>NW_028295633.1:0-600000 GCF_964341445.2 Mesoplodon mirus
AGATTGTGGAGCACTGTGATGACAAGCGCATGGTGCATTGTGATGACATGTGTCATGAAGCATCATGCTGAGAAGTGCATGGAGCATTGTGATGACAAGGGTCATGGAACATTGCGCTGAGAAAGGCATAGAGCATTGTGATGACAAGGATCAAAGAGCTTTGTGATGACAACTCTCATGGAGCATACTGATGAAAAGGGGCATGGAGCATTGTGATTACAGTGGTCTTGGAGCACTGTAATGAAATGTGCATGGAGTATTTTGATGAGAAGGCCATGGAACATTCTGGTGACATGTGTCATGGAGCTTTGTGATGACAAGGGCATGGAGCATTGTGATTACAGGGGTCTTGGAGCACTGTGATGACAACTGTCACGGAGCCTTGTGATGACTAGGCCGTGGAACACTGTGATGACAGGGGTCATGGAGCATTGTTATGACAGGGGTAATGGAGCATTGTGATGAGAAGGGCATGGAATATTGGTCTGAAATGTTTTATGGATTATTGTGATGAGAGTGGGCATGGAGCATTGTGATGACAACGGCACAGAACACTGTGATACATGGGTCATGCAGGATTGTAATGACTTGGGCATGGAGCATTGTGATGAGAAGGGCATCGAGCATTGTGATGACAAGTGTCATGGAGCTTTGTGATGACAAGGGCATGGAGCAATGTGATGAGAGGGTTCATGGAGCATTGTGATAACAATGACATGGACCATTGTGATGCCAAGGGTCATGGAGCTTTGTGATGACAAGTCATGGAGCATTTTGATGACAAGGGAATGGTGCATTGTGATGAGAAGTGCATGGAGCATTTTGATGACCGGGTCATGCAGCAATTTGATGAAAAATGAAATGGAACATTTTAATGGCAGGGGTTATAGAATATTGTTATGTCAGGGTTCTTGGAACTTTGGGATGAAATGGGTCATGGAGCATTTTGATGACAGGGGTTATGGAACATTGTTATGTCTTGGGTCATGGAACATTGTCATGATAAGGGGATGTAGCATTGTGATGACAGGGTCATGGAAAATTGTGATTACAGGGGTGTGGGAGTATTGTGATGACTAGTGATGGAACACTGTGATATCTCTGGTGAGAGAGCCTTTTGATGAGATGTGCATGGACCATTGTGAATAAAAAGTTTATGGAGCATTGCAATGATAAGGTTGTAGGCCTTTGTGATGACAATGGTCATGGAGCATTGTTCTCACAAAGAAATGGAGCATTGTGATGACAAGGGTCACAGTGAATGGTGATAAAAAGTTCATGGAGCATTGTGGTTACAAATGTCACAGAGCCTTGTGATGACGCTGGCATGGGCCATTGTGATGACAAACGTTATGAAGCATTGTGATGATTGGAGTCACGGGGCATTCTGATGACAGGGGTCATGGAGCATTGTGATGACAAGGGCATGGAGTATTGTGATGACAGGTAATGGAGCATTGGTCTGACAAATTTCATAGATTATGGTGATGACAGTGGGCATGGTGCATTGTGATGACAAGGGCATGGAGCACTGTGATGAGAAGGTCATGGAGTATTGTGAAGAGAGATGTCAGGGAGCATTGTGATGACATATGTCATGGTCCATTGCATGACAATGGCATGGAGCATTGTGATGCCAAATGTAATGGAGGATTGTGATGACAAATATAATGGAGCATTGTGATGATTAGGGCTAGGAGCATTATGATGACAAGGGGATTGAGAATTTTCATGACAATGTCGTGAAGGATTGTGCTGAAAAGTTCCTGGAGCATTGTGATGACAAAACTATGGAGCCTTGTGATGACAAGTCTCATGGAGCATACTGATGAAAAGGGGCATGGAGTATTGTGGTTACAGGGGTCATGGAACATTGTGATGACAAGGGCATGGAACATTGTGAGGAGAAGACCAAGGAGCATTCAGATGGCATGCGTCATTGAGCTTTGTGATGACAAGGGCATGGAGCATTGTAATTACATGGGTCTGGGAGCATTGTGATGAAATGGGCATGGATCATTGTGATGAAAAAGGCATGGAGCCTTGTCATGACAGGGTTCAAGGAGCATACAGACAAAAAGTGTCAGGGAGAATTTTGATGACAAGTGTATTGAGCATTGTGATGACAATGGTCATGGAGCACTGTGATAAGAAGAACATGGATAATAGTGATGACGAGCGTCATGTGGCATTGTGATGACAAGTGATATGGAATATTGTGATCACAAGGGTTTGGAGCATTGTTATGACAGAGGTCATGGAGCATTTTGATTTCATTGTGATGACAATAGCATGAAGCATTATGATGATGGGCATGGTGAATTGTGATGACAGGGTTCATGGAACATTGAGATGAAAAGGGGCATGGAGCAATGTGATTACAGTGTTCTTGGAGTGTTGTGATGAGAAGGGTCATGGAGCCTTGTGATGACAGGGCCACGGAACATCGTGATGGCAGGAGTCATGGAGCATTGTTATGACAGGTGTAATGGTGCATTGTGATGGCGAGCGCATAGAGCATTGTGATGAGAAGGCCATGGAGCATTCTGATGACATGTGTCATGGAGCTTTATGAAGACAAGGGCATGGAGCAATGTGATGAGAGCGTTCATGGAGCACTGTGATGACAATGACATGGAGCATTGTGATGCCAAGGGTCATGGATCTTTGTGATGACAAAGGTCATGGAGCATTTTGATGGCAAGTGCTTTGTGCACTGTGATGAGAAGGGCAGGGAAAATTGTGATGACAGGTTCATGGAGCAGTTTGATGAAAATTGTCATGGAACATTTTGATGACAGGTGTTATGGAACATTGTGATGTCAGGGGTCATCGAATATTGTGATGATAAATTCATGTAGCATTTTGATGACAGGAGTCATGGAATATTGTGATGACAGGGGTGAGGGCGGATTGTGACAAATAGTGATGTAGCATTGTGATATCAGTGGTGAGAGAGCATTTTGATGAGAAGTGAATGGAGCATTATGATGACAATGTTTATGGAGCATTGTGATGACAAAATTGTAGAGCACTCTGATGACAAGCGCATGGTGCATTGTGATGACATGTGTCATGGAGCATTGTGCTGACAAGCGCATGGAGCATTGTGATGACAAGGGTCATGGAGCATTGTGCTGAGAAAGGAAAAGGGCATTCTGATGACAAGGGTCAAAGAGCATTGTGATGAAAAGTTCATGGAACATTGTGGTTAAAATGGTCACAGAGACTGTTGATGATGACGGCATGGACCATTGTGATGACAAAGGTCATGAAGCATTGTGATGACTGGAGTCACGGAGCATTGTGATGACAGGGGTCAGGGAGCATTGTGATAACAAGGGCATGGAGCATTGTGATGACAAGGGCATGGGACATTAGTCTAATAAGTTCCATGGATTGTTGCGATGAGAGTTGAAATGGCGCATTGTGATGACAAGGGCATGGAGCATTGTGATGACCAGGTCATGCAGTATTGTGAAGACAGGAGTCAGGGAGCATTGTGATGACATATGTAATGGCCCTTTGTGATGACAATGGCATGGAGCATTGGGATGCCAAGTGTCATGGAGGATTCTGATGACAAAGTAATGGAACATTGTGATGACAACGGTCATGGAGCATTCTGATGAAAATGGCATGGGTCACTGTGATGAAAAAGGCATGGAGATTTTTCGTGACACGGTTCAAGGAGCATTCTGATGACAATGTCAGGGAGAATTGTGATGACATGTATATTGAGAATTGTGATGACAAAGGTCATGGAGCATTGTGATAAAAAGGGCATGGATTATTGTGATGCCAGGCATCATGGAGCGTTGTGATGACAAGTGTTATGGAACATTGGGATCACAAGGTTTTGGAGCATTGTGATGACATAGGTCATGGATCATTTTGATTTCAAGGAGCATGGAGCATTGTGATGACAAGGGCATGAAGCAATGTGATCGCAATGTTCATGGAGGATTGTGATGACGATGGAAATGGAGTTTTGTGATGACAAGCACATAGAGCATTGTAATGACAAGGTCATGTAGCATTTTGCTGACAAAGGCATGGAGCATTGTGATGACATGTGTCATGGAGCACTGTTATGACAAGCGTCATAGAGCATTGTGAATACAGGGGTCATGGATCTTTCGGATGACAAGGGCATGGATCATTGTGATGACAAGGGTCATGGAGCACTGGGCTGAAAATGTTCATGGAGTGTTGTGATGACAGGGTCATGGGGCATAGTGATGTGTAGGGAATGGAGCATTGTGATGACAAGAGTCCCGGATCATTGTGTTGTCAGGTATCATGGAGTGTTGTGATGACAGTGGTCATGGAGCATTGTGATGATATTGGCCATGGAGCATTGTGATGTGTAGGTCGTGGAGCATTGGGCTGAATATGTTAATGGATTATTGTGATGACAGGGGTCATGGAGCATTGTGATGACAAGGGAATTGAGAATGGTGATGACAAGGTCCTGGAGCATTGTGATGAGAAGACCATGGAGACTTGTGATGACAAATCTCACGGAGCATTCTGATGAAAAGGGGCATGGATCATTGTGATTACAGGGGTCTTGGAGCATTGTGATGACTAGGGCATGGAGCATTGTGATTAGAAAGCCATGGAGCATTCTGATGACATGCTTCATGGAGTTTTGTGAAGACAAGGACATGGAGCATTGTGATTACAGTGAACTTGGAGCATTGTGATGAAAAGGGCACGGATGATTGTGATGAAAAAGGCATGGAGCCTTGTCATGACAGGGTTCAATGAGCATACTGACGACAAGTGTCAGGGAGCATTGTGATGACAAGTGTATTGAGCATTGTAATGACAAATGTCATGGAGCATTGTGATGAGAATACCATGGATAATTGTGATGTAGAGCGTCATGGGGATTTGTGATGATAAGTGTTATGGAACATTGTGATCACAAGGGTTTGGAGCATTATGATGACAGAGGTCATGGAGAATTTTGATTTGATTGTGATGACAATAGCCTGAAGCATTATGATGATGGGCATGGTGCATTGTGATGACAGGGTTCATGGAGCATTGAGATGAAAAGGGGCATGGAGAATTGTGTTTACAGGGGTCTTGGAGCATTGTGATGACAAGGGCATGGAGCATTGTGATGAGAAGGCCATGGAACATTCTGATGACATGTGTCATGGAGCTTTGTGACGAAAAGGGCATGGAGCATTGTGATTACAGGGGTCTTGGAGCATTGTAATGACAAGGGTCATGGAGCCTTGTGATGACAAGGCCGTGGAACATTGTGATGGCAGGGGTAATGGAGCATTGTTATGACAGAGGTAATGGAGCATTCTGATGAGAAAGGCATTGAGCACTGGCCTGAAAGGTTTCATGGATTATTGTGATGAGAGTGGGCATGCAGCATTTTGATGACAAGGGCACGGAACAATGTGATACATGGGTCATGGAGGATTGTGATGAAAAGTGCATGGAGCATTTTGATGAGAAGGGCATCGATCATTGTGATGACAAGCGTCATGGAGCTTTGTGATGACAAGGGCATGGAGCAATGGGATGAGAGGGTTCATGGAGCACTTTGATGACAATGACCTGGAGCATTGTGATGCCAAGGGTCATGGAGCTTTGTGATGACAAGGGTCATGGAGCATTTTGATGACAAGCGTGTGGTGAATTGTGATGAGATGGAGAGGGAGCATTTTGATGACAGGGTCATACAGCAATTTGATGAAAACTGTAATGTAACATTTTGATGACAGGGGTTACAGAACATTGTGATGCCATGGGTCATGGAGCTTTGGGATGAAAAGTGTTATGGAGCATTTTGATGACAGGTGTTATGGAATATTGTGATGTCAGGGGTCATGGAACATTTTGATTACAGGGTTGAGGGAGGATTGTGATGACTAGTGATGGAACATTGTGATATCTCAGGTGAGAGAGCATTTGGATGAGAAGTGCATGGAGCATTGTGAATACAAGGTTTATGGATCATAGCGATGACAAGGTTGTGGATCATTTTGATGAAAAACGCATAGCACATTGTGATGACAAGGGTCATGGAACATTGTTCTGACAAAGGCATGGAGCACTGTGATGACAAGGGTCATGGAGCATTGTGATGAAAAGTTCATGGAGCATTGTGGTTACAAAGGTCAAAGAGCCTTGTGATGATGCAGGCATGGACCGTTGTGATGACAAACGTTATGAAGCATTGTGATGACTGGAGTCACGGAGCTTTGAGATGACAGGTGTCATGGAGCATTGTGATGACAGGGACATGGAGCGTTGTGGTGACACTTTTCAGAAATTATTGTGATGACAGTGGACATGGTGCATTGTGATGACAAGGGCATGGAGCATTGTGATGAGAAGGTCATGGATTATTTTGAAGAGAGTTGTCAGAGAGCATTGTGATGACATATGTCATGGTCCATTGCGTTGACATTGGCAGGGAGCATTGTGATGCCAAATGTAATGGAGTATTGTGATGACAAATATAATGGAACATTGTGATGACTAGGGCTTGGAGCATTATGATGACAAGGGCCATTGAGAATTTTCATGACAAGGTCGTGAGGCATTGTCATGACAATGTCCTGGAGCATTGTGATGAGAAATCCATGGAGCCTTGTGATGACAAGTCTCATGGAGCATACTGATGAAAAGGGGCAAGGAAAATTCTGATTACAGTGTTCTTGGTACATTGTAATAACAAGGGCATCGAGCATTGTGATGACAAGGTCATGGAACATTGGTCTAATAAGTTTCATGGATTATTGCGATGACAGTTGGAATGGTGCATTGTGATGACAAGGGCATGGAGCATTGTGATGACCAGGTCATGCAGTACTGTGATGAGAGGTGTCAGGAGCATTTTGATGACATATGTCATGGCCCATTGTGATGACAATGGCATGGAGCATCGTGATGCCAAGTGTCATGGAGGATTCTGATGACAAAGGTAATGGAGCATTGTGATGAAAATGGCTTGGAGCATTGTGATGATAAGGGTCAGGGAACATAGTGTTGACAAGTGCATGGAGAATTGTGATGACAAGGGTCATGGAGCATTCTGATGATAAGCTTGTGGAGTATTTTGATGACAATGGCATGGAGCATTGTGATGAAAACGGCATGGGGGATTGTGATGGAAAAAGCATGGAGCGTTTTTGTGACAGGGTTCAAGGAGCATTCTGACGACAAGTGTCAGGAAGCATTGTGATGACAATTGTATTGAGAATTGTGATGACAAATGTCATGGAGCATTTTGATGAAAAGGGCATGGAGTATGGTGATGACAGGCATCATGGAGCGTTGTGATGACAAGTGTTATGGAACATTGTGATCACAAGGGTTTGAAGCATTGTGATGACAGAGGTCATGGATCATTATTATTTCAAGGAGCATGGAGCATTGTGATGACAAGGGCATGAAACAATGTTATCCCAAGGTTCATGGAGGATTGTGATGACAATGGAAAAGGAGTATTGTGATGACAAGCGCATACAGCATTGTAATGACAAGGTCATGAAGCATTTTGCTGACAAAGGCATGGAGCATTGTGATGACATGTGTCATGGAGCATTGTGAATACAGGGGTCATGGAGCATTGGGATGACAAGGGCATGGATCATTGTGATGATAAGGGTCATGGAGCAGTGGTCTGAAAATATTCATGGAGTGTTGTGATGACAGGGGTCATGGAGCATAGTGATGTGTAGGGAATGGAGCATTGTGATGAAAAGTTCCCGGATCATTGTGTTGTCAGGAGTCATGGAGTGTTGTGATGACAGTGGTCATGGAGCATTGTGATGATATTGGCCATGGAGCATTGTGATGTGTAGGTCGTGGAGCATTGGGCTGAATATGTTAATGGATTATTGTGATGACAGGGGTCATGGAGCATTGTGATGACAAGGGAATGGAGAATGGTGATGACAAGGTCCTGGAGCATTGTGATGAGATGACCATGGAGACCAGTGATGACAAAACTCACGGAGCATTCTGATGAAAAGGGGCATGGAGCATTGTGATTACAGGGGTCTTGGAGCATTGTGATGACTAGGGCATGGAGCATTGTGATGAGAATGCCATGGAGCATTCTGATGACGTGCTTCATGGAGTTTTATGATGACAAGGATATGGAGCATTGTGATTACAGTGATCTTGGAGCATTGTGATGAAAAGGGCACGGATCATTGTGAAGAAAAAGGCATGGAGCCTTGTCATGACAGGGTTCAAGGAGCATACTGACGACAAGTGTAAGGGAGCATTATGATGACTACTGTATTGAGCATTGTGATGACAAATGTCATGGAGAATTGTGATGAGAATACCATGGATAATTGTGATGATGAGCGTCATGGGGATTTGTGATGATAACTGTTATGGAACATTGTGATCACAAGGGTTTGGAGCATTATGATGACAGAGGTCAAGGATAATTTTGATTTCATTGTGATGACAACAGCCTGAAGCATTATGATGATGGGCATTGTGCATTGTGATGACAGGGTTCATTGAGCATTGAGATGCAAATTGGCATGGAGCATTGTGATTACAGTGGTCTTGGAGCATTGTGATGACAAGGGCATGGAGCATTGTGATGAGAAGTCCATGGAACATTCTGATGACATGTGTCATGGAGCTTTGTGATGAAAAGGACATGGAGCATGGTACTTACATGGGTCTTGGAGCATTGTGATGACAAGTGTCATGGAGCCTTGTGATGACAAGGCCATGGAACATTGTGAGGGCAAGCGTCATGGAGCATTGTTATGACAGAGGTAATGGAGCATTGTGATGAGAAGGGCATTGATCATTGGCCTGAAAGGCTTCATGGTTTATTTTGATGAGAGTGGGCATGGAGCATTGTGATGACAAGGGCACGGAACACTGTGATACATGGGTCATGGAGGATTGTGATGAAAAGTGCATGGATCATTTTGATTAGAAGGGCATCGAGAATTGTGATGACAAATGTCATGGAGCTTTGTGATGACAAGGGCATGTAGCAATGGGATGAGAATGTTCATGGAGCATTGTGATGACAATGACATGGAGCATTGTGATGCCAAGGGTCATGGAGCTTTGTGATGACAACGGTCATGGAGCATTTTGATGACAAGCGTGTGGTGCATTGTGATGAGAAGGAGAGGGAGCATTTTGATGACAGGGTCATGCAGCAATTTGGTGAAAATTGTAATGTAATATTTTGATGACAGGGGTTACACAACATTGTGATGCCAAGGGTCATGGAGCTTTGGGATGAAAAGTGTCATGGAGCATTTTGATGACAGTGGTTATGGTATATTGTGATGTCAGGGGTCATGGAACATTTTGATTAAAGGGTTGCGGTAGGATTGTGATGACTAGTGATGGAACATTGTGATATCTCAGGTGAGAGAGCATTTGGATGAGAAGTGCATGGAGCATTGTGAATACAAGGTATATGGAGCATAGCGATGACAAAGTTGTGGATCAATGTGATGAAAAGCGCGTGGCACATTGTGATGACAAGGGTCATGGAACATTGTTCTGACAAAGGCATGGAGCATTGTGATGACAAGGGTCACGGAGCATTGTGATGAAAAGTTCATGGAGCATTGTGGTTACAAAGGTCACAGAGCCTTGTGTTGACGCGGGCATGGACCGTTCTGAAGACAAACGTTATGAAGCATTGTGATGACTGGAGTCAGGGTGCATTGTGATGACAGGGATCATGGAGCATTGTGATGACAAGCGCATGGAGCACTGCTCTAATAAGTTTCAGGGATTATTGTGATGACAGTGGGAATGGCGCATTGTGATGACTAGGGCATGGAGCATTGTGATTACCTGGTAAGGCAGTATTGTGAAGAGAGGTGTCAGGGAGCATTGTGATGACATATGTCATGGTCCATTGTGATGACAATGGCATGGAGCATTGTGATGCCAAGTGTCATGGAGGATTCTGATGACAAAGGTAATGGAGCATTGTGATGACAATGGCTTGGAGCATTGTGATGACAAGGGTCAGGGAGCATTGTGCTGACAAGTGCATGGAAAATTGTGATAACAAGGGTCATGGAGCATTCTGATGACAAGCTTGTGGAGTATTTTGATGACAATGGCATGGAGCATTGTGATGAAAATTGCATGGGGCTTTGTGATGAAAAAGACATGGAGCCTTTTCGTGACAGTGTTCCAGGAGCATTCTGATGACAAGTGTCAGGGAGCATTGCGATGACAAGTGTATTGAGAATTGTGATGACAAAGGTCATGGAGCATTGTGATGAAAAGGGCATGGAGTATTGTGATGACAGGCATCATGGAGCGTTGTGATGACAAGTGTTATGGAACATTGTGATCACAAGGGTTTGAAGCATTGTGATGACAGAGGTCATGGATCATTTTG
This sequence comes from Mesoplodon mirus, assembly GCF_964341445.2. Lineage (NCBI taxonomy): Eukaryota > Metazoa > Chordata > Mammalia > Artiodactyla > Ziphiidae > Mesoplodon > Mesoplodon mirus. Next base: position 10,394 of record NW_028295633.1, read on the forward strand.
ATTTCAAGGAGCATGGAGCATTGTGATGACAAGGGCATGAAGCAAAGTGATCCCAAGTTTCATGGAGGATTGTGATGACAATGGTAATGGAGTATTGTGATGACAAGCACATAGAGCATTGTAATGACAAGGTCATGTAGCATTTTGCTGACAAAGGCATGGAGCATTGTGATGACAGGTGTCATGGAGCACTGTGATGACAAGCGTCACGGAGCCTTGTGAATACAGGGGTCATGGAGCATTGGGATGACAAGGGCATGGATCATTGTGATGACAAGGGTCATGGAGAATTGGGCTGAAATTGTTCATGGAGTATTATAATGACAGGGGTCATGGAGCACTGTGATGACAGAGGTCATGGAGAATTTTGATTTCATTGTGCTGACAATAGCCAGAAACTCTATGATGATGGGCATGATGCATTTTGATGACAGGTTTCAAGGAGCATTGAGATGAAAAGGGGCATGGAGCATTTTGATCACATGGGTCTTGGTGCACAGTGATGAAACGGGCATGGAGCATTTTGATGAGAAGTCCATGGAACATTCTGATGACATGTGTCATGCAGCTTTGTGATGTCAAGGGCATGGAGCATTCTGATTTAAGGGGTCTTGGAGCATTGTGATGACAAGTGTCATGGAGCCTTGTGATGACAAGGCCTTGGAACATTGTGATGACAGTGGTAATGGAGCATTGTTATGACAAGTGTAATGGAGCATTGTGATGAGAAGGGCACGGAATTTTGTGATTACAATATTTATGGAGCATTGCAATGACAAATTTGCAGACCTTTTTGATGAAATGTGCGTGGCACAGTGTGAAGACAAGGGTCATTGAGCATTTTTCTGACAAAGGCATGGAGCATTGTGATGACAAGGGTCACGGAGCATTGTGATGAAAAGTGCTTGGATCAATGTGGTTCCAAATGTAACAGAGCCTTGTGATGATGCGGGCATGGACCATTGTGATGACAAATGTTATGAAGCATTGTGATGACTGTAGTCATGGAGCATTGTGATGACAGTCGTCATGGACCATTGTGATGACGAGGGCATGGAGCATTGTGCTGAGAAAGGCATAGAGCATTGTGATGACAAGGGTCAAAGAGCATTGTGATGAAAAGTTCATTGAGCACTGTGGTTAAAATGTCAAAGAGACTGTTGATGGTGAGGGCATGGACCATTGTGATGACAAAGGTCAGGAAGCATTGTGATGAAAATGGCATGGGGCATTGTGATGACAAGGGCATGGAGCCTTGTCATGACAGTGTTCCAGGAGCATACTGATGACAAGTGTCAGGGAGCATTGTGATGAAAAGTGTATTGAGCATTGTGATGACAAAGATCATAGAGAATTGTGATAAGAAGACCATGGATAATTGTGATGATGAGCATCATGTGGTGTTGTGATGATAAGTGTTATGCAACATTGTGATCACAAGTGTTTGGAGCATTATGATGACATGGGTCATGCTGAATACTGATTTCACTGTGATGACAATAGCTTGAAGCATTATGATGATGGGCATGGTACATTGTGATGACAGGGTTCATGGAGCTTTGAGATGAAAATAGGCATGGATCATTGTGATTACAAGGGTCTTGGAGCATTGTGATGACAAGGGCATGGAGCATTGTGATGAGAAGGCCATAGAACATTCTGATGACATGCGTCATGGAGCTTTGTGATGACAAGGGCATGGAGCATTATGATTTGAGGGGTCTTCAGCATTATGATTAGAAGTGTCATGGAACCTTGTGATGACAAGGCCGTGGAACATTGTGATGGCAGGGGTCATGGTGCATTGTTATGACAGGGGTAATGGAGCATTGTGATGAGGAAGATATTGAACATTGGTCTGAAAAGTTTCATGGATTATTGTGATGAGAGAGGGCATGGAACATTGTGATGACAAGGGCACGGAACACTGTGATACATGGGTCATGCAGGATTGTAGTGACAAGGGCATGGAGAATTGTGATGAGAATGGCATCGAGCATTGTGATGACAAATGTCATGGAGCTTTGTGATTACAAGGGCATGGAGCAGTGTGATGAGAGTTTTCAAGGAACATTGTGATGACAATGACATGGAGCATTGTGATGCCAAGAGTCATGGTGCATTGTGACGAGAAGAGCAGGGAGCATTTTGATGACCGGGTCATGCAGCAATGTGATAAAAAGTGTAATGGAACATTTTGAGGGCAGGGGTTATAGAACATTGTGATGTCAGGGGTCTTGGAGCTATGGGATGAAATGGGTCATGGAGAATTTTGATGACAGGGGTTATGGAACATTGTGATGGCAGTGGTCATGGAACATTGTGATGATAAGGGGATGTAGCATTGTGAAGACTGGGTCATGGAACATTGTGATTACAGGGGTGAGGGAGTATTGTGATGACTAGTGATGGAACATTGTGATGTCCCTGGTGAGAGAGCATTTTGATGAGAAGTGCATGGACCATTGTGATTACAAGGTTTATGGAACATTGCAATGACAAAGTTTTGAACCGTTGTGAGGAAATGCACGTGGCACATTGTGATGACAATGGTCATGGAGCACTGTTCTGACAAAGACATGGAGCATTGTGATGACAAGTGTCACGGAGAACTGTGATGAAATGTTCATGGAGCACTGAGCATACAAAGGTCACAGAGCCTTGTGATGACGCGGGCATGGACCATTGTGATGACAAACTTTATGAAGCATTGTGATGACTGAAGTCACGGAGCATTGAGATGACAGGGGTCATGGAGCAGTGTTATGACAAGTGCATGGAGCATTGTGATGACAGGGGCATGGAACATTGGTCTCAGAAATTTCATAGATTGTTGTGATGACAGTGGGCATGGTGCATTGTGATAACAAGTGCATGGAGCATTGTGATGAGAAGGTCATGGAGTACTGTGAAGACAGGTGTCAGGGAACATTGTGATGAAATATGTCATTGTCCATTGCGATGACAATATCATAGAGCATTGTGATGCCAAATGGAATGGAGGATTGTGATGACAAATATAATGGAGCATTGTGATGACTAGGGCTTGGAGCATTATGATGACAAGGGCCACTGAAAATTTTCATCACAAGGTTGTGAAGCATTTTGGTGACAATGCCCTAAAGCATTGTGATGACAAAACCATGGAGCCTTGTGATGACCAATCTCATGGAGCATACAGATGAAAACGGGCATGGAGCATTGTGATTACAGGGTCTTCGAACACTGTGATGACAAGGGCATGGAGCATTGTGAGGAGAAGACCAAGGAGCATTCTGATGGCATGCGTCATTGAGATTTGTGATGACAATGGCATGGAGCATTGTGATTACATGGGTCTTGGAGCATTGTGCTGAAAAGAGAATGGATCATTGTGATGAAAAAGGCATGGAGCCTTGTCATGACAGGGTTCAAGGAGCATACAGACAACAAGTGTCAGGGAGTATTTTGATGACAAGTGTATTGAGCATTGTGATGAGAAGACCATTGATAATTGTGATGACGAGTGTCATGGGGCCCATTGTGATGACAATGGCATGGAGCATTGTGATGACAAATGTCATGGAGGATTCGGATGACAAAGATAATGGAGCATTGTGATGACAATGGCTTGGTGCATTGTGATGAAAACGGTCAGGGAGCATTTTGCAGACAAGTGCATGGAGAAATGTGATGACAATGGTAATGGAGCATTATGATGACAAGCTTGTGGAGTGTTTTGATGACAATGGCATGGAACATTGTGATGAAAACGGCTTAGGGTATTGTGATGAAAATCGCATGGAGCCTTTTAGTGACAGGGTTCAAGGAGCATACTGATGACAAGTGTCAGGGAGCATTGTGATGACAAGTGTATTGAGAATTGTGATGAAAAACGTCATGTATCATTGGGATGAAAAGGGCATGGAATATTGTGATGACAGGCATCATGGAGCGTTGTGATGACAAGTGTTATGGAACATTGTTATCACAAGGCTTTGGAGCATTGTGATAACAGAGGTCATGGATCATTTTGATTTCAAGGAGCATGGAGCATTGTGATGAAAAGGACATGAAGCAATGTGATCCCAAGGTTCATGGAGTATTGTGATGACAAGCGCATACAGCATTGTAATGACAAGGTCATGTAGCATTTTGCTGAAAAAGGCATGGAGCATTGTGATGACAGGTGTCATGGAGCACTGTGATGACAAGCGTCACGGATCATTGTGAATACAGGGGTCATGGAGCATTGAGATGACATGGGCATGGATCATTGTGATGACAAGGGTCATGGAGCACTGGGCTGAAAATCTTCAAGGAGTGTGGTGATGACAGGGGTCAGGGAGCCTTGTGAGGAATAGGGAATGGAGCATTGTGATGACAAGAGTCCCGGATCATTGTGTTGTCAGGTGTCATGGAGTGTTGTGATGACAGTGGTCATGGAGCATTGTGATGACCAGGGAATGGAGCATGGGGATGACAAGGTCCTGGAGCACTGTTATGAGAAGACCATGAAGAGTTGTGATGACAAATCTCATGGAGCATTCTGATGAAAAGGGGCCAGGAGCATTGTGATTTCAGGGGTCTTGGAGCATTGTGATGACTAGGGCATGGAGCACTCTGATGAGAATGCCATGGAGCATTCTGATGACATGCGTCATGGAGTTTTTTGATGACAAGGGCATGGAGCATTGTGATTACAGGGGTCTTGGAACATTGTGATGACAAGGGCATCGAACATTGTGAGGAGAAGAACAAGGAGCATTATGATGGCATGCGTCATTAAGATTTGTGATGACAATGGCATGGAGCATTGAGATTACATGGGTCATGGAGCATTGTGATGAAAAGGGCATGGATCATTGTGATGAAAAAGGCATGGAGCCTTGTCATGACAGGGTTCAAGGAGCATACAGACAACAAGTGTCAGGGAGCATTTTGATGACAAGTGTATTGAGCATTGTGATGACAAATGTCATGGAGCATTGTGATGAAAAGTGCATGGAATACTGTGATGACAGGCATCATGGAGTGTTGTGATGACAAGTGTTATGGAACACTGTGATCACAAGGGTTTGGAGCATTGTGATGAGAGAGGTCATGGATCATTTTGATTTCAAGGAGCATGGAGCATTGTGATGAAAAGGGCATGAAGCAATGTGATCCCAAGGTTGATGGAGGATTGTGATGACAATGGAAATGGAGTATTGTGATGACAAGCGCATAGAGCATTGTAATGACAAGGTCATGTAGCATTTTGCTGACAAAGGCATGGAGCATTGTGATGACAGGTGTCATGGAGCACTGTGATGACAACCGTCACGGAACATTGTGAAAACAGGGGCCATGGAGCATTGGGATGACAAGGGCATGGATCATTGTGATGACAAGGGTCATGGAGCAATGGGCTGAAAATGTACATGGAGTGTTGGGATGACAGGGGTCATGGAGCATTGTGATGACTAGGGAATGGAGCATTGTGATGACAAGAGTCCCGGATCATTGTGTTGTCAGGTGTCATGGAGTGTTGTGATGACAGTGGTCATGGAGCATTGTGATGATATTGGCCATGGAGCATTGTGATGAGTAGGTCGTGGAGCATTGGGATGAAAATAATCATGGATTATTGTGATGAAAGGGGTCATGGAGCATTGTGATGACAAGGGAATTGAGCATGGAAATGACAAGGTCCTGGAGCATTGTGATGAGAAGACCATGGAGACTTGTGAGGACAAGTCTCAGGGAGCATTCTGATGAAAAGGGAAATGGAACATTGTGATTACAGGGGTCTTGGAGCATTGTGATGACTAGGGCATGGAGCATTGTGATGAGAAAGCCATGGAGCATTCTGATGACATGCGTCATGGAGTTTTTTGATGACAAGGGAAAGGAGCATTGTGATTACAGTGGTCCTGGAACACTGTGATGACAAGGGCATGTAGCATTGTGAGGCGAAGAACAAGGAGCATTCTGTTGGCATGCGTCATTGAGCTTTGTGATGACAAGTGTTACGGAATATTGTGATCACAAGGGTTTGGAGCATTGTTATGACAGAGGTCATGGAGCATTTTCATTTCATTGTGATGACAATAGCATGAAGCATTATGATGATGGGCATGGTGCATTGTGATGACAGGGTTCATGGATCATTGAGATGAAAAAGGGCATAGAGCATTGTGATTACAGGGTTCTTGGAGCATTGTGATGAGAAGGGTCATGGAGCTTTGTGATGAGAAGCCCATGGAACATCGTGATGGCAGGGGCCATGGAGCATTGTTATGTCTTGGGTAATGGAACATTGTGATGGCAAGGGCAAGGAGCATTGTGATGAGAAGGCCATGGAGCATTCTGATGACATGTGTCATGGAGCTTTGTGAAGACAAGGCCCTGGAGCAATGTGATGAGAGCGTTCATGGAGCATTGTGATGACAATGACATGGAGCATTGTGATCCCAAGGGTCATGGATCTTTGTGATGACAAAGGTCATGGAGCATTTAGATGGCAAGGGCATTGTGCATTGTAATGAGAAGGGCAGGGAGGATTCTGATGACAGGATCATGGAGCAATTTGATGAAAAGTGTCATGGAATATTTTGATGACAGGTGTTATGGATCATTGTGGTGTCAGGGGTCATCGAACATTGTGATGATAAGTGCATGTAGCATTGTGATGACAGGAGCCATGGAACATTGTGATGACAGAGGTGAGGGAGTATTGTGACAAATAGTGATGTAGCATTGTGATATCAGTGGTGAGAGAGCATTTTGATGAGAAGTGCATGGAGCATTGTGATGACAAATTTTAAGGAGCATTGTGATGACAAGATTGTGGAGCACTGTGATGACAAGCGTATGGTGCATTGTGATGACATGTGTCATGGAGCATTGTGCTGACAAGCACATGGAGCATTGTGATGACAAATGTCACAGAGCATTGTGAAGAAAAGTTCATGGAGCATTGTGGTTAATTAGGTCACAGAGACTGTTGATGACGAGGGCATGGAACATTGTGATGACAATGGTCATGAAGCATTGTGATGACTGGAGTCATGGAGCATGGTGATGACAGGGGTCATGGAGCATTGTGATAACAAGGGCATGGAGCATTGTGATGACAAGGGCATGGAACATTGGTCTAATAAGTTGCATGGATTATTGCGATGACAGTTGGAATGGCACATTTTGATGACAAGGGTATGGAGCATTGTGATTACCAGGTCATGCAGTATTGTGAAGACAGGTGTCAGGGAGCATTGTGATGATATATGTAATGGCCCTTTGTGATGACAATGGCATGGAGCATTGTGATGCCAAGTGTCATGGAGGATTCTGATGACAAAGGTAATGGAGCATTGTGATGACAATGGCTTGGAGCATTGTGATGACAATGGTCAGGGAGCATTATGCTGACAAGTGCATGGAGAATTGTGATGACAAGGGTCATGGAGCATTCTGATGACAAACTTGTGGAGTATTTTGATGACAATGACATGGAGCATTGTGATGAAAATGGCACGGGGCATTGTGATGAAAAAGGCATGGAGCCATTTCCTGACAGGGTTCAAGGAGCATTCTGATGACAAGTGTCAGGGAGCATTGTGATGACAAGTGTATTGAGCATTGTGATGACAAAGGTCATGGAGCATTGTGATGAAAAGTGCATGGAGTATTGTGATGACTGGCATCATGGAGCGTTGTGATGACAAGTGTTATGGAACAATGTGATCACAAGTGTTTGGAGCATTGTGATGACAGAGGTCATGGATCATTTTGATTTCAAGGAGCATGGAGCATTGTGATGACAATGGCATGAAGCAATGTGATCCCAATGTTCATGGAGGATTGTGATGACACTGGAAATGGAGTATTGAGATGACAAGCGCATAGAGCATTATAATGACAAGGTCATGTAGCATTTTGCTGACAAAGGCATGGAGCATTGTGATGACATGTGTCATGAAGCACTGTGATGACAATCGTCACGGACCATTGTGAATACAGGTGTCATGGAGCATTGGGATGACAAGGGCATGTGTCATTGGGATGACAAGTGTCATAGAGCACTTGGCTGAAAATGTACATGGAGTATTGTGATGACACGGGTCATGGAGCATTGTGATGACTAGGGAATGGAGCATTGTGATGACAAGAGTCCCGGATCATTGTGTTGTCAGTTGTCATGGAGTGTTGTGATGAAAGTGGTCATGGAGCATTGTGATGACAAGGGAATGGAGCATGGGGATGACAAGGTCCTGGAGGACTGTTATGAGAAGACCATGAAGAGTTGTGATGACAAGTCTCATGGAGCAATCTGATGAAAAGGGGCCAGGAGCATTGTGATTTCAGGGGTCTTGGAGCATTGTGATGACTAGGGCATGGAGCATTGTGATGACAAGAGTCCGGGATCATTGTGTTGTCAGGTATCATGGTGTGCTGTGATGAGAATGGTCATGGAGCATTGTGATGACAAGGGAATGGAGCATGGTGATGACAAGGTCCTAGAGCGTTGTGATGAGAAGACCATGAAGACTTGTGATGGCAAGTCTCATGGAACATTCTGATGAATAGGGGCATGGAGCATTGTGATTACAGGGGTCTTGGAGCATTGTGATGACTAGGGCATGGAGCATTGTGATTAAAGGGTTCCTGGAGCATAGTGATGAGAAGGGTCATGGAGCTTTGTGATGACAAGGCCATGGAACATCGTGATGGCAGGGGTCATTGTGCATTGCTATGTCTTGTGTAATGGAGCATTGTGATGGCAAGGGCATGGAGCATTGTGATGAGAAGGCCTTGGAGCATTCTGATGACATGTGTCATGGAGCTTTGTGAAGACAAGGGCATGGAGCAATGTGATGAGAGTGTTCATGGAGCATTGTGATGACAATGACATGGAGCGTTGTGATGCCAAGGGTCATGGATCTTTGTGATGACAAAGTTCATGGAGCATTTTGATGGCAAGGGCGTTGTGCATTGTGATGAGAAGGGCAGGGAGCATTGTGATGACAGGGTCATGGAGCAATTTGATGAAAAGTGTCATGGAACATTTTGATGACAGTTGTTATGGAACATTGTGATGTCAGGGGTCATCGAACATTGTGATGATAAGTGCGTGTAGCATTGTGATGACAGGAGTCATGGAACATTGTGATGACAGGGGTGAGGGAGTATTGTGACAAATAGTGATGTAGCATTGTGATATCAGTGGTGAGAGAGCATTTTGATGAGAAGTGCATGGAGCATTGTGATGACAAATTTTAAGGAGCATTGTGATGACAAGATTGTGGAGCACTGTGATGACAAGCGTATGGTGCATTGTGATGACATGTGTCATGGAGCATTGTGCTGACAAGCACATGGAGCATTGTGATGACAAATGTCAAAGAGCATTGTGAAGAAAAGTTCATGGAGCATTGTGGTTAAATAGGTCACAGAGACTGTTGATGACGAGGGCATGGACCATTGTGATGACAAAGGTCATGAAGCATCGTGATGACTGGAGTCACGGAGCATGGTGATGACAGGGGTCATGGAGCATTGTGATAAGAGGGGCATGGAGCATTGTGATGACAAGGGCATGGAACATTGGTCTAATAAGTTGCATGGATTATTGCGATGACAGTTGGAATGGCACATTGTGTTGACACGGGTATGGAGCATTGTGATGACCAGGTCATGCAGTATTGTGAAGACAGGTGTCAGGGAGCATTGTGATGACATAGGTAATGGCCCTTTGTGATGACAATGGCATGGAGCATTGTGATGCCAAGTGTCATGGGGGATTCTGATGACAAAGGTAATGGAGCATTTTGATGACAATGGCTTGGAGCATTGAGATGACAAGGGTCAGGGAGCATTGTGCTGACAAGTGCATGGAGAATTGTGATGACAAGGGTCATGGAGCATTCTGATGACAAGCTTGTGGAGTATTTTGATGACAATGGCATGGAGCATTATTATGAAAACGGAATGGGGCATTATGATGAAAAAGGCATGGAGCATTTTCGTGACAGGGTTCAAGGAGCATTCTGATGACAAGTGTCAGGGAGCATTGTGATGACAAGTGTATTGAGCATTGTGATGACAAAGGTCATGGAGCATTGTGATGACAAGTGTTATGGAACAATGTTATCACAAGGGTTTGGAGCATTGTGATGACAGAGGTCATGGATCATTTTGATGTCAAGGAGCATGGAGCATTGTGATGACAATGGCATGAAGCAATGTGAACCCAAGGTTCATGGAGGATTGTAATGACAATGGAAATGGAGTATTGAGATGACAAGCGCATAGAGCATTATAATGACAAGGTCATGTAGCATTTTGCTGACAAAGGCATGGAGCATTGTGATGACATGTGTCATGGAGAACTGTGATGACAAGCGTCACGGAACATTGTGAATACGCGTGTCATGGAGCATTGGGATGACAAGGGCATGGGTCATTGGGATGACAAGTGTCATGGAGCACTTGGCTGAAAATGTTCATGGAGTATTGTGATGACACGGGTCATGGAGCATTGTGATGACTAGGGAATGGAGCATTGTGATGACAAGATTCCCGGATCATTGTGTTGTCAGGTGTCATGGAGTGTTGTGATGACAGTGGTCATGGAGCAGTGTGATGACAAGGGAATGGAGCATGGGGATGACAAGGTCCTGGAGCACTGTTATGAGAAGACCATGAAGAGTTGTGATGACAAGTCTCATGGAGCATTCTGATGAAAAGGGGCCAGGAGCATTGTGATTTCAGGGGTCTTGGAGCATTGTGATGACTAGGGCATGGAGCATTCTGATGAGAATGCCATGGAGCATTCTGATGACATGCGTCATGGAGATTTGATGACAAGGGCATGGAGAATTGTGATTACAGGGGTCTTGGAATATTGTGATGACAAGGGCATGGAGCATTGTGAGGAGAACAAGGAGCATTATGATCACATGCGTCATTGAGCTTTGTGATGACAATGGCATGGAGCATTGAGATTACATGGGTCTTGGAGCATTGTGATGAAAAGGGCATGGATCATTGTGATGAAAAAGGCATGGAGCCTTGTCATGACAGGGTTCAAGGAGCATACAGACAACAAGTTTCAGGGAGCATTTTGATGACAAGTGTATTGAGCATTGTGATGACAAATGTCATGGAGCATTGTGATGAAAAGTGCATGGAATACTGTGATGACAGGCATCATGGAGTGTTGTGATGACAAGTGTTATGGAACACTGTGATCACAAGGGTTTGGAGCATTGTGATGAGAGAGGTCATGGATCATTTTGATTTCAAGGAGCATGGAGCATTGTGATGAAAAGGACATGAAGCAATGTGATCCCAAGGTTCAAGGAGGATTGTGATGACAATGGAAATGGAGTATTGTGATGACAAGCGCATAGAGCATTGTAATGACAAGGTCATGTAGCATTTTGCTGACAAAGGCATGGAGCATTTTGATGACAGGTGTCATGGAGCACTGTGATGACAACCGTCACGGAACATTGTGAAAACAGGGGTCATGGAGCATTGGGATGACAAGGGCATGGATCATTGTGATGCCAAGGGTCATGGAGCAATGGGCTGAAAATGTTCATGGAGTGTTGGGATGACAGGGGTCATGGAGCATTGTGATGACTAGGGAATGGAGCATTGTGATGACAAGAGTCCCGGATCATTGTGTTGTCAGGTGTCATGGAGTGTTGTGATGACAGTGGTCATGGAGCATTGTGATGATATTGGCCATGGAGCATTGTGATGAGTAGGTCGTGGAGCATTGGGATGAAAATAATCATGGATTATTGTGATGAAAGGTGTCATGGAGCATTGTGATGATAAGGGAATGGAGCATGGTAATGACAAGGTCCTGGAGCATTGTGATGAGAAGACCATGGAGACTTGTGAGGACAAGTCTCAGGGAGCATTCTGATGAAAAGGGAAATGGAACATTGTGATTACAGGGGTCTTGGAGCATTGTGATGACTAGGGCATGGAGCATTGTGATGAGAAGGCCATGGAGCATTCTGATGACATGCGTCATGGAGTTTTTTGATGACAAGGGAAAGGAGCATTGTGATTACAGTGGTCCTGGAACACTGTGATGACAAGGGCATGTAGCATTGTGAGGCGAAGAACAAGGAGCATTCTGTTGGCATGCGTCATTGAGCTTTGTGATGACAAGTGTTACGGAATATTGTGATCACAAGGGTTTGGAGCATTGTTATGACAGAGGTCATGGAGCATTTTCATTTCATTGTGATGACAATAGCATGAAGCATTATGATGATGGGCATGGTGCATTGTGATGACAGGGTTCATGGATCATTGAGATGAAAAAGGGCATAGAGCATTGTGATTACAGGGTTCTTGGAGCATTGTGATGAGAAGGGTCATGGAGCTTTGTGATGAGAAGCCCATGGAACATCGTGATGGCAGGGGCCATGGAGAATTGTTATGTCTTGGGTAATGGAGCATTGTGATGGCAAGGGCAAGGAGCATTGTGATGAGAAGGGCATGGAGCATTCTGATGACATGTGTCATGGAGCTTTGTGAAGACAAGGCCCTGGAGCAATGTGATGAGAGCGTTCATGGAGCATTGTGATGACAATGACATGGAGCATTGTGATCCCAAGGGTCATGGATCTTTGTGATGACAAAGGTCATGGAGCATTTAGATGGCAAGGGCATTGTGCATTGTAATGAGAAGGGCAGGGAGGATTCTGATGACAGGATCATGGAGCAATTTGATGAAAAGTGTCATGGAATATTTTGATGACAGGTGTTATGGATCATTGTGGTGTCAGGGGTCATCGAACATTGTGATGATAAGTGCATGTAGCATTGTGATGACAGGAGCCATGGAACATTGTGATGACAGAGGTGAGGGAGTATTGTGACAAATAGTGATGTAGCATTGTGATATCAGTGGTGAGAGAGCATTTTGATGAGAAGTGCATGGAGCATTGTGATGACAAATTTTAAGGAGCATTGTGATGACAAGATTGTGGAGCACTGTGATGACAAGCGTATGGTGCATTGTGATGACATGTGTCATGGAGCATTGTGCTGACAAGCACATGGAGCATTGTGATGACAAATGTCACAGAGCATTGTGAAGAAAAGTTCATGGAGCATTGTGGTTAATTAGGTCACAGAGACTGTTGATGACGAGGGCATGGAACATTGTGATGACAATGGTCATGAAGCATTGTGATGACTGGAGTCATGGAGCATGGTGATGACAGGGGTCATGGAGCATTGTGATAACAAGGGCATGGAGCATTGTGATGACAAGGGCATGGAACATTGGTCTAATAAGTTGCATGGATTATTGCGATGACAGTTGGAATGGCACATTTTGATGACAAGGGTATGGAGCATTGTGATTACCAGGTCATGCAGTATTGTGAAGACAGGTGTCAGGGAGCATTGTGATGATATATGTAATGGCCCTTTGTGATGACAATGGCATGGAGCATTGTGATGCCAAGTGTCATGGAGGATTCTGATGACAAAGGTAATGGAGCATTGTGATGACAATGGCTTGGAGCATTGTGATGACAATGGTCAGGGAGCATTATGCTGACAAGTGCATGGAGAATTGTGATGACAAGGGTCATGGAGCATTCTGATGACAAGCTTGTGGAGTATTTTGATGACAATGGCATGGAGCATTATTATGAAAACGGAATGGGGCATTATGATGAAAAAGGCATGGAGCATTTTCGTGACAGGGTTCAAGGAGCATTGTGATGACAAGTGTCAGGGAGCATTGTGATGACAAGTGTATTGAGCATTGTGATGACAAAGGTCATGGAGCATTGTGATGACAAGTGTTATGGAACAATGTTATCACAAGGGTTTGGAGCATTGTGATGACAGAGGTCATGGATCATTTTGATTTCAAGGAGCATGGAGCATTGTGATGACAATGGCATGAAGCAATGTGAACCCAAGGTTCATGGAGGATTGTAATGACAATGGAAATGGAGTATTGAGATGACAAGCGCATAGAGCATTATAATGACAAGGTCATGTAGCATTTTGCTGACAAAGGCATGGAGCATTGTGATGACATGTGTCATGGAGAACTGTGATGACAAGCGTCACGGAACATTGTGAATACAGGGGTCATGGAGCATTGGGATGACAAGGGCATGGGTCATTGGGATGACAAGTGTCATGGAGCACTTGGCTGAAAATGTTCATGGAGTATTGTGATGACACGGGTCATGGAGCATTGTGATGACTAGGGAATGGAGCATTGTGATGACAAGATTCCCAGATCATTGTGTTGTCAGGTGTCATGGAGTGTTGTGATGACAGTGGTCATGGAGCATTGTGATGACAAGGGAATGGAGCATGGGGATGACAAGGTCCTGGAGCACTGTTATGAGAAGACCATGAAGAGTTGTGATGACAAGTCTCATGGAGCATTCTGATGAAAAGGGGCCAGGAGCATTGTGATTTCAGGGGTCTTGGAGCATTGTGATGACTAGGGCATGGAGCATTCTGATGAGAATGCCATGGAGCATTCTGATGACATGCGTCATGGAGATTTGATGACAAGGGCATGGAGCATTGTGATTACAGGGGTCTTGGAATATTGTGATGACAAGGGCATGGAGCATTGTGAGGAGAACAAGGAGCATTATGATCGCATGCGTCATTGAGCTTTGTGATGACAATGGCATGGAGCATTGAGATTACATGGGTCTTGGAGCATTGTGATGAAAAGGGCATGGATCATGGTGATGAAAAAGGCATGGAGCCTTGTCATGACAGGGTTCAAGGAGCATACAGACAACAAGTGTCAGGGAGCATTTTGATGACAAGTGTATTGAGCATTGTGATGACAAATGTCATGGAGCATTGTGATGAAAAGTGCATGGAATACTGTGATGACAGGCATCATGGAGTGTTGTGATGACAAGTGTTATGGAACACTGTGATCACAAGGGTTTGGAGCATTGTGATGAGAGAGTTCATGGATCATTTTGATTTCAAGGAGCATGGAGCATTGTGATGAAAAGGGCATGAAGCAATGTGATCCCAATGTTCATGGAGGATTGTGATGACAATGGAAATGGAGTATTCTGATGACAAGCGCATAGAGCATTGTAATGACAAGGTCATGTAGCATTTTGCTGACAAAGGCATGGAGCATTTTGATGACAGGTGTCATGGAGCACTGTGATGACAACCGTCACGGAACATTGTGAAAACAGGGGTCATGGAGCATTGGGATGACAAGGGCATGGATCATTGTGATGCCAAGGGTCATGGAGCAATGGGCTGAAAATGTTCATGGAGTGTTGGGATGACAGGGGTCATGGAGCATTGTGATGACTAGGGAATGGAGCATTGTGATGACAAGAGTCCCGGATCATTGTGTTGTCAGGTGTCATGGAGTGTTGTGATGACAGTGGTCATGGAGCATTGTGATGATATTGGCCATGGAGCATTGTGATGAGTAGGTCGTGGAGCATTGGGATGAAAATAATCATGGATTATTGTGATGAAAGGGGTCATGGAGCATTGTGATGACAAGGGAATGGAGCATGGTAATGACAAGGTCCTGGAGCATTGTGATGAGAAGACCATGGAGACTTGTGAGGACAAGTCTCAGGGAGCATTCTGATGAAAAGGGAAATGGAACATTGTGATTACAGGGGTCTTGGAGCATTGTGATGACTAGGGCATGGAGCATTGTGATGAGAAGGCCATGGAGCATTCTGATGACATGCGTCATGGAGTTTTTTGATGACAAGGGAAAGGAGCATTGTGATTACAGTGGTCCTGGAACACTGTGATGACAAGGGCATGTAGCATTGTGAGGCGAAGAACAAGGAGCATTCTGTTGGCATGCGTCATTGAGCTTTGTGATGACAAGTGTTACGGAATATTGTGATCACAAGGGTTTGGAGCATTGTTATGACAGAGGTCATGGAGCATTTTCATTTTATTGTGATGACAATAGCATGAAGCATTATGATGATGGGCATGGTGCATTGTGATGACAGGGTTCATGGATCATTGAGATGAAAAAGGGCATAGAGCATTGTGATTACAGGGTTCTTGGAGCATTGTGATGAGAAGGGTCATGGAGCTTTGTGATGAGAAGCCCATGGAACATCGTGATGGCAGGGGCCATGGAGAATTGTTATGTCTTGGGTAATGGAGCATTGTGATGGCAAGGGCAAGGAGCATTGTGATGAGAAGGGCATGGAGCATTCTGATGACATGTGTCATGGAGCTTTGTGAAGACAAGGCCCTGGAGCAATGTGATGAGAGCGTTCATGGAGCATTGTGATGACAATGACATGGAGCATTGTGATCCCAAGGGTCATGGATCTTTGTGATGACAAAGGTCATGGAGCATTTAGATGGCAAGGGCATTGTGCATTGTAATGAGAAGGGCAGGGAGGATTCTGATGACAGGATCATGGAGCAATTTGATGAAAAGTGTCATGGAATATTTTGATGACAGGTGTTATGGATCATTGTGGTGTCAGGGGTCATCGAACATTGTGATGATAAGTGCATGTAGCATTGTGATGACAGGAGCCATGGAACATTGTGATGACAGAGGTGAGGGAGTATTGTGACAAATAGTGATGTAGCATTGTGATATCAGTGGTGAGAGAGCATTTTGATGAGAAGTGCATGGAGCATTGTGATGACAAATTTTAAGGAGCATTGTGATGACAAGATTGTGGAGCACTGTGATGACAAGCGTATGGTGCATTGTGATGACATGTGTCATGGAGCATTGTGCTGACAAGCACATGGAGCATTGTGATGACAAATGTCACAGAGCATTGTGAAGAAAAGTTCATGGAGCATTGTGGTTAATTAGGTCACAGAGACTGTTGATGACGAGGGCATGGAACATTGTGATGACAATGGTCATGAAGCATTGTGATGACTGGAGTCATGGAGCATGGTGATGACAGGGGTCATGGAGCATTGTGATAACAAGGGCATGGAGCATTGTGATGACAAGGGCATGGAACATTGGTCTAATAAGTTGCATGGATTATTGCGATGACAGTTGGAATGGCACATTTTGATGACAAGGGTATGGAGCATTGTGATTACCAGGTCATGCAGTATTGTGAAGACAGGTGTCAGGGAGCATTGTGATGATATATGTAATGGCCCTTTGTGATGACAATGGCATGGAGCATTGTGATGCCAAGTGTCATGGAGGATTCTGATGACAAAGGTAATGGAGCATTGTGATGACAATGGCTTGGAGCATTGTGATGACAAAGGTCAGGGAGCATTATGCTGACAAGTGCATGGAGAATTGTGATGACAAGGGTCATGGAGCATTCTGATGACAAGCTTGTGGAGTATTTTGATGACAATGACATGGAGCATTGTGATGAAAATGGCACGGGGCATTGTGATGAAAAAGGCATGGAGCCATTTCCTGACAGGGTTCAAGGAGCATTCTGATGACAAGTGTCAGGGAGCATTGTGATGACAAGTGTATTGAGCATTGTGATGACAAAGGTCATGGAGCATTGTGATGAAAAGTGCATGGAGTATTGTGATGACTGGCATCATGGAGCGTTGTGATGACAAGTGTTATGGAACAATGTGATCACAAGTGTTTGGAGCATTGTGATGACAGAGGTCATGGATCATTTTGATTTCAAGGAGCATGGAGCATTGTGATGACAATGGCATGAAGCAATGTGATCCCAATGTTCATGGAGGATTGTGATGACACTGGAAATGGAGTATTGAGATGACAAGCGCATAGAGCATTATAATGACAAGGTCATGTAGCATTTTGCTGACAAAGGCATGGAGCATTGTGATGACATGTGTCATGAAGCACTGTGATGAAAATCGTCACGGAGCATTGTGAATACAGGTGTCATGGAGCATTGGGATGACAAGGGCATGGGTCATTGGGATGACAAGTGTCATAGAGCACTTGGCTGAAAATGTACATGGAGTATTGTGATGACACAGGTCATGGAGCATTGTGATGACTAGGGAATGGAGCATTGTGATGACAAGAGTCCCGGATCATTGTGTTGTCAGTTGTCATGGAGTGTTGTGATGAAAGTGGTCATGGAGCATTGTGATGACAAGGGAATGGAGCATGGGGATGACAAGGTCCTGGAGGACTGTTATGAGAAGACCATGAAGAGTTGTGATGACAAGTCTCATGGAGCATTCTGATGAAAAGGGGCCAGGAGCATTGTGATTTCAGGGGTCTTGGAGCATTGTGATGACTAGGGCATGGAGCATTGTGATGACAAGAGTCCGGGATCATTGTGTTGTCAGGTATCATGGTGTGCTGTGATGAGAATGGTCATGGAGCATGGTGATGACAAGGTCCTGGAGGGTTGTGATGAGAAGACCATGAAGACTTGTGATGGCAAGTCTCATGGAACATTCTGATGAATAGGGGCATGGAGCATTGTGATTACATGGGTCTTGGAGCATTGTGATGACTAGGGCATGGAGCATTGAGATTAAAGGGTTTTTGGAGCATAGTGATGAGAAGGGTCATGGAGCTTTGTGATGACAAGGCCATGGAACATCGTGATGGCAGGGGTCATGGTGCATTGCTATGTCTTGTGTAATGGAGCATTGTGATGGCAAGGGCATGGAGCATTGTGATGAGAAGGCCTTGGAGCATTCTGATGACATGTGTCATGGAGCTTTGTGAAGACAAGGGCATGGAGCAATGTGATGAGAGCGTTCATGGAGCACTGTGATGACAATGACATGGAGCGTTGTGATGCCAAGGGTCATGGATCTTTGTGATGACAAAGTTCATGGAGCATTTTGATGGCAAGGGCGTTGTGCATTGTGATGAGAAGGGCAGGGAGCATTGTGATGACAGGGTCATGGAGCAATTTGATGAAAAGTGCCATGGAACATTTTGATGACAGTTGTTATGGAACATTGTGATGTCAGGGGTCATCGAACATTGTGATGATAAGTGCGTGTAGCATTGTGATGACAGGAGTCATGGAACATTGTGATGACAGGGGTGAGGGAGTATTGTGACAAATAGTGATGTAGCATAGTGATATCAGTGGTGAGAGAGCATTTTGATGAGAAGTGCATGGAGCATTGTGATGACAAATTTTAAGGAGCATTGTGATGACAAGATTGTGGAGCACTGTGATGACAAGCGTATGGTGCATTGTGATGACATGTGTCATGGAGCATTGTGCTGACAAGCACATGGAGCATTGTGATGACAAATGTCAAAGAGCATTGTGAAGAAAAGTTCATGGAGCATTGTGGTTAAATAGGTCACAGAGACTGTTGATGACGAGGGCATGGACCATTGTGATGACAAAGGTCATGAAGCATCGTGATGACTGGAGTCACGGAGCATGGTGATGACAGGGGTCATGGAGCATTGTGATAACAGGGGCATGGAGCATTGTGATGACAAGGGCATGGAACATTGGTCTAATAAGTTGCATGGATTATTGTGATGACAGTTGGAATGGCACATTGTGATGACAAGGGTATGGATCATTGTGATGACCAGGTAATGCAGTATTGTGAAGACAGGTGTCAGGGAGCATTGTGATGACATAGGTAATGGCCCTTTGTGATGACAATGGCATGGAGCATTGTGATGCCAAGTGTCATGGGGGATTCTGATGACAAAGGTAATGGAGCATTTTGATGACAATGGCTTGGAGCATTGAGATGACAAGGGTCAGGGAGCATTGTGCTGACAAGTGCATGGAGAATTGTGATGACAAGGGTCATGGAGCATTCTGATGACAAGCTTGTGGAGTATTTTGATGACAATGGCATGGAGCATTATTATGAAAATGGAATGGGGCATTATGATGAAAAAGGCATGGAGCATTTTCGTGACAGGGTTCAAGGAGCATTCTGATGACAAGTGTCAGGGAGCATTGTGATGACAAGTGTATTGAGCATTGTGATGACAAAGGTCATGGAGCATTGTGATGACAAGTGTTATGGAACAATGTTATCACAAGGGTTTGGAGCATTGTGATGACAGAGGTCATGGATCATTTTGATGTCAAGGAGCATGGAGCATTGTGATGACAATGGCATGAAGCAATGTGAACCCAATGTTCATGGAGGATTGTAATGACAATGGAAATGGAGTATTTAGATGACAAGCGCATAGAGCATTATAATGAAAGGTCATGTAGCATTTTGCTGACAAAGGCATGGAGCATTGTGATGACATGTGTCATGGAGCACTGTGATGACAAGCGTCACGGAACATTGTGAATACGCGTGTCATGGAGCATTGGGATGACAAGGGCATGGGTCATTGGGATGACAAGTGTCATGGAGCACTTGGCTGAAAATGTTCATGGAGTATTGTGATGACACGGGTCATGGAGCATTGTGATGACTAGGGCATGGAGCATTGTGATGACAAGATTCCCAGATCATTGTGTTGTCAGGTGTCATGGAGTGTTGTGATGACAGTGGTCATGGAGCATTGTGATGACAAGGGAATGGAGCATGGGGATGACAAGGTCCTGGAGCACTGTTATGAGAAGACCATGAAGAGTTGTGATGACAAGTCTCATGGAGCATTCTGATGAAAAGGGGCCAGGAGCATTGTGATTTCAGGGGTCTTGGAGCATTGTGATGACTATGGCATGGAGCATTCTGATGAGAATGCCATGGAGCATTCTGATGACATGCGTCATGGAGATTTGATGACAAGGGCATGGAGCATTGTGATTACAGGGGTCTTGGAATATTGTGATGACAAGGGCATGGAGCATTGTGAGGAGAACAAGGAGCATTATGATCGCATGCATCATTGAGCTTTGTGATGAGATTGGCATGGAGCATTGAGATTACATGGGTCTTGGAGCATTGTGATGAAAAGGGCATGGATCATTGTGATGAAAAAGGCATGGAGCCTTGTCATGACAGGGTTCAAGAGCATACAGACAACAAGTGTCAGGGAGCATTTTGATGACAAGTGTATTGAGCATTGTGATGACAAATGTCATGGAGCATTGTGATGAAAAGTGCATGGAATACTGTGATGACAGGCATCATGGAGTGTTGTGATGACAAGTGTTATGGAACACTGTGATCACAAGGGTTTGGAGCATTGTGATGAGAGAGGTCATGGATCATTTTGATTTCAAGGAGCATGGAGCATTGTGATGAAAAGGGCATGAAGCAATGTGATCCCAAGGTTCATGGAGGATTGTAATGACAATGGAAATGGAGTATTGTGATGACAAGCGCATAGAGCATTGTAATGACAAGGTCATGTAGCATTTTGCTGACAAAGGCATGGAGCATTTTGATGACAGGTGTCATGGAGCACTGTGATGACAACCGTCACGGAACATTGTGAAAACAGGGGTCATGGAGCATTGGGATGACAAGGGCATGGATCATTGTGATGCCAAGGGTCATGGAGCAATGGGCTGAAAATGTTCATGGAGTGTTGGGATGACAGGGGTCATGGAGCATTGTGATGACTAGGGAATGGAGCATTGTGATGACAAGAGTCCCGGATCATTGTGTTGTCAGGTGTCATGGAGTGTTGTGATGACAGTGGTCATGGAGCATTGTGATGATATTGGCCATGGAGCATTGTGATGAGTAGGTCGTGGAGCATTGGGATGAAAATAATCATGGATTATTGTGATGAAAGGGGTCATGGAGCATTGTGATGACAAGGGAATGGAGCATGGTAATGACAAGGTCCTGGAGCATTGTGATGAGAAGACCATGGAGACTTGTGAGGACAAGTCTCAGGGAGCATTCTGATGAAAAGGGAAATGGAACATTGTGATTACAGGGGTCTTGGAGCATTGTGATGACTAGGGCATGGAGCATTGTGATGAGAAGGCCATGGAGCATTCTGATGACATGCGTCATGGAGTTTTTTGATGACAAGGGAAAGGAGCATTGTGATTACAGGGGTCTTGGAACATTGTGATGACAAGGGCATGGAGCATTGTGAGGCGAAGAACAAGGAGCATTCTGTTGGCATGCTTCATTGAGCTTTGTGATGACAAGTGTTACGGAATATTGTGATCACAAGGGTTTGGAGCATTGTTATGACAGAGGTCATGGAGCATTTTCATTTCATTGTGATGACAATAGCATGAAGCATTATGATGATGGGCATGGTGCATTGTGATGACAGGGTTCATGGATCATTGAGATGAAAAAGGGCATAGAGCATTGTGATTACAGGGTTCTTGGAGCATTGTGATGAGAAGGGTCATGGAGCTTTGTGATGAGAAGGCCATGGAACATCGTGATGGCAGGGGCCATGGAGCATTGTTATGTCTTGGGTAATGGAGCATTGTGATGGCAAGGGCATGGAGCATTGTGATGAGAAGGCCATGGAGCATTCTGATGACATGTGTCATGGAGCTTTGTGAAGACATGGTCCTGGAGCAATGTGATGAGAGTGTTCATGGAGCATTGTGATGCCAAGTGTCATGGATCTTTGTGATGACAAAGGTCATGGAGCATTTAGATGGCAAGGGCATTGTGCATTGTGATGAGAAGGGCAGGGAGCATTCTGATGACAGGGTCATGGAGCAATTTGTTGAAAAGTGTCATGGAATATTTTGATGACAGGTGTTATGGAACACTGTGATGTCAGGGGTCATCGAACATTGTGATGA
The DNA here is from genome assembly GCF_964341445.2 of Mesoplodon mirus. NCBI lineage: Eukaryota > Metazoa > Chordata > Mammalia > Artiodactyla > Ziphiidae > Mesoplodon > Mesoplodon mirus. The sequence goes on from NW_028295633.1 coordinate 33,019, forward strand.
TAAGTGCATGTAGCATTGTGATGACAGGAGTCATGGAACATTGTGATGACAGAGGTGAGGGAGTATTGTGACAAATAGTGATGTAGCATTGTGATATCTGTGGGGAGAGAGCATTTTGATGAGAAGTGCATGGAGCATTGTGATGACAAATTTTAAGGAGCATTGTGATGAAAAGATTGTGGAGCACTGTGATGACAAGCGTATGGTGCATTGTGATGACATGTGTCATGGAGCATTGTGCTGACAAGCACATGGAGCATTGTGATGACAAGGGTCAAAGAGCATTGTGAAGAAAAGTTCATGGAGCATTGTGGTTAAATAGGTCACAGAGACTGTTGATGACGAGGGCATGGACCATTGTGATTACAAAGGTCATGAAGCATCGTGATGACTGGAGTCACGGAGCATGGTGATGACAGGGGTCATGTAGCATTGTGATAACAAGGGCATGGAGCATTGTGATGACAAGGGCAGGGAACATTGGTCTAATAAGTTGCATGGATTATTGCGATGAGAGTTGGAATGGAACATTGTGATGACAAGGGCATGGAGCATTGTGATGACCATGTCATGCAGTATTGTGAAGACAGGTGTCAGGGAGCATTGTGATGACATATGTAATGGCCCTTTGTGATGACAATGGCATGGAGCATTGTGATGCCAAGTGTCATGGAGGATTCTGATGACAAAGGTAATGGAGCATTGTGATGACAATGGCTTGGAGCATTGTGATGACAATGGTCAGGGAGCATTGTGCTGACAAGTGCATGGAGAATTGTGATGACAAGGGTCATGGAGTTTTCTGATGACAAGCTTGTGGAGTATTTTGATGACAATGACATGGAGCATTGTGATGAAAACGGCATGGGGTATTGTGATGAAAAAGACATGGAGCCATTTCCTGACAGGGTTCAAGGAGCATTCTGATGACAAGTGTCAGGGAGCATTGTGATGACAAGTGTATTGAGCATTGTGATGACAAAGGTCATGGAGCATTGTGATGAAAAGGGCATGGAGTATTGTGATGACTGGCATCATGGAGCGTTGTGATGACAAGTTTAATGGAACAATGTGATCACAAGGGTTTGGAGCATTGTGATGACAGAGATCATGGATCATTTTGATTTCAAGGAGCATGGAGCATTGTGATGACAATGGCATGAAGCAATGTGATCCCAAGTTTCATGGAGGATTGTGATGACAATGGAAATGGAGTATTGAGATGACAAGCGCATAGAGCATTATAATGACAAGGTCATGTAGCATTTTGCTGACAAAGGCATGGAGCATTGTGATGACATGTGTCATGGGGCACTGTGATGACAATCGTCACGGAGCATTGTGAATAAAGGTGTCATGGAGCATTGGGATGACTAGGGCATGGGTCATTGGGATGACAAGTGTCATGGAGCACTTGGCTGAGAATGTTCCTGGAGTATTGTGATGACACGGGTCATGGAGCATTGTGATGACTAGGGAATGGAGCATTGTGATGACAAGATTCCCGGATCATTGTGTTGTCAGTTGTCATGGAGTGTTGTGATGACTGTGGTCATGGAGCATTGTGATGACAAGGGAATGGAGCATGGGGATGACAAGGTCCTGGAGCACTGTTATGAGAAGACCATGAAGAGTTGTGATGACAAGTCTCATGGTGCAATCTGATGAAAAGGGGCCAGGAACATTGTGATTTCAGGGGTCTTGGAGAATTGTGATGACTAGGGCATGGAGCATTGTGATGACAAGAGTCCGGGATCATTGTATTGTCAGGTATCATGGTGTGCTGTGATGAGAATGGTCATGGAGCATTGTGATGACAAGGGAATGGAGCATGGTGATGACAAGGTCCTGGAGCTTTGTGATGAGAAGACCATGAAGACTTGTGATGGCAAGTCTCATGGAGCATTCTGATGAATAGGGGCATGGAGCATTGTGATTACAGGGGTCTTGGAGCATTGTGATGACTAGGGCATGGAGCATTGTGATTAAAGGGTTCTTGGAGCATTGTGATGAGAAGGGTCATGGAGCTTTGTGATGACAAGGCCATGGAACATCGTGATGGCTGGTGTCATGGTGCATTGCTATGTCTTGTGTAATAGAGCATTGTGATGGCAAGGGCATGGAGCATTGTGATGAGAAGGCCTTGGAGCATTCTGATGACATGTGTCATGGAGCTTTGTGAAGACAAGGGCATGGAGCAATGTGATGAGAGCGTTCATGGAGCATTGTGATGACAATGACATGGAGCGTTGTGATGCCAAGGGTCATGGATCTTTGTGATGACAAAGTTCATGGAGCATTTTGATGGCAAGGGCGTTGTGCATTGTGATGAGAACGGCAGGGAGCATTGTGATGACAGGGTCATGGAGCAATTTGATGAAAAGTGTCATGGAACATTTTGATGACAGTTGTTATGGAACACTGTGATGTCTGGGGTCATCGAACATTGTGATGATAAGTGCATGTACCATTGTGATGACAGGAGTCATGGAACATTGTGATGACAGGGGTGAGGGAGTATTGTGACAAATAGTGATGTAGCATAGTGATATCAGTGGTGAGAGAGCATTTTGATGAGAAGTGCATGGAGCATTGTGATGACAAATTTTAAGGAGCATTGTGATGACAAGATTGTGGAGCACTTTGATGACAAGCGTATGGTGCATTGTGATGACATGTGTCATGGAGCATTGTGCTGACAAGCACATGGAGCATTGTGATGACAAATGTCAAAGAGCATTGTGAAGAAAAGTTCATGGAGCATTGTGGTTAAATAGGTCACAGAGACTGTTGATAACGAGGGCATGGACCATTGTGATGACAAAGGTCATGAAGCATTGTGATGACTGGAGTAACGGAGCATGGTGATGACAGGGGTCATGGAGCATTGTGAGGACAAGGGCATGGAACACTGGTCTCATAATTTGCATGGATTATTGCGATGACAGTTGGAATGGAACATTGTGATGACAAGGGCATGGAGCATTGTGATGACCATGTCATGCAGTATTGTGAAGACATGTGTCAGGGAGCATTGTGATGACATAGGTAAAGGCCCTTCGTGATGACAATGGCATGGAGCACTGTGATGCCAAGTTTCATGGAGGATTCTGATGACAAAGGTAATGGAGCATTTTGATGACAATGGCTTGGAGCATTGAGATGACAAGGGTCAGGGAGCATTGTGCTGACAAGTGCATGGAGAATTGTGATGACAAGGGTCATGGAGCATTCTGATGACAAGCTTGTGGAGTATTTTGATGACAATGGCATGGAGCATTATTATGAAAACTGAATGGGGCATTATGATGAAAAAGGCATGGAGCATTTTCGTGACAGGGTTCAAGGAGCATTCTGATGACAAGTGTCAGGGAGCATTGTGATGACAAGTGTATTGAGCATTGTGATGACAAAGGTCATGGAGCATTGTGATGACAAGTGTTATGGAACAATGTTATCACAAGGGTTTGGAGCATTGTGAAGACAGAGATCATGGATCATTTTGATGTCAAGGAGCATGGAGCATTGTGATGACAATGGCATGAAGCAATGTGATCCCAAGGTTCATGCAGGATTGTAATGACAATGGAAATGGAGTATTGAGATGACAAGCGCATAGAGCATTATAATGAAAGGTCATGTAGCATTTTGCTGACAAAGGCATGGAGCATTGTGATGACATGTGTCATGGAGCACTGTGATGACAAGCGTCAGGGAACATTGTGAATACGCGTGTCATGGAGCATTGGGATGACAAGGGCATGGGTCATTGGGATGACAAGTGTCATGGAGCACTTGGCTGAAAATGTTCATGGAGTATTGTGATGACACGGGTCATGGAGCATTGTGATGACTAGGGAATGGAGCATTGTGATGACAAGATTCCCGGATCATTGTGTTGTCAGGTGTCATGGAGTGTTGTGATGACAGTGGTCATGGAGCATTGTGATGACAAGGGAATGGAGCATGGGGATGACAAGGTCCTGGAGCACTGTTATGAGAAGACCATGAAGAGTTGTGATGACAAGTCTCATGGAGCATTCTGATGAAAAGGGGCCAGGAGCATTGTGATTTCAGGGGTCTTGGAGCATTTTGATGACTAGGGCATGGAGCACTCTGATGAGAATGCCATAGAGCATTCTGATGACATGCATCATGGAGTTTTTTGATGACAAGGGCATGGAGCATTGTGATTACAGGGGTCTTGGAACATTGTGATGACAAGGGCATGGAGCATTGTGAGGAGAAGAACAAGGAGCATTATGATCGCATGCGTCATTGAGCTTTGTGATGACAATGGCATGGAGCATTGAGATTACATGGGTCTTGGAGCATTGTGATGAAAAGGGCATGGATCATGGTGATGAAAAAGGCATGAAGCCTTGTCATGACAGGGTTCAAGGAGCATACAGACAACAAGTGTCAGGGAGCATTTTGATGACAAGTGTATTGAGCATTGTGATGACAAATGTCATGGAGCATTGTGATGAAAAGTGCATGGAATACTGTGATGACAGGCATCATGGAGTGTTGTGATGACAAGTGTTATGGAACACTGTGATCACAAGGGTTTGGAGCATTGTGATGAGAGAGGTCATGGATCATTTTGATTTCAAGGAGCATGGAGCATTGTGATGAAAAGGGCATGAAGCAATGTGATCCCAAGGTTCATGGAGGATTGTAATGACAATGGAAATGGAGTATTGTGATGACAAGCGCATAGAGCATTGTAATGACAAGGTCATGTAGCATTTTGCTGACAAAGGCATGGAGCATTTTGATGACAGGTGTCATGGAGCACTGTGATGACAACCGTCACGGAACATTGTGAAAACAGGGGTCATGGAGCATTGGGATGACAAGGGCATGGATCATTGTGATGCCAAGGGTCATGGAGCAATGGGCTGAAAATGTTCATGGAGTGTTGGGATGACAGGGGTCATGGAGCATTGTGATGACTAGGGAATGGAGCATTGTGATGACAAGAGTCCCGGATCATTGTGTTGTCAGGTGTCATGGAGTGTTGTGATGACAGTGGTCATGGAGCATTGTGATGATATTGGCCATGGAGCATTGTGATGAGTAGGTCGTGGAGCATTGGGATGAAAATAATCATGGATTATTGTGATGAAAGGGGTCATGGAGCATTGTGATGACAAGGGAATGGAGCATGGTAATGACAAGGTCCTGGAGCATTGTGATGAGAAGACCATGGAGACTTGTGAGGACAAGTCTCAGGGAGCATTCTGATGAAAAGGGAAATGGAACATTGTGATTACAGGGGTCTTGGAGCATTGTGATGACTAGGGCATGGAGCATTGTGATGAGAAGGCCATGGAGCATTCTGATGACATGCGTCATGGAGTTTTTTGATGACAAGGGAAAGGAGCATTGTGATTACAGGGGTCTTGGAACATTGTGATGACAAGGGCATGGAGCATTGTGAGGCGAAGAACAAGGAGCATTCTGTTGGCATGCTTCATTGAGCTTTGTGATGACAAGTGTTACGGAATATTGTGATCACAAGGGTTTGGAGCATTGTTATGACAGAGGTCATGGATCATTTTCATTTCATTGTGATGACAATAGCATGAAGCATTATGATGATGGGCATGGTGCATTGTGATGACAGGGTTCATGGATCATTGAGATGAAAAAGGGCATAGAGCATTGTGATTACAGGGTTCTTGGAGCATTGTGATGAGAAGGGTCATGGAGCTTTGTGATGAGAAGGCCATGGAACATCGTGATGGCAGGGGCCATGGAGCATTGTTATGTCTTGGGTAATGGAGCATTGTGATGGCAAGGGCATGGAGCATTGTGATGAGAAGGCCATGGAGCATTCTGATGACATGTGTCATGGAGCTTTGTGAAGACATGGTCCTGGAGCAATGTGATGAGAGTGTTCATGGAGCATTGTGATGCCAAGGGTCATGGATCTTTGTGATGACAAAGGTCATGGAGCATTTAGATGGCAAGGGCATTGTGCATTGTGATGAGAAGGGCAGGGAGCATTCTGATGACAGGGTCATGGAGCAATTTGTTGAAAAGTGTCATGGAATATTTTGATGACAGGTGTTATGGAACACTGTGATGTCAGGGGTCATCGAACATTGTGATGATAAGTGCATGTAGCATTGTGATGACAGGAGTCATGGAACATTGTGATGACAGAGGTGAGGGAGTATTGTGACAAATAGTGATGTAGCATTGTGATATCTGTGGGGAGAGAGCATTTTGATGAGAAGTGCATGGAGCATTGTGATGACAAATTTTAAGGAGCATTGTGATGAAAAGATTGTGGAGCACTGTGATGACAAGCGTATGGTGCATTGTGATGACATGTGTCATGGAGCATTGTGCTGACAAGCACATGGAGCATTGTGATGACAAGGGTCAAAGAGCATTGTGAAGAAAAGTTCATGGAGCATTGTGGTTAAATAGGTCACAGAGACTGTTGATGACGAGGGCATGGACCATTGTGATTACAAAGGTCATGAAGCATCGTGATGACTGGAGTCACGGAGCATGGTGATGACAGGGGTCATGGAGCATTGTGATAACAAGGGCATGGAGCATTGTGATGACAAGGGCAGGGAACATTGGTCTAATAAGTTGCATGGATTATTGCGATGACAGTTGGAATGGAACATTGTGATGACAAGGGCATGGAGCATTGTGATGACCATGTCATGCAGTATTGTGAAGACAGGTGTCAGGGAGCATTGTGATGACATATGTAATGGCCCTTTGTGATGACAATGGCATGGAGCATTGTGATGCCAAGTGTCATGGAGGATTCTGATGACAAAGGTAATGGAGCATTGTGATGACAATGGCTTGGAGCATTGTGATGACAATGGTCAGGGAGCATTGTGCTGACAAGTGCATGGAGAATTGTGATGACAAGGGTCATGGAGTTTTCTGATGACAAGCTTGTGGAATATTTTGATGACAATGACATGGAGCATTGTGATGAAAACGGCATGGGGTATTGTGATGAAAAAGACATGGAGCCATTTCCTGACAGGGTTCAAGGAGCATTCTGATGACAAGTGTCAGGGAGCATTGTGATGACAAGTGTATTGAGCATTGTGATGACAAAGGTCATGGAGCATTGTGATGAAAAGGGCATGGAGTATTGTGATGACTGGCATCATGGAGCGTTCTGATGACAAGTTTAATGGAACAATGTGATCACAAGGGTTTGGAGCATTGTGATGACAGAGGTCATGGATCATTTTGATTTCAAGGAGCATGGAGCATTGTGATGACAATGGCATGAAGCAATGTGATCCCAAGTTTCATGGAGGATTGTGATGACAATGGAAATGGAGTATTGAGATGACAAGCGCATAGAGCATTATAATGACAAGGTCATGTAGCATTTTGCTGACAAAGGCATGGAGCATTGTGATGACATGTGTCATGGGGCACTGTGATGACAATCGTCACGGAGCATTGTGAATAAAGGTGTCATGGAGCATTGGGATGACTAGGGCATGGGTCATTGGGATGACAAGTGTCATGGAGCACTTGGCTGAGAATGTTCCTGGAGTATTGTGATGACACGGGTCATGGAGCATTGTGATGACTAGGGAATGGAGCATTGTGATGACAAGATTCCCGGATCATTGTGTTGTCAGTTGTCATGGAGTGTTGTGATGACTGTGGTCATGGAGCATTGTGATGACAAGGGAATGGAGCATGGGGATGACAAGGTCCTGGAGCACTGTTATGAGAAGACCATGAAGAGTTGTGATGACAAGTCTCATGGTGCAATCTGATGAAAAGGGGCCAGGAACATTGTGATTTCAGGGGTCTTGGAGCATTGTGATGACTAGGGCATGGAGCATTGTGATGACAAGAGTCCGGGATCATTGTGTTGTCAGGTATCATGGTGTGCTGTGATGAGAATGGTCATGGAGCATTGTGATGACAAGGGAATGGAGCATGGTGATGACAAGGTCCTGGAGCTTTGTGATGAGAAGACCATGAAGACTTGTGATGGCAAGTCTCATGGAGCATTCTGATGAATAGGGGCATGGAGCATTGTGATTACAGGGGTCTTGGAGCATTGTGATGAGAAGGGTCATGGAGCTTTGTGATGACAAGGCCATGGAACATCGTGATGGCTGGTTTCATCGTGCATTGCTATGTCTTGTGTAATAGAGCATTGTGATGGCTAGGGCATGGAGCATTGTGATGAGAAGGCCTTGGAGCATTCTGATGACATGTGTCATGGAGCTTTGTGAAGACAAGGGCATGGAGCAATGTGATGAGAGCTTTCATGGAGCATTGTGATGACAATGACATGGAGCGTTGTGATGCCAAGAGTCATGGATCTTTGTGATGACAAAGTTCATGGAGCATTTTAATGGCAAGGGCGTTGTGCATTGTGATGAGAAGGGCAGGGAGCATTGTGATTACAGGGTCATGGAGCAATTTGATGAAAAGTGTCATGGAATATTTTGATGACAGTTGTTATGGAACATTGTGATGTCAGGGGTCATCAAACATTGTTATGATAAGTACATGTAGCATTGTGATGACAGGAGTCATGGAACATTGTGATGACAGGGGTGAGGGAGTATTGTGACAAATAGTGATGTAGCATAGTGATATCAGTGGTGAGAGAGCATTTTGATGAGAAGTGCATGGAGCATTGTGATGACAAATTTTAAGGAGCATTGTGATGACAAGATTGTGGAGCACTGTGATGACAAGCGTATGGTGCATTGTGATGACATGTGTCATGGAGCATTGTGCTGACAAGCACATCGAGCATTGTGATGACAAATGTCAAAGAGCATTGTGAAGAAATGTTCATGGAGCATTGTGGTTAAATAGGTCACAGAGACTGTTGATGACGAGGGCATGGACCATTGTGATGACAAAGGTCATGAAGCATTGTGATGAATGGAGTCACGGAGCATCGTGATGACAGGGGTCATGGAGCATTGTGATGACAAGGGCATGGAACATTGGTCTCATAAGTTGCATGGATTATTGCGATGACAGTTGGAATGGCACATTGTGATGACAAGGGCATGGAGCATTGTGATGACCAGGTCATGCAGTATTGTGAAGACAGGTGTCAGGGAGCATTGTGATGACATAGGTAATGGCCCTTTGTGATGACAATGGCATGGAGCATTGTGATGCCAAGTGTCATGGAGGATTCTGATGACAAAGGTAATGGAGCATTGTGATGACAATGGCTTGGGGCATTGTGATGACAATGGTCATGGAGCATTATGCTGACAGGTGCATGGAGAATTGTGATGACAAGGGTCATGGAGCATTCTGATGACAAGCTCGTGGAGTATTTTGATGACAATGACATGGAGCATTGTGATGAAAACGGCATGGGGCATTGTGATGAAAAATGCATGGAGCCATTTCCTGACAGGGATCAAGGAGCATTCTGATGACAAGTGTCAGGGAGCATTGTGATGACATATGTAATGGCCCTTTGTGATGACAATGGCATGGAGCATTGTGATGCCAAGTGTCATGGAGGATTCTGATGACAAAGGTAATGGAGCATTTTGATGACAATTGCTTGGAGCATTGAGATGACAAGGGTCAGGGAGCATTGTGCTGACAAGTGCATGGAGAATTGTGATGACAAGGGTCATGGAGCATTCTGATGACAAGCTTGTGGAGTATTTTGATGACAATGGCATGGAGCATTATTATGAAAACTGAATGGGGCATTATGATGAAAAAGGCATGGAGCATTTTCGTGACAGGGTTCAAGGAGCATTCTGATGACAAGTGTCAGGGAGCATTGTGATGAAAAGTGTATTTAGCATTGTGATGACAAAGGTCATGGAGCATTGTGATGACAAGTGTTATGGAACAATGTTATCACAAGTGTTTGGAGCATTGTGATGACAGAGGTCATGGATCATTTTGATTTCAAGGAGCATGGAGCATTGTGATGACAATGGCATGAAGCGATGTGAACCCAAGGTTCATGGAGCATTGTAATGACAATGGAAATGGAGTATTGAGATGACAAGTGCATAGAGCATTATAATGACAAGGTCATGTAGCATTTTGCTGACAAAGGCATGGAGCATTGTGATGACATGTGTCATGGAGAACTATGATGACAAGCGTCACGGAACATTGTGAATACAGGTGTCATGGAGCATTGGGATGACAAGGGCATGGGTCATTGGGATGACAAGTGTCATGGAGCACTTGGCTGAAAATGTTCATGGAGTATTGTGATGACACGGGTCATGGAGCATTGTGATGACTAGGGAATGGAGCATTGTGATGACAGATTCCCGGATCATTGTGTTGTCAGGTGTCATGGAGTGTTGTGATGACAGTGGTCATGGAGCATTGTGATGACAAGGGAATGGAGCATGGGGATGACAAGGTCCTGGAGCACTGTTATGAGAAGACCATGAAGAGTTGTGATGACAAGTCTCATGGAGCATTCTGATGAAAAGGGGCCAGGAGCATTGTGATTTCAGGGGTCTTGGAGCATTGTGATGACTAGGGCATGGAGCATTGTGATGACAAGAGTCCGGGATCATTGTGTTGTCAGGTATCATGGTGTGCTGTGATGAGAATGGTCATGGAGCATTGTGATGACAAGGGAATGGAGCATGGTGATGACAAGGTCCTGGAGCTTTGTGATGAGAAGACCATGAAGACTTGTGATGGCAAGTCTCATGGAGCATTCTGATGAATAGGGGCATGGAGCATTGTGATAACAGGGGTCTTGGAGCATTGTGATGACTAGGGCATGGAGCATTGTGATTAAAGGGTTCTTGGAGCATGGTGATGAGAAGGGTCATGGAGCTTTGTGATGACAAGGCCATGGAACATCGTGATGGCAGGGGTCATGGTGCATTGCTATGTCTTGTGTAATGGAGCATTGTGATGGCAAGGGCATGGAGCATTGTGATGAGAAGGCCATGGAGCTTTCTGATGACATGTGTCATGGAGCTTTGTGAAGGCAAGGGCATGGAGCAATGTGATGAGAGCGTTCATGGAGCATTGTGATGACAATGAAATGGAGCGTTGTGATGCCAAGGGTCATGGATCTTTGTGATGTCAAAGTTCATGGAGCATTTTGATGGCAAGGGCGTTGTGCATTGTGATGAGAAGGGCAGGGAGCATTGTGATGACAGGGTCATGGAGCAATTTGATGAAAAGTGTCATGGAACATTTTGATGACAGTTGTTATGGAACATTGTGGTGTCAGGGGTCATCGAACATTGTGATGATAAGTGCATGTACCATTGTGATGACAGGAGTCATGGAACATTGTGATGACAGGGGTGAGGGAGTATTGTGACAAATAGTGATGTAGCATAGTGATATCAGTGGTGAGAGAGCATTTTGATGAGAAGTGCATGGAGCATTGTGATGACAAATTTTAAGGAGCATTGTGATGACAAGATTGTGGAGCACTGTGATGACAAGCGTATGGTGCATTGTGATGACATATGTCATGGAACACTGTGCTGACAAGCACATGGAGCATTGTGATGACAAATGTCAAAGAGCATTGTGAAGAAAAGTTCATGGAGCATTGTGGTTAAATAGGTCACAGAGACTGTTGATGACGAGGGCATGGACCATTGTGATGACAAAGGACATGAAGCATTGTGATGACTGGAGTCACGGAGCATGGTGATGACAGGGGTCATCGAGCATTGTGATAACAAGGGCATGGAGCATTGTGATGACAAGGGCATGGAACATTGGTCTAATAAGCTGCATGGATTATTGCGATGACAGTTGGAATGGCACATTGTGATGACAAGGGTATGGAGCATTGTGATTACCAGGTCATGCAGTATTGTGAAGACATGTGTCAGGGAGCATTGTGATGACATAGGTAATGGCCCTTTGTGATGACAATGACATGGAGCATTGTGATGCCAAGTGTCATGGAGGATTCTGATGACAAAGGTTATGGAGCATTTTGATGACAATGGCTTGGAGCATTGAGATGACAAGGGTCAGGGAGCATTGTGCTGACAAGTGCATGGAGAATTGTGATGACAAGGGTCATGGAGCATTCTGATGACAAGCTTGTGGAGTATTTTGATGACAATGGCATGGAGCATTATTATGAAAACGGAATGGGGCATTATGATGAAAAAGGCATGGAGCATTTTCGTGACAGGGTTCAAGGAGCATTCTGATGACAAGTATCAGGGAGCATTGTGATGACAAGTGTATTGAGCATTGTGATGACAAAGGTCATGGAGCATTGTGATGACAAGTGTTATGGAACAATGTTATCACAAGGGTTTGGAGCATTGTGATGACAGAGGTCATGGATCATTTTGATTTCAAGGAGCATGGAGCATTGTGATGACAATGGCATGAAGCAATGTGATCCCAAGGTTCATGGAGGATTGTAATGACAATGGAAATGGAGTATTGAGATGACAAGCGCATAGAGCATTATAATGACAAGGTCATGTAGCATTTTGCTGACAAAGGCATGGAGCATTGTGATGACATGTGTCATGGAGCACTGTGATGACAAGCGTCATTGATCATTGTGAATACAGGTGTCATGGAGAATTGGGATGACAAGGGCATGGGTCATTTTGATGACAAATGTCATGGAGCACTTGGCTGAAAATGTTCATGGAGTATTGTGATGACACGGGTCATGGAGCATTGTGATGACTAGGGAATGGAGCATTGTGATGACAAGATTCCCGGATCATTGTGTTGTCAGGTGTCATGGAGTGTTGTGATGACAGTGGTCATGGAGCAGTGTGATGACAAGGGAATGGAGCATGGGGATGACAAGGTCCTGGAGCACTGTTATGAGAAGACCATGAAGAGTTGTGATGACAAGTCTCATGGAGCATTCTGATGAAAAGGGGCCAGGAGCATTGTGATTTCAGGGGTCTTGGAGCATTGTGATGACTAGGGCATGGAGCATTCTGATGAGAATGCCATGGAGCATTCTGATGACATGCGTCATGGAGTTTTTTGATGACAAGGGCATGGAGCATTGTGATTACAGGGGTCTTGGAACATTGTGATGACAAGGGCATGGAGCATTGTGAGGAGAAGAACAAGGAGAATTATGATCGCATGCGTCATTGAACTTTGTGATGACAATGGCATGGAGCATTGAGATTACATGGGTCTTGGAGCATTGTGATGAAAAGGGCATGCATCATTGTGATGAAAAATGCATGAAGCCTTGTCATGACAGGGTTCAAGGAGCATACAGACAACAAGTGTCAGGGAGCATTTTGATGACAAGTGTATTGAGCATTGTGATGACAAATGTCATGGAGCATTGTGATGAAAAGTGCATGGAATACTGTGATGACAGGCATCATGGAGTGTTGTGATGACAAGTGTTATGGAACAATGTGATCACAAGGGTTTGGAGCATTGTGATGAGAGAGGTCATGGATCATTTTGATTTCAAGGAGCATGGAGCATTGTGATGAAAAGGGCATGAAGCAATGTGATCCCAAGGTTCATGGAGGATTGTAATGACAATGGAAATGGAGTATTGTGATGACAAGCGCATAGAGCATTGTAATGACAAGGTCATGTAGCATTTTGCTGACAAAGGCATGGAGCATTTTGATGACAGGTGTCATGGAGCACTGTGATGACAACCGTCACGGAACATTGTGAAAACAGGGGTCATGGAGCATTGGGATGACAAGGGCATGGATCATTGTGATGCCAAGGGTCATGGAGCAATGGGCTGAAAATGTTCATGGAGTGTTGGGATGACAGGGGTCATGGAGCATTGTGATGACTAGGGAATGGAGCATTGTGATGACAAGAGTCCCGGATCATTGTGTTGTCAGGTGTCATGGAGTGTTGTGATGACAGTGGTCATGGAGCATTGTGATGATATTGGCCATGGAGCATTGTGATGAGTAGGTCGTGGAGCATTGGGATGAAAATAATCATGGATTATTGTGATGAAAGGGGTCATGGAGCATTGTGATGACAAGGGAATGGAGCATGGTAATGACAAGGTCCTGGAGCATTGTGATGAGAAGACCATGGAGACTTGTGAGGACAAGTCTCAGGGAGCATTCTGATGAAAAGGGAAATGGAACATTGTGATTACAGGGGTCTTGGAGCATTGTGATGACTAGGGCATGGAGCATTGTGATGAGAAGGCCATGGAGCATTCTGATGACATGCGTCATGGAGTTTTTTGATGACAAGGGAAAGGAGCATTGTGATTACAGGGGTCTTGGAACATTGTGATGACAAGGGCATGGAGCATTGTGAGGCGAAGAACAAGGAGCATTCTGTTGGCATGCTTCATTGAGCTTTGTGATGACAAGTGTTACGGAATATTGTGATCACAAGGGTTTGGAGCATTGTTATGACAGAGGTCATGGAGCATTTTCATTTCATTGTGATGACAATAGCATGAAGCATTATGATGATGGGCATGGTGCATTGTGATGACAGGGTTCATGGATCATTGAGATGAAAAAGGGCATAGAGCATTGTGATTACAGGGTTCTTGGAGCATTGTGATGAGAAGGGTCATGGAGTTTTGTGATGAGAAGGCCATGGAACATCGTGATGGCAGGGGCCATGGAGCATTGTTATGTCTTGGGTAATGGAGCATTGTGATGGCAAGGGCATGGAGCATTGTGATGAGAAGGCCATGGAGCTTTCTGATGACATGTGTCATGGAGCTTTGTGAAGACAAGGGCGTGGAGCAATGTGATGAGAGCGTTCATGGAGCATTGTGATGACAATGACATGGAGCATTGTGATCCCAAGGGTCATGGATCTTTGTGATGACAAAGGTCATGGAGCATTTAGATGGCAAGGGCATTGTGCATTGTAATGAGAAGGGCAGGGAGGATTCTGATGACAGGGTCATGGAGCAATTTGATGAAAAGTGTCATGGAATATTTTGATGACAGGTATTATGGAACATTGTGGTGTCAGGGGTCATCGAACATTGTGATGATAAGTGCATGTAGCATTGTGATGACAGGAGTCATGGAACATTGTGATGACAGAGGTGAGGGAGTATTGTGACAAATAGTGATGTAGCATTGTGATATCAGTGGTGAGAGAGCATTTTGATGAGAAGTGCATGGAGCATTGTGATGACAAATTTTAAGGAGCATTGTGATGACAAGATTGTGGAGCACTGTGATGACAAGCGTATGGTGCATTGTGATGACATGTGTCATGGAGCATTGTGCTGACAAGCACATGGAGCATTGTGATGACAAATGTCACAGAGCATTGTGAAGAAAAGTTCATGGAGCATTGTGGTTAATTAGGTCACAGAGACTGTTGATGACGAGGGCATGGACCATTGTGATGACAAAGGTCATGAAGCATTGTGATGACTGGAGTCACGGAGCATGGTGATGACAGGGGTCATGGAGCATTGTGATAACAAGGGCATGGAGCATTGTGATGACAAGGGCATGGAACATTGGTCTAATAAGTTGCATGGATTATTGCGATGACAGTTGGAATGGCACATAGTGATGACAAGGGTATGGAGCATTGTGATGACCAGGTCATGCAGTGTTGTGAAGACAGGTGTCAGGGAGCATTGTGATGACATATGTAATGGCCCTTTGTGATGACAATGGCATGGAGCATTGTGATGCCAAGTGTCATGGAGGATTCTGATGACAAAGGTAATGGAGCATTGTGATGACAATGGCTTGGAGCATTGTGATGACAATGGTCAGGGAGCATTGTGCTGACAAGTGCATGGAGAATTGTGATGACAAGGGTCATGGAGCATTCTGATGACAAGCTTGTGGAGTATTTTGAAGTCAATGACATGGAGCATTGTGATGGAAACGGCATGGGGCATTGTGATGAAAAAGACATGGAGCCATTTCCTGACAGGGTTCAAGGATCATTCTGATGACAAGTGTCAGGGAGCATTGTGATGACAAGTGTATTGAGCATTGTGATGAAAAAGGTCATGGAGCATTGTGATAAAAGGGCATGGAGTATTGTGATGACTGGCATCATGGAGCGTTGTGATGACAAGTGTTATGGAACAATGTGATCACAAGTGTTTGGAGCATTGTGATGACAGAGGTCATGGATCATTTTGATTTCAAGGAGCATGGAGCATTGTGATGACAATGGCATGAAGCAATGTGATCCCAATGTTCATGGAGGATTGTGATGACAATGGAAATGGAGTATTGAGATGACAAGCGCATAGAGCATTATAATGACAAGGTCATGTAGCATTTTGCTGACAAAGGCATGGAGCATTGTGATGACATGTGTCATGAAGCACTGTGATGACAATCGTCACGGAGCATTGTGAATACAGGTGTCATGGAGCATTGGGATGACAAGGGCATGGGTCATTGGGATGACAAGTGTCATGGAGCAATGGGCTGAAAATGTTCATGGAGTGTTGGGATGACAGGGGTCATGGAGCATTGTGATGACTAGGGAATGGAGCATTGTGATGACAAGAGTCCCGGATCATTGTGTTGTCAGTTGTCATGGAGTTTTGTGATGACCGTGGTCATGGAGCATTGTGATGACAAGGGAATGGAGCATGGGTATGACAAGGTCCTGGAGCACTGTTATGAGAAGACCATGAAGAGTTGTGATGACAAGTCTCATGGAGCATTCTGATGAAAAGGGGCCAGGAGCATTGTGATTTCAGGTGTCTTGGAGCATTGTGATGACTAGGGCATGGAGCATTTTGATGACAAGAGTCCGGGATCATTGTGTTGTCAGGTATCATGGTGTGCTGTGATGAGAATGGTCATGGAGCATTGTGATGACAAGGGAATGGAGCATGGTGATGACAAGGTCCTGGAGCTTTGTGATGAGAAGACCATGAAGACTTGTGATGGCAAGTCTCATGGAGCATTCTGATGAATAGGGGCATGGAGCATTGTGATTACAGGGGTCTTGGAGCATTGTGATAACTAGGGCATGGAGCATTGTGATTAAAGGGTTCTTGGAGCATTGTGATGAGAAGGGTCATGGAGCTTTGTGATTACAAGGTCATGGAACATCGTGATGGCAGGGGTCATGGTGCATTGCTATGTCTTGTGTAATGGAGCATTGTGATGGCAAGGGCATGGAGCATTGTGATGAGAAGGCCTTGGAGCATTCTGATGACATGTGTCATGGAGCTTTGTGAAGACAAGGGCATGGAGCAATGTGATGAGAGCGTTCATGGAGCATTGTGATGACAATGACATGGAGCGTTGTGATGCCAAGGGTCATGGATCTTTGTGATGACAAAGTTCATGGAGCATTTTGATGGCAAGGGCGTTGTGCATTGTGATGAGAAGGGCAGGGAGCATTGTGATGACAGGGTCATGGAGCAATTTGATGAAAAGTGTCATGGAACATTTTGATGACAGTTGTTATGGAACACTGTGATGTCTGGGGACATCGAACATTGTGATGATAAGTGCATGTAGCATTGTGATGACAGGAGTCATGGAACATTGTGATGACAGGGGTGAGGGAGTATTGTGACAAATAGTGATGTAGCATAGTGATATCAGTGGTGAGAGAGCATTTTGATGAGAAGTGCATGGAGCATTGTGATGACAAATTTTAAGGAGCATTGTGATGACAAGATTGTGGAGCACTGTGATGACAAGCGTATGGTGCATTGTGATGACATGTGTCATGGAGCATTGTGCTGACAAGCACATGGAGCATTGTGATGACAAATGTCAAAGAGCATTGTGAAGAAAAGTTCATGGAGCATTGTGGTTAAATAGGTCACAGAGACTGTTGATAACGAGGGCATGGACCATTGTGATGACAAAGGTCATGAAGCATTGTGATGACTGGAGTCACGGAGCATGGTGATGACAGGGGTCATGGAGCATTGTGAGGACAAGGGCATGGAACACTGGTCTCATAATTTGCATGGATTATTGCGATGACAGTTGGAATGGAACATTGTGATGACAAGGGCATGGAGCATTGTGATGACCATGTCATGCAGTATTGTGAAGACATGTGTCAGGGAGCATTGTGATGACATAGGTAAAGGCCCTTCTTGATGACAATGGCATGGAGCACTGTGATGCCATGTTTCATGGAGGATTCTGATGACAAAGGTAATGGAGCATTTTGATGACAATGGCTTGGAGCATTGAGATGACAAGGGTCAGGGAGCATTGTGCTGACAAGTGCATGGAGAATTGTGATGACAAGGGTCATGGAGCATTCTGATGACAAGCTTGTGGAGTATTTTGATGACAATGGCATGGAGCATTATTATGAAAACGGAATGGGGCATTATGATGAAAAAGGCATGGAGCATTTTCGTGACAGGTTTCAAGGAGCATTCTGATGACAAGTGTCAGGGAGCATTGTGATGACAAGTGTATTGAGCATTGTGATAACAAAGGTCATGGAGCATTGTGATGACAAGTGTTATGGAACAATGTTATCACAAGTGTTTGGAGCATTGTAATGACAGAGGTCATGGATCATTTTGATTTCAAGGAGCATGGAGCATTGTGATGACAATGGCATGAAGCAATGTGATCCCAAGGTTCATGAAGGATTGTAATGACAATGGAAATGGAGTATTGAAATGACAAGCGCATAGAGCATTATAATGACAAGGTCATGTAGCATTTTGCTGATAAAGGCATGGAGCATTGTGATGACATGTGTCATGGAGCACTGTGATGACAAGCGTCATGGAACATTGTGAATACAGGTGTCATGGAGCATTGGGATGACAAGGGCATGGGTCATTGGGATGACAAGTGTCATGGAGCACTTGGCTGAAAATGTTCATGGAGTATTGTGATGACACGGGTCATGGAGCATTGTGATGACTAGGGAATGGAGCATTGTGATGACAAGATTCCCGGATCATTGTGTTGTCAGGTGTCATGGAGTGTTGTGATGACAGTGGTCATGGAGCATTGTGATGACAAGGGAATGGAGCATGGGGATGACAAGGTCCTGGAGCACTGTTATGAGAAGACCATGAAGAGTTGTGATGACAAGTCTCATGGAGCATTCTGATGAAAAGGGGCCAGGAGCATTGTGATTTCAGGGGTCTTGGAGCATTGTGATGACTAGGGCATGGAGCACTCTGATGAGAATGCCATGGAGCATTCTGATGACATGCATCATGGAGTTTTTTGATGACAAGGGCATGGAGCATTGTGATTACAGGGGTCTTGGAACATTGTGATGACAAGGGCATGGAGCATTGTGAGGAGAAGAACAAGGAGCATTATGATCGCATGCGTCATTGAGCTTTGTGATGACAATGGCATGGAGCATTGAGATTACATGGGTCTTGGAGCATTGTGATGAAAAGGGCATGGATCATGGTGATGAAAAAGGCATGAAGCCTTGTCATGACAGGGTTCAAGGAGCATACAGACAACAAGTGTCAGGGAGCATTTTGATGACAAGTGTATTGAGCATTGTGATGACAAATGTCATGGAGCATTGTGATGAAAAGTGCATGGAATACTGTGATGACAGGCATCATGGAGTGTTGTGATGACAAGTGTTATGGAACACTGTGATCACAAGGGTTTGGAGCATTGTGATGAGAGAGGTCATGGATCATTTTGATTTCAAGGAGCATGGAGCATTGTGATGAAAAGGGCATGAAGCAATGTGATCCCAAGGTTCATGGAGGATTGTAATGACAATGGAAATGGAGTATTGTGATGACAAGCGCATAGAGCATTGTAATGACAAGGTCATGTAGCATTTTGCTGACAAAGGCATGGAGCATTTTGATGACAGGTGTCATGGAGCACTGTGATGACAACCGTCACGGAACATTGTGAAAACAGGGGTCATGGAGCATTGGGATGACAAGGGCATGGATCATTGTGATGCCAAGGGTCATGGAGCAATGGGCTGAAAATGTTCATGGAGTGTTGGGATGACAGGGGTCATGGAGCATTGTGATGACTAGGGAATGGAGCATTGTGATGACAAGAGTCCCGGATCATTGTGTTGTCAGGTGTCATGGAGTGTTGTGATGACAGTGGTCATGGAGCATTGTGATGATATTGGCCATGGAGCATTGTGATGAGTAGGTCGTGGAGCATTGGGATGAAAATAATCATGGATTATTGTGATGAAAGGGGTCATGGAGCATTGTGATGACAAGGGAATGGAGCATGGTAATGACAAGGTCCTGGAGCATTGTGATGAGAAGACCATGGAGACTTGTGAGGACAAGTCTCAGGGAGCATTCTGATGAAAAGGGAAATGGAACATTGTGATTACAGGGGTCTTGGAGCATTGTGATGACTAGGGCATGGAGCATTGTGATGAGAAGGCCATGGAGCATTCTGATGACATGCGTCATGGAGTTTTTTGATGACAAGGGAAAGGAGCATTGTGATTACAGGGGTCTTGGAACATTGTGATGACAAGGGCATGGAGCATTGTGAGGCGAAGAACAAGGAGCATTCTGTTGGCATGCTTCATTGAGCTTTGTGATGACAAGTGTTACGGAATATTGTGATCACAAGGGTTTGGAGCATTGTTATGACAGAGGTCATGGAGCATTTTCATTTCATTGTGATGACAATAGCATGAAGCATTATGATGATGGGCATGGTGCATTGTGATGACAGGGTTCATGGATCATTGAGATGAAAAAGGGCATAGAGCATTGTGATTACAGGGTTCTTGGAGCATTGTGATGAGAAGGGTCATGGAGCTTTGTGATGAGAAGGCCATGGAACATCGTGATGGCAGGGACCATGGAGCATTGTTATGTCTTGGGTAATGGAGCATTGTGATGGCAAGGGCATGGAGCATTGTGATGAGAAGGCCATGGAGCATTCTGATGACATGTGTCATGGAGCTTTGTGAAGACATGGTCCTGGAGCAATGTGATGAGAGTGTTCATGGAGCATTGTGATGCCAAGGGTCATGGATCTTTGTGATGACAAAGGTCATGGAGCATTTAGATGGCAAGGGCATTGTGCATTGTGATGAGAAGGGCAGGGAGCATTCTGATGACAGGGTCATGGAGCAATTTGTTGAAAAGTGTCATGGAATATTTTGATGACAGGTGTTATGGAACACTGTGATGTCAGGGGTCATCGAACATTGTGATGATAAGTGCATGTAGCATTGTGATGACAGGAGTCATGGAATATTGTGATGACAGAGGTGAGGGAGTATTGTGACAAATAGTGATGTAGCATTGTGATATCTGTGGGGAGAGAGCATTTTGATGAGAAGTGCATGGAGCATTGTGATGACAAATTTTAAGGAGCATTGTGATGAAAAGATTGTGGAGCACTGTGATGACAAGCGTATGGTGCATTGTGATGACATGTGTCATGGAGCATTGTGCTGACAAGCACATGGAGCACTGTGATGACAAGGGTCAAAGAGCATTGTGAAGAAAAGTTCATGGAGCATTGTGGTTAAATAGGTCACAGAGACTGTTGATGACGAGGGCATGGACCATTGTGATTACAAAGGTCATGAAGCATCGTGATGACTGGAGTCACGGAGCATGGTGATGACAGGGGTCATGGAGCATTGTGATAACAAGGGCATGGAGCATTGTGATGACAAGGGCAGGGAACATTGGTCTAATAAGTTGCATGGATTATTGCGATGACAGTTGGAATGGAACATTGTGATGACAAGGGCATGGAGCATTGTGATGACCATGTCATGCAGTATTGTGAAGACAGGTGTCAGGGAGCATTGTGATGACATATGTAATGGCCCTTTGTGATGACAATGGCATGGAACATTGTGATGCCAAGTGTCATGGAGGATTCTGATGACAAAGGTAATGGAGCATTGTGATGACAATGGCTTGGAGCATTGTGATGACAATGGTCAGGGAGCATTGTGCTGACAAGTGCATGGAGAATTGTGATGACAAGGGTCATGGAGTTTTCTGATGACAAGCTTGTGGAGTATTTTGATGACAATGACATGGAGCATTGTGATGAAAACGGCATGGGGTATTGTGATGAAAAAGACATGGAGCCATTTCCTGACAGGGTTCAAGGAGCATTCTGATGACAAGTGTCAGGGAGCATTGTGATGACAAGTGTATTGAGCATTGTGATGACAAAGGTCATGGAGCATTGTGATGAAAAGGGCATGGAGTATTGTGATGACTGGCATCATGGAGCGTTCTGATGACAAGTTTAATGGAACAATGTGATCACAAGGGTTTGGAGCATTGTGATGACAGAGGTCATGGATCATTTTGATTTCAAGGAGCATGGAGCATTGTGATGACAATGGCATGAAGCAATGTGATCCCAAGTTTTATGGAGGATTGTGATGACAATGGAAATGGAGTATTGAGATGACAAGCGCATAGAGCATTATAATGACAGGGTCATGTAGCATTTTGCTGACAAAGGCATGGAGCATTGTGATGACATGTGTCATGGGGCACTGTGATGACAATCGTCACGGAGCATTGTGAATAAAGGTGTCATGGAGCATTGGGATGACTAGGGCATGGGTCATTGGGATGACAAGTGTCATGGAGCACTTGGCTGAGAATGTTCCTGGAGTATTGTGATGACACGGGTCATGGAGCATTGTGATGACTAGGGAATGGAGCATTGTGATGACAAGATTCCCGGATCATTGTGTTGTCTGTTGTCATGGAGTGTTGTGATGACTGTGGTCATGGAGCATTGTGATGACAAGGGAATGGAGCATGGGGATGACAAGGTCCTGGAGCACTGTTATGAGAAGACCATGAAGAGTTGTGATGACAAGTCTCATGGTGCAATCTGATGAAAAGGGGCCAGGAACATTGTGATTTCAGGGGTCTTGGAGCATTGTGATGACTAGGGCATGGAGCATTGTGATGACAAGAGTCCGGGATCATTGTATTGTCAGGTATCATGGTGTGCTGTGATGAGAATGGTCATGGAGCATTGTGATGACAAGGGAATGGAGCATGGTGATGACAAGGTCCTGGAGCTTTGTGATGAGAAGACCATGAAGACTTGTGATGGCAAGTCTCATGGAGCATTCTGATGAATAGGGGCATGGAGCATTGTGATTACAGGGGTCTTGGAGCATTGTGATGACTAGGGCATGGAGCATTGTGATTAAAGAGTTCTTGGAGCATTGTGATGAGAAGGGTCATGGAGCTTTGTGATGACAAGGCCATGGAACATCGTGATGGCTGGTGTCATGGTGCATTGCTATGTCTTGTGTAATAGAGCATTGTGATGGCAAGGGCATGGAGCATTGTGATGAGAAGGCCTTGGAGCATTCTGATGACATGTGTCATGGAGCTTTGTGAAGACAAGGGCATGGAGCAATGTGATGAGAGCGTTCATGGAGCATTGTGATGACAATGACATGGAGCGTTGTGATGCCAAGGGTCATGGATCTTTGTGATGACAAAGTTCATGGAGCATTTTGATGGCAAGGGCGTTGTGCATTGTGATGAGAACGGCAGGGAGCATTGTGATGACAGGGTCATGGAGCAATTTGATGAAAAGTGTCATGGAACATTTTGATGACAGTTGTTATGGAACACTGTGATGTCTGGGGACATCGAACATTGTGATGATAAGTACATGTAGCATTGTGATGACAGGAGTCATGGAACATTGTGATGACAGGGGTGAGGGAGTATTGTGACAAATAGTGATGTAGCATAGTGATATCAGTGGTGAGAGAGCATTTTGATGAGAAGTGCATGGAGCATTGTGATGACAAATTTTAAGGAGCATTGTGATGACAAGATTGTGGAGCACTGTGATGACAAGCGTATGGTGCATTGTGATGACATGTGTCATGGAGCATTGTGCTGACAAGCACATCGAGCATTGTGATGACAAATGTCAAAGAGCATTGTGAAGAAATGTTCATGGAGCATTGTGGTTAAATAGGTCACAGAGACTGTTGATGACGAGGGCATGGACCATTGTGATGACAAAGGTCATGAAGCATTGTGATGAATGGAGTCACGGAGCATGGTGATGACAGGGGTCATGGAGCATTGTGATGACAAGGGCATGGAACATTGGTCTCATAAGTTGCATGGATTATTGCGATGACAGTTGGAATGGCACATTGTGATGACAAGGGCATGGAGCATTGTGATGACCAGGTCATGGAGTATTGTGAAGACAGGTGTCAGGGAGCATTGTGATGACATAGGTAATGGCCCTTCGTGATGACAATGGCATGGAGCACTGTGATGCCAAGTGTCATGGAGGATTCTGATGACAAAGGTAATGGAGCATTTTGATGACAATGGCTTGGAGCATTGAGATGACAAGGGTCAGGGAGCATTGTGCTGACAAGTGCATGGAGAATTGTGATGACAAGGGTCATGGAGCATTCTGATGACAAGCTTGTGGAGTATTTTGATGACAATGGCATGGAGCATTATTATGAAAACGGAATGGGGCATTATGATGAAAAAGGCATGGAGCATTTTCGTGACAGGTTTCAAGGAGCATTCTGATGACAAGTGTCAGGGAGCATTGTGATGACAAGTGTATTGAGCATTGTGATGACAAAGGTCATGGAGCATTGTGATGACAAGTGTTATGGAACAATGTTATCACAAGTGTTTGGAGCATTGTGATGACAGAGGTCATGGATCATTTTGATTTCAAGGAGCATGGAGCATTGTGATGACAATGGCATGAAGCAATGTGATCCCAATGTTCATGAAGGATTGTAATGACAATGGAAATGGAGTATTGAGATGACAAGCACATAGAGCATTATAATGACAAGGTCATGTAGCATTTTGCTGACAAAGGCATGGAGCATTGTGATGACATGTGTCATGGAGCACTGTGATGACAAGCGTCACGGAACATTGTGAATACAGGTGTCATGGAGCATTGGGATGACAAGGGCATGGGTCATTGGGATGACAAGTGTCATGGAGCACTTGGCTGAAAATGTTCATGGAGTATTGTGATGACACGGGTCATGAAGCATTGTGATGACTAGGGAATGGAGCATTGTGATGACAAGATTCCCGGATCATTGTGTTGTCAGGTGTCATGGAGTGTTGTGATGACAGTGGTCATGGAGCATTGTGATGACAAGGGAATGGAGCATGGGGATGACAAGGTCCTGGAGCACTGTTATGAGAAGACCATGAAGAGTTGTGATGACAAGTCTCATGGAGCATTCTGATGAAAAGGGGCCAGGAGCATTGTGATTTCAGGGGTCTTGGAGCATTTTGATGACTAGGGCATGGAGCACTCTGATGAGAATGCCATGGAGCATTCTGATGACATGCTTCATGGAGTTTTTTGATGACAAGGGCATGGAGCATTGTGATTACAGGGGTCTTGGAACATTGTGATGACAAGGGCATGGAGCATTGTGAGGAGAAGAACAAGGAGCATTATGATCGCATGCATCATTGAGCTTTGTGATGACAATGGCATGGAGCATTGAGATTACATGGTTCTTGGAGCATTGTGATGAAAAGGGCATGGATCATTGTGATGAAAAAGGCATGAAGCCTTGTCATGACAGGGTTCAAGGAGCATACAGACAACAAGTGTCAGGGAGCATTTTGATGACAAGTGTATTGAGCATTGTGATGACAAATGTCATGGAGCATTGTGATGAAAAGTGCATGGAATATTGTGATGACAGGCATCATGGAGTGTTGTGATGACAAGTGTTATGGAACAATGTGATCACAAGGGTTTGGAGCATTGTGATGAGAGAGGTCATGGATCATTTTGATTTCAAGGAGCATGGAGCATTGTGATGAAAAAGGCATGAAGCAATGTGATCCCAAGGTTCAAGGAGGATTGTGATGACAATGGAAATGGAGTATTGTGATGACAAGCGCATAGAGCATTGTAATGACAAGGTCATGTAGCATTTTGCTGACAAAGGCATGGAGCATTTTGATGACAGGTGTCATGGAGCACTGTGATGACAACCGTCACGGAACATTGTGAAAACAGGGGTCATGGAGCATTGGGATGACAAGGGCATGGATCATTGTGATGCCAAGGGTCATGGAGCAATGGGCTGAAAATGTTCATGGAGTGTTGGGATGACAGGGGTCATGGAGCATTGTGATGACTAGGGAATGGAGCATTGTGATGACAAGAGTCCCGGATCATTGTGTTGTCAGGTGTCATGGAGTGTTGTGATGACAGTGGTCATGGAGCATTGTGATGATATTGGCCATGGAGCATTGTGATGAGTAGGTCGTGGAGCATTGGGATGAAAATAATCATGGATTATTGTGATGAAAGGGGTCATGGAGCATTGTGATGACAAGGGAATGGAGCATGGTAATGACAAGGTCCTGGAGCATTGTGATGAGAAGACCATGGAGACTTGTGAGGACAAGTCTCAGGGAGCATTCTGATGAAAAGGGAAATGGAACATTGTGATTACAGGGGTCTTGGAGCATTGTGATGACTAGGGCATGGAGCATTGTGATGAGAAGGCCATGGAGCATTCTGATGACATGCGTCATGGAGTTTTTTGATGACAAGGGAAAGGAGCATTGTGATTACAGGGGTCTTGGAACATTGTGATGACAAGGGCATGGAGCATTGTGAGGCGAAGAACAAGGAGCATTCTGTTGGCATGCTTCATTGAGCTTTGTGATGACAAGTGTTACGGAATATTGTGATCACAAGGGTTTGGAGCATTGTTATGACAGAGGTCATGGAGCATTTTCATTTCATTGTGATGACAATAGCATGAAGCATTATGATGATGGGCATGGTGCATTGTGATGACAGGGTTCATGGATCATTGAGATGAAAAAGGGCATACAGCATTGTGATTACAGGGTTCTTGGAGCATTGTGATGAGAAGGGTCATGGAGCATTGTGATGAGAAAGCCATGGAACATCGTGATGGCAGGGGCCATGGAGCATTGTTATGTCTTGGGTAATGGAGCATTGTGATGGCAAGGGCATGGAGCATTGTGATGAGAAGGCCATGGAGCATTCTGATGACATGTGTCATGGAGCTTTGTGAAGACATGGTCCTGGAGCAATGTGATGAGAGTGTTCATGGAGCATTGTGATGCCAAGGGTCATGGATCTTTGTGATGACAAAGATCATGGAGCATTTAGATGGCAAGGGCATTGTGCATTGTGATGAGAAGGGCAGGGAGCATTCTGATGACAGGGTCATGGAGCAATTTGTTGAAAAGTGTCATGGAATATTTTGATGACAGGTGTTATGGAACATTGTGATGTCAGGGGTCATCGAACATTGTGATGATAAGTACATGTAGCATTGTGTTGACAGGAGTCATGGAACATTGTGATGACAGAGGTGAGGGAGTATTGTGACAAATAGTGATGTAGCATTGTGATATCAGTGGGGAGAGAGCATTTTGATGAGAAGTGCATGGAGCATTGTGATGACAAAATTAAGGAGCATTGTGATGAAAAGATTGTGGAGCACTGTGATGACAAGCGTATGGTGCATTGTGATGACATGTGTCATGGAGCATTGTGCTGACAAGCACATGGAATATTGTGATGACAAGGGTCAAAGAGCATTGTGAAGAAAAGTTCATGGAGCATTGTGGTTAAATAGGTCACAGAGACTGTTGATGTCGAGGGCATGGACCATTGTGATTACAAAGGTCATGAAGCATCGTGATGACTGGAGTCACGGAGCATGGTGATGACAGGGGTCATGGAGCATTGTGATAACAAGGGCATGGAGCATTGTGATGACAAGGGCATGGAACATTGGTCTAATAAGTTGCATGGATTATTGCGATGACAGTTGGAATGGAACATTGTGATGACAAGGGCATGGAGCATTGTGATGACCATGTCATGCAGTATTGTGAAGACAGGTGTCAGGGAGCATTTTGATGACATATGTAATGGCCCTTTGTGATGACAATGGCATGGAGCATTGTGATGCCAAGTGTCATGGAGGATTCTGATGACAAAGGTAATGGAGCATTGTGATGACAATGGCTTGGAACATTGTGATGACAGTGGTCAGGGAGCATTGTGCTGACAAGTGCATGGAGAATTGGGATGACAAGGGTCATGGAGCATTCTGATGACAAGCTTGTGTAGTATTTTGATGACAATGACATGGAACATTGTGATGAAAACGGCATGGGGCATTGTGATGAAAAATGCATGGAGCCATTTCCTGACAGGGTTCAAGGAGCATTCTGATGACAAGTGTCAGGGAGCATTGTGATGACAAGTGTATTGAGCATTGTGATGACAAAGGTCATGGAGCATTGTGATGAAAAGGGCATGGAGTATTGTGATGACTGGCATCATGGAGCGTTGTGATGACAAGTTTTATGGAACAATGTGATCACAAGGGTTTGGAGCATTGTGATGACAGAGGTCATGGATCATTTTGATTTCAAGGAGCATGGAGCATTGTGATGACAATGGCATGAAGCAATGTGATCCCAAGTTTCATGGAGGATTGTGATGACAATGGAAATGGAGTATTGTGATGACAAGCGCATAGAGCATTGTAATGACAAGGTCATGTAGCATTTTGCTGACAAAGGCATGGAGCATTTTGATGACAGGTGTCATGGAGCACTGTGATGACAACCGTCACGGAACATTGTGAATACAGGGGTCATTGAGCATTGGGATGACAAGGGCATGGATCATTGTGATGACAAGGGTCATGGAGCAATGGGCTGAAAATGTTCATGGAGTGTTGTGATGATAGGGGTCATGGAGAATTGTAATGATATTGGTCATGGAGCAATGTGATGACTAGGGAATGGAGCATTGTGATGACAAGAGTCCCGGATCATTGTGTTGTCAGGTGTCATGTGTCAGGTGTCATGGAGTGTTGTGATGACAGTGGTCATGGAGCACTGTGAAGATATTGGCCATGGAGCATTGTGATGTGTAGGCCGTGGAGCATTGGGATGAAAATAATCATGGATTATTGTGATGAAAGTTGTCATGGAGCATTGTGATGACAAGGGAATGGAGCATGGTAATGACAAGGTCCTGGAGCATTGTGATGAGAAGACCATGGAGACTTGTGATGACAAGTCTCAGGGAGCATTCTGATGAAAAGGGAAATGGAATATTGTGATTACAGGGGTCTTGGAGCATTGTGATGACTAGGGCATGGAGCATTGTGATGAGAAGGCCATGGAGCATTCTGATGACATGCGTCATGGAGTTTTTTGATGACAAGGGAAAGGAGCATTGTGATTACAGGGGTCTTGGAACATTGTGATGACAAGGGCATGGAGCATTGTGAGGCGAATAAGAAGGAGCATTCTGATGGCATGCGTCATTGAGCTTTGTGATGACAAGTGTTACAGAATATTGTGATCACAAGGGTTTGGAGCGTTGTTATGACAGAGGTCATGGAGCATTTTCATTTCATTGTGATGACAGTAGCATGAAGCATTATGATGATGGACACGGTGGATTGTGATGACAGGGTTCATGGATCATTGAGATGAAAAAGGGCATAGAGCATTGTGATTACAGTGTTCCTGGAGCATTGTGATGAGAAGGGTCATGCAGCTTTGTGATTACAAGGCCATGGAACATCGTGATGGCAGGGGTCATGGAGCATTGTTATGTCTTGGGTAATGGAGCATTGTGATGGCAAGGGCATGGAGCATTGTGATGAGAAGGCCATGGAGCATTCTGATGACATGTGTCATGGAGCTTTGTGAAGACAATGGCCAGGAGCAATGTGATGAGAGCGTTCAAGGAGCATTGTGATGACAATGACATGGAGCATTGTGATGCCAAGGGTCATGGATCTTTGTGATGACAAAGGTCATGGAGCATTTTGATGGCAAGGGCATTGTGCATTGTGATGAGAAGTGCAGGGCGCATTGTGATGACAGGGTCATGGAGCAATTTGATGAAAAGTGTCATGGAACATTTTGATGACAGGTGTTATGGAACATTGTGATGTCAGGGGTCATCGAACATTGTGATGATAAGTGCATGTAGCATTGTGATGACAGGAGTCATGGAACATTGTGATGAGAGGGGTGAGGGAGTATTGTGACAAATAATGATGTAGCATTGTGATATCAGTGGTGAGAGCGCATTTTGATGAGAAGTGCATGGAGCATTGTGATGACAAATTTTAAGGAGCATTGTGATGACAAGATTGGGGAGCACTGTGATGACAAGCGTATGGTGCATTGTGATGACATGTGTCATGGAGCATTGTGCTGACAAGCACATGGAGCACTGTGATGACAAGTGTCAAAGAGCACTGTGAAGAAAAGTTCATGGAGCATTGTGGTTAAAAAGGTCACAGAGACTGTTGATGACGAGGGCATGGGCAATTGTGATGACAAAGGACATGAAGCATTGTGATGACTGGAGTCACGGAGCATTGTGATGACAGGGGTCATGGAGCATTGTGATAACAAGGGCATGGAGCATTGTGATGACAAGGGCATGGAACATTGGTCTAATAAGTTGCATGGATTATTGCGATGACAGTTGGTATGGCACATTGAGATGACAAGGGCATGGAGCATTGTGATGACCATGTCATGCAGTATTGTGAACAGAGGTGTCAGGGAGCATTGTGATGACATATGTAATGGCCCATTATGATGACAATGGCATGGAGCATTGTGCTGAGAAATGCATGGAGAATTGTGATGACAAGGATCATGGAGCATTCTGATGACAAGCTTGTGGAGTATATTGATGACAACGACATGGAGCATTGTGATGAAAACGGCATGGGGCATTGTGATTAAAAAGACATGGAGCATTTTCCTGACAGGGTTCCAGGAGCATCTGATGACAAGTGTCAGGGAGCATTGTGATGACAAGTGAATTGAGCATTGTGATGACAAAGGTCATGGAGCATTGTGATGAAAAGGGCATGGAGTATTGTGATGACAGGCATCATGGAGCGTTGTGATGACAAGTGTTATGGAACAATGTGATCACAAGGGTTTGGAGCATTGTGAAGACAGAGGTCATGGATCATTTTGATTTCAAGGAGCATGGAGCATTTTGATGACAAGGGCATGAAGCAATGTGATCACAAGGTTCATGGAGGATTGTGATGACAATGGAAATGGAGTATTGAGATGACAAGCACATAGTGCATTATAATGACAAGGTCATGTAGCATTTTGCTGAAAAAGGCATGGAGCATTGTGATGACATGTGTCATGGAGCACTGTGATGACAAGCGTCACGGAGCATTGTGAATACACGGGTCATGGAGCATTGGGATGACAAGGGCATGGATCATTGGGATGACAAGGGTCATGGATCACTTGGCTGAAAATTTTCAGGGATTATTGTGATGACACGGGTCATGGAGAATTGTGATGACGAGGGAATGGAGCATTGTGATGACAGGAGTCCGGGATCATTGTGTTGTCAGTTGTCATGGAGTGTTGTGATGACAGTGGTCATGGAGCACTGTGATTACCAGGGAATGGAGCATGGGGATGACAAGGTCCTGGAGCATTGTGATGAGAAGACCATGAAGACTTGTGATGACAAATCTCATGGAACATTCTGATGAAATGGGGCGTGGAGCAATGCGATTACAGGGTTCTTGGAGCATTGTGATGACTAGGGCATGGAGCATTGTGATGAGAAGGCCATGGAGCATTCTGATGACATGCGTCATGGAGTTTTTTGATGACAAGTCCACGGAATATTGTGATTACAGGGGTCTTGGTACATTGTGATGACAACGGCATGGAGCATTTTGTGGAGAAGACCACGAAGGATTCTGATGGCATGTGTCATTGAGCTTTGTCTTGACAATGGCATGTAGCATTGAGATTACATGGGTCTTGGAGCATTGTGATGAAAAGGACATGGATCATTGTGATGAAAAAGGCATGGAGCCTTGTCATGACAGGGTACAAGGAGCATACAGACAACAAGTGTCAGGGAGCATTTTGATGACAAGTGTATTGAGCATTGTGATGACAATGGTCATGGAGCATTGTGATGAAAAGTGCATGGAGTATTGTGATGTACAGGCATCATCGAGCGTTTTGATGACAAGTGTTATGGAACAATGTGATCACAAGGGTTTGGAGCACTGTGATGACAGAGGTCATGGATCATTTTGATTTCAAGGAGCATGGAGCATTGTGAAGAAAAAGGCATGAAGCAATGTGATCCCAAGGTTCATGGAGGATTGTGATGACAATGGAAATGGAGTATTGTGATGACAAGCGCAGAGAGCATTGTAATGACACGGTCATGTAGCATTTTGCTGACAAAGGCATGGAGCATTGTGATGACAGGTGTCATGGAGCACTGTTATGACAACCGTCACGGATCTTTGTGAATACAGGGATCATGGAGCATTGGTATGACAAGGGCATGGATCACTGTGATGACAAGGGTCATGGAGCACTGGGCTGAAAATGTTCATGGAGTGTTGTGATGACAGGGGTCATGGAGCACTGTGATGACTAGGGAATGGAGCATTCTGATCACAAGAGTCCCGGATCATTGTGTTGTCAGGTGTCATGGAGTGTTGTGATGACAGTGGTCATGGAGCATTGTGATGATATTGGCCATGGAGCATTGTGATGAGTAGGTCGTGGAGCATTGGGCTGCAAATGTTCATGGATTATTGTGATGAGAGTGGTCATGGGGCATTGTGATGATAAGGGAATGGAGCATGGTAATGACAAGGTCCTGGAGCATTGTGATGAGAAGATCAGGGAGACTTGTGATGACAAGTCTCGTGGAGCTTTCTGATGAAAATGGAAATGGAACATTGTGATTACAGGGGTCTTGGAGCATTGTGATGACTAGGGCATGGAGCATTGTGATGAGAAGTCCATGGAGCATTCTGATGACCTACGTCATGGAGTTTTTTAATGACAAGGGCAAGGAGCATTGTGATTACAGGGGTCTTGGAACATTGTGATGAAAAGGGAATGGAGCATTGAGATTACATGTGTCTTGGAGCATTGTGTTGATAAGGACATGGATCATTGTGATGAAAATGGCATGGAGCCTTGTCATGACAGGATTCAAGGAGCATACAGACAACAAGTGTCAGGGAGAATTTTGATGACAAGTGTATTGAGCATTGTTATGACAAAGGTCATGGAGCATTGTGATGAAAAGACCATTGATAATTGTGATGACGAGCGTCATGGGACATTGTGATGACAAGTGTTATGGAATATTGTGATCCCAAGGGTTTGGAGCATTGTTATGACAGAGGTCATGGAGCATTTTTATTTCATTGTGATGACAATAGCATGAAGCATTATGATGATGGGCATGGTGCATTTTGATGACAGGGTTCATGGATCATTGAGATGAAAAAGGGCAAAGAGCATTGTAATTACAGGGTTCTTGGAGCATTGTGATGAGAAGGGTTATGGAGCTTTGTGATGACAAGTCCATGGAACATTGTGATGGCAGGGGTCATGGAGAATTGTTATGTCTTGAGTAATGGAGCACTTTGATGGCAAGGGCATGGAGCATTGTGATGAGAAGGCCATGGAGCATTCTGATGACATGTGTCATAGAGCTTTGTGAAGACAATGGTCTGGAGCAATGTGATGAGAGCGTTCATGGAGCATTGTGATGACAATGACATGGAGCATTGTGATGCCAAGGGTCAAGGATCTTTGTGATGACAAAGGTCATGGAGCATTTTGATGGCAAGGGCGTTGTGCATTGTGATGAGAAGGGCAGGCAGAATTGTGATGACATGGTCATGGAGCAATTTGATGTAAAGTGCCATGGAATATTTTGATGACAGTTGTTATGGAACATTGTGATGTCAGGGGTCATCGAAAATTGTGATGATAAGTGCATGTAGCATTGTGATGACAGGAGTAATAGAACATTGTGATGACAGGGTGAGGGAGTATTGTGACAAATGGTGATGTAGCATTCTGATATCAGTGGTGAGAGAGCATTTTGATGAGAAGTGCATGGAGCATTGTGATGACAAATTTTAAGGAGCAATGTGATGACAAGTTTGTGGAGCACTCTGAAGACAAGGTCATGGTGCATTGTGATGACATGAGTCATGGAGCATTGTGCTGACAAGTGCATGGAGCATTGTGATGACAAGGGTCAAAGAGCATTTTGATGAAAAGTTCATGGAGCATTGTTTTTAAAAACATCAGAGAGACTGTTGATGATGAGGGCAGGGATCATTGTGATGACAAAAGTCATGAATCATTGTGATGACTGGAGTCACGGAGCATTGTGATGACAGGGGTCATGGAGCATTTTGAAAACAAGGTCATGGAGCATTGTGATGACAAGTGCATGGAACATTGGTCTAATAAGTTGCATGGATTATTGTGATGACAGTCGGAATGGCACATTGTGATGACTAGGGCATGGAGCATTGTGATGTCGAGGTCATGCAGTATTGTGAAGAGAGGTGTCAGGTAGCATTGTGATGACATATGTAATGGCCCATTGTGATGACAATTGCATGGAGCATTCTGATGCCATGTGTCATGGAGGATTCTGATGACAAAGGTAATGGAGCATTGTGATGACATTGGCTTGGAGCATTGTGATGACAAGGGTCAGGGAGCATTGTGCTGACAAGTGCATGGAGAATTGTGATGACAAGGGTCATGGAGCATTCTGATGACAAGCTTGTGGAGTATTTTGATGACAATGGCATGGAGCATTGTGATGAAAACAGCATGGGGCTTTGTGATGAAAATTGCATGGAGCCTTTTCGTGACAGTATTCAAGGAGCATTCTGATGAGAAGTTTCAGGAAGCATAGTAATGACAAGTGTATTTAGAATTGTGATGACAATGGTCATGGAGCATTGTGATGAGTAGCGCATGGAGTATTGTGATGACAGGCATAATGGAGCGTTGTGATGACAAGTGTTATGGAACACTGTGATCACAAGTGTTTGGAGCATTGTGATGAGAGAGGTCATGGATCATTTTGATTTCAAGGAGCATGGAGCATTGTGATGAAAAGGGCATGAAGCAATGTGATCCCAAGGTTCATGGAGGATTGTGATGACAATGGAAATGGAGTATTGTGATGACAAGCACATAGAGCATTGTAATGATAAGGTAATATAGCATTTTGCTGACAAAGGCATGGAGCATTGTGATGACAGGTGTCATGGAGCACGGTGATGACAAGCGTCATGGAGCATTGTGAATACAGGGGTCATGGAGCATTGGGATGACAAGTGCATGGATCATTATGATGACAAGGGTCATGGAGCACTGGGCTGAAAATGTTCATGGAGTGATGGGATGACAGGGGTCATGGAGAATTGTTATGACTAGTGAATGGAGCATTGTGATGACTAGAGTCCTTGATCATTGTGTTGTCAGGTGTCATGGAGTGTTGTGATGACAGTGGTCATGGAGCATTGTGATGATATTGGCCATGGAGCATTGTGATGAGTAGGTCATGGAGCATTGGGCTGAAAATATTCATGGATAATTGTGACGACAGGGTTCATGGAGCATTGTGATGACAAGGGAATGGAGCATGGTGATGACAAGGTCCTGGAGCATTCTGATGAGAAGACCATGGAGACATGTGATGACAAGTCTCATGGAGTATTCTGATGAAAGGGACATGGAACATTGTGATTACAGAGGTCTTGGAGCATTCTGATGACTAGGGCATGGAACATTGTGATGAGAAGGCCATGGAGCATTCTGATGACATGCATCATGGAGTTTTGTGATGACAAGGGCATGCAGCATTGTGATTATAGGGATCTTGGAGCACTGTGATGAAAATGGCTGGGTCACTGTTATGAAAATTGCATAGAACCTTGTCATGACAGGGTTCAAGGAGCATACTAAAGACAAGTGTCTGGGAGCGTTGTGATGAAAAGTGTATTCAGCATTGTGATGACAAAGATCATGGATCATAGTTAATAGAAGACCATGGATAACTGTGATGATGAGCGTCATGGGGTGTTGTGATGATAAGTGTTATGGAACATTGTGATCACAAGGGTTTGGAGCATTATGATGACAGAGGTCATCGAGAATATTGATTTCATTTTGATGACAATAGCCTGAAGCATTATGATGATGGGCATGGTGCATTGTGATGACAGGGTTCATGGAGCATTGAGATGAAAAGGGGCATGGAGCATTGTGATTACAAGGGTCGTGGTGCATTGTGATGACAAGGGCATGGAGCATTGTGATGAGAAAGCCATGGAACATTCTGATGACATGCGTCATGGAGCTTTGTGATGACAAGGGCATGGAGCTTTGTGATTTCAGGGGTCTTGAGCATTGTGATGACAAGTGTCATGGAACCTTGTGATGACTAGGCCATGGAACATTGTGATGGCAAGGGTCATGGTGCATTTTTATGACAGCGGTAATGGAGCATTTTGATGAGAAGGGCATGGAACATTGGTCTGAAATGTTTCATGAATTATTGTGATGAGAGTTGGTATGGAGCATTGTGATGACAAGGGAACAGAACACTGTGATACATGGGTCTTGCAGGATTGTAATGACAAGGGCATGGAGCATTGTGTTGAGAAGGGAATCGATCATTGTGATGAAAAGTGTCATGGAGCTTTGTGATGACAAGGGCATGGAGCAAGGTGATGAGAAAGTTCATGGAGCATTGTGATGAAAATGACATGGAGCATTGTGATGCCAATGGTCATGGAGCTTTGTGATGACAAAGGTCATGGAGCATAGTGATGACAAATGTCAAAGAGCATTGGGAAGAAAAGTTCATGGAGCATTGTGGTTAATTAGGTCACAGAGACTGTTGATGACGAGGGCATGGACCATTGTGATGACAAAGGTCATGAACTATTGTGATGACTGGAGTCACAGAGCATGGTGATGACAGGGTTCATGGAGCATTGTGATAAAAAGGGCATGGAGCATTGTGATGACAAGGACAAGGAACATTGGTCTAATAAGTTGCATGGATTATTGCGATGACAGTTGTAATGGCACATTGTGATGACAAGGGCATGGAGCATTGTGATGACTAGGTCATGCAGTATTGTGAATACTGGTGTCAGGGAGCATGGTGATGACATATGTAATGGCCCTTGTGATGACAATGGCATGGAGCATTGTGATGCCAAGTGTCATGGAGGATTCTGATGACAAATGTAATGGAGCATTGTGATGACAATGGCTTGGAGCATTGTGATGACAAGGGTCAGGGAGCATTGTGCTGACAAGTGCATGGAGAATTGTGATGACAAGGGTCATGGAGCATTCTGATGACAAGATTGTGGTGTATTTTGATGACAATGACATGGAGCATTGTGATGAAAACGGCATGGGGCATTGTGATGAAAAAGACATGGAGCCTTTTCCTGACAGGGTTCAAGGAGCATTCTGATGACAAGTGTCAGGGAGCATTGTGATGACAAGTGTATTGAGCATTGTGATGACAAAGGTCATGGAGCATTGTGATGAAAAGGGCATGGATTATTGTGATGACTGGCATCATGGCCGTTGTGATGACAAGTGTTATGGAACAATGTGATCACAAGGGTTTGGTGCATTGTGATGACAGAGGTCATGGATCATTTTTATTTCAAGGAGCATGGAGCATTGTGATGACAATGGCATGAAGCAATGTGATCCCAAGGTTCATGGAGGATTGTGATGACAATGGAAATTGATTATTGAGATGACAAGCGCATAGAGCATTATAATGACAAGGTCATGTAGCATTTTGCTGACAAAGGCATGGAGCATTTTGATGACATGTGTCATGGAGCACTGTGATGACAAACGTCACGGAGCATTGTGAATACAGGTGTCATGGAGCATTGGGATGACAAGGGCATGGGTCATTCGGATGACAAGTGTCATGGAGCACTTGGCTGAAAATGTTCATGGAGTATTGTGATGACACGGGTCATGGAGCATTGTGATGACTAGGGAATGGAGCATTGTGATGACAAGAGTCCCGGATCATTGTGTTGTCAGGTGTCATGGGGTGTTGTGATGACAGTGGTCATGGAGCATTTTGATGACAAGGGAATGGAGCATGGGGATGACAAGGTCCTGGAGGACTGTTAAGAGAAGACCATGAAGAGTTGTGATGACAAGTCTCATGGAGCATTCTGATGAAAAGGGGCCTGGAGCATTGTGATTTCAGGGGTCTTGGAGCATTGTGATGACTAGGGATTGGAGCATTTTGATGAGAAGGCCATGGAGCATTCTGATGACATGTGTCATGGAGTTTTTTGATGACAAGTGCATGGAGCATTGTGATTACATTGGTCTTGGAGCATTGTCATGAAAAGGGCATGGATCATTGTGATGAAAAAGGCATGGAGCCTTGTCATGACAAGTTTCAAGGAGCATACAGACAACAAGTGTCAGGGAGCATTTTGATGACAAGTTTATTGAGCATTGTAATGACAAATGTCATGGAGCATTGTGATGAAAAGTGCATGGAGTACTGTGATGACAGGCATCATGTAGCGTTGTGATGACAAGTGTTATGGAACACTGTGATCACAAGGGTTTGGAGCATTGTGAATAGAGAGGTCATGGACCATTTTGATTTCAAGGAGCATGGATCATTGTGATGAAAAGGGCATGAATCAATGTGATGCCAAAGTTCATGGAGGATTGTGATGACAATGGAAATGGAGTATTGTGATGACAAGCGCATAGAGCATTGTAATGACAAAGTCATGTAGCATTTTGCTGACAAAGGCATGGAGCATTGTAATGACAGGTGTCATGGAGCACTGTGATGACAACCGTCACGGAGCATTGTGAATACAGGGGTCATGGAGCATTGGGATGACAAGGGCATGGATCATTGTGATGATAAAGGTCATGGAGCAATGGGCTGAAAATGTTCATGGAGTGTTGTGATGACAGGGGTCATGGAGCATTGTGATGACAAGAGTCCCGGATCATTGTTTTGTCAGGTGTCATGGAGTGTTGTGAAGACAGTGGTCATGGAGCATTGTGATGATATTGGCCATGGAGCATTGGATGAGTAGGTCGTGGGGCATTGGGATGAAAATAATCATGGATTATTGTGATGAGAGGGGTCATGGAGCATTGTGATGACAAGGGAATGGAGCATGGTAATGACAAGGTCCTTGAGCATTGTGATGAGAAGGCCATG
Source organism: Mesoplodon mirus (assembly GCF_964341445.2). Classification (NCBI taxonomy): domain Eukaryota; kingdom Metazoa; phylum Chordata; class Mammalia; order Artiodactyla; family Ziphiidae; genus Mesoplodon; species Mesoplodon mirus. Next base: position 72,060 of record NW_028295633.1, read on the forward strand.
GAGACTTGTGATGACAAATCTCAGGGAGCATTCTGATGAAAAGGGAAATGGAACATTGTGATTACAGGGGTCTTGGAGCATTGTGATGACTAGGGCAAGGAGCATTGTGATGAGAAGGCCATGGAGACTTGTGATGACAAATCTCAGGGAGCATTCTGATGAAAAGGGAAATGGAACATTGTGATTACAGGGGTCTTGGAGCATTGTGATGACTAGGGCATGGAGCATTGTGATGAGAAGGCCATGGAACATTCTCATGACATGCGTCATGGAGTTTTTTGATGACAAGGGAAAGGAGCATTGTGATTACAGGGGTCTTGGAACATTGTGATGACAAGGGCATGGAGCATTGAGATTACATATGTCTTGGAGCATTGTGATGAAAAGTACATGGATCATTGTGATGAAAATGTCATGGAGCCTTTTCATGACAGGATTCAAGGAGCATACAGACAACAAGTGTCAGGGAGAATTTTGATGACAAGTGTATTGAGCATTGTTATGACAAAGGTCATGGAGCATTGTGATGAGAAGACCATTGATAATTGTGATGACAAGCGTCATGGGGCATTGTGATGACAAGTGTTATGGAATATTGTGATCAAAAGTGTTTGGAGCATTGTTATGACAGAGGTCATGGAGCATTTTGATTTCATTTTGATGACAATAGGATGAAGCATTATGATGATGGGCATGGTGCATTGTGATGACAGGGTTCATGGATCATTGAGATGAAAAAGGGCATAGAACATTGTGATTACAGGGTTCTTGGAGCATTGTGATGACATGTGTCATGGAGCACTGTGATGACAAGCGTCACGGAGCATTGTGAATACAGGGGTCATGGAGCATTGTGATGACAAGGGTCATGGAGCACTGCGCTGAAAATGTTCATGGAGTTTTGTGATGACAGGGGTCATGAAACATTGTGATGATTAGGGAATGGAGCATTGTGATTACAAGAGTCCCGGATCATTGTGTTGTCAGGTGTCATGGGGTGTTGTGATGACAGTGGTCATGTAGCATTTTGATGATATTGGCCATGGAGCATTGTGATGAGTAGGTCGTGGAGCATTGGGCTGAAAATGTTCATGGATTATTGTGATGAGAGGGGTCATGGAGCATTGTAATGACAAGGGAATGCAGCATGGTGATGACAAGGTCCTGGAGCACTGTGATGAGAAGACCATGGAGACTTGTGATGACAAGTCTGATGGAGCATTCTGATGAAAATGGGCATGGAGCATTGTGATTACAGGGGTCTTGGAGCATTGTGATGTGTAGGGCATGGAGCATTGTGATGAGAAAGCCATGGAGCATTCTGATGACATGCGTCATGGAGTTTTGTGATGACAAGGGCATGGAGCATTGTGATTACAGGGATCTTGGAGCATTGTGATGAAAGGGGCATGGATCATTGTTATGAAAAAGGCATGGAGCCTTGTCATGACAGGGTTCAAGGAGCATACTGACGACAAGTGTCAGGGAGCATTGTGATGACAAGTGTATTGAGCATTGTGATGAAAAAGATAATGGAGCATTGTGATGAGAAGACAATGGATAATTGTGATGATGAGCATCATGGGTGTTGTGATGATAAGTGTTATGGAACATTGTGATCACAAGGGTTTGGAGCCTTATGATGACAGAAGTCATGGAGAATATTGATTTAATTGTGATGACAATAGCCTGATGCATTATGATGATGGGCATGGTGCATTGTGATGACAGTGTTCATGGAGCATTGACATGAAAAGGGGCAGGGAGCATTGTGATTACAAGGGTCTTGTAACATTTTGATGACAAGGGCATGGAGCATTGTGATGAAAAGGCGATGAAACCTTCTGATGACATGCGTCATGGAGCTTTGTGATGACAAGGGCATGGAGCATTGTGATTTCAGTGGTCTTAAGCATTGTGATGACAAGTGTCATGGAACCTTGTGATGACTAGGCCGTGGAACATTTTGATGGCAAAGGTCATTGTGCATTGTTATGACAGGTGTAATGCAGGATTTTGATGAGAAAGGCATGGAACATTGGTCTGAAATATTTCATGGATTATTGTGATGAGAGTGGGCATGGAGCATTATTACAAGGTTTAGGGAGCATTGCAGTGACAATATTGTGGACCGTTGTGATGAAATGCACGTGGCACACTGTCATGTCTATGGTCATGGAGAATTGTTCTGAAAAACACATGGAGCATTATGATGACAAGGGTCACAGAGAATTGTGATGAAAATTTCAGGGAGCATTGTGGTTACAAAGGTCACAGAGCCTTGTGATGATGCGGGCATGGACCATTGTGATGACAAACGTTATGAAACATTGTGATGACTGGAGTCAGGGAGCACTGTGAAGACAGGGGTCATGTAGCTTTGTGATGACAAGGGCATGGAGCATTGTGATGACAGGGGCATGGAGCATTGGTCTGACAAGTTTCATAGATTATTCTGATGACAGTGGGCATGTTGCATTGTGATGACCAGGGCCTGGAGCATTTTGATGAGAACGTCATGGAGTATTGTGAAGACAGGTGTCAGGGAGCATTGTGATGACATATGTCATGGTCCATTGCGATTACAATGGCATGGAGCATTGTGATGCAAAATGTAATGGAGAATTTTGATGACAACTATAAGGGAGCATTTCGATGATTAGTGCTTGGAGCATTATGATGACAAGGGCCATTGAAAATTTTCATGACAAGGTCGAGAAGCATTGTGATGACAAGGTCCTGGAGCATTGTGATGGCAAAACCATGGAGCCTTGTGATGACAAGTCTCATGGAGCATACTGATGAAAAGTGGCATGGAGCATTGTGATTAGAGGGGTCTTGGCACATTGTGAGGACAAGGGCATGGAGCATTGTGAGGGGAAGGCCAAGGAGCATTCTGATGGCATGTGTCATTGAGCTTTGTGATGACAAGGGCATGGAGCATTGTGATTACAGGGATCTTGGAGCATTGTGATGAAAAGGGCATGGATCATTGTGAGGAAAAAAGCATGGAGCCTTGTCATGACAGGGTTCAAGGAGCATACAGACAACAAGTGTCAGGGAGCATTTTGATGACAAGTGTATTGAGCATTGTGATGAGAATACCATTGATAATTGTGATGACGAGTGTCATGGGGCATTGTGATGACAAGTGATAGGGAATATTGTGATCACAAGGGTTTGGAGCATTGTTATGACAGAGGTCATGGAGCATTTTGATTTCATTGTGATGACAATAGCATGAAGCATTATGATGATGGGCATGGTCCACTGTGATGACAGGGTTCATGGCTCATTGAGATGAAAAAGGGCATAGAGCATGGTGATTACAGGGTTCTTGGAGCATTGTGATGAGAAGGGTCATGGAGCTTTGTGATGACAAGGCCATGGAACATCGTGATGGCAGGGGTCATGGAGCATTGTTATGACTGTGGTAATGGAGCATTGTGATGGCAAGGGCATGGAACATTCTGATGACATGTGTCATGGAGCTTTGTGAAGACAATGGCATGGAACAATGTGATGAGAGCGTTCATGGAGCATTGTTATGACAATGACATGGAGAATTGTGATGCCAAGGGTCATGGATCTTTGTGATGACAAAGGTCATGGAGCATTTAGATGGCAAAGGCGTTGCGCATTGTGATGAGAAGGGCAGGGAGGATTCTGATGACAGGGTCATGGAGCAATTTGATGAAAAGTGTCATGGAATACTTTGATGACAGGTGTTATGGAACACTGTGATGTCAGGGGTCATCGAACTTTTTGATGATAAGTGCATGAAGCATTGTGATGACAGGAGTCATGGAACATTGTGATGACGGGTGAGGGAGTATTGTGACAAATAGTGATGTAGCACTGTGATATCAGTGGTGAGAGAGCATTTTGATGAGAAGAGCATGGAGCACTGTGATGACAAATTTTAAGGAGCATTGTAATGAAAAGATTGTCGAGCACTGTGATGACAAGCGCATGGTGCATTGTGATGACATGTGTCATGGAGCATTGTGCTGACAAGCGCATGGAGCACTGTGATGACAAGGGTCAAAGAGCATTGTGATGAAAAGTTCATGGAGCATTGTGGTTAAAAAGGTCACAGAGACTGTTGATGACGAGGGCATGGACCATTTTGATGACAAAATTCTTGAAGCACTGTGATGACTGCAGTCACGGAGCATTGTGAGGACAGGGGCCATGGAGCATTGTAATAAAAAGGGCATGGAGCGTTGTGATGACAAGGGCATGGAACATTGGTCTAATAAGTTTCATGGATTATTGTGATGACAGTTGGAATGGCGCATTGTGATGAAAATGGCATGGAGCATTGTGATGACCAGGTCATGCAGTATTGTAAAGACACGTGTCAGGTAGCATTGTGATGACATATGTAATGGCCCATTGTGATGACAATGGCTTGGAGCATTGTGATGATAAGGGTCAGGGAGCATTGTTCTGACAAGTGCATGGAGAATTGTGATGACAAGGGTCATGGAGCATTCTGATGACAAGCTTGTGGAGTATTTTGATGACATTGCATGATGTATTGTGGTGAAAACTGCATGGGGCATTGTGATGAATAAGCCGTGGAGCCTTGTCATGAAAGAGTGCACGGTGCATACTGAGGTCAGTAGTCAGAGAGTATTGTGTTGACAAGGTTATTGAGCATTGTGCTGACAAAAGTCATGGTGCATTGTGATGAGAAGGCCATGGATAACTGTGCTGACCAGTGTCATGGGGCATTGTGATGACAAGTGTTATGGGACATTGTGATCACAAGTGTTTGCAACATTGTGATGACAGATGTCATGGATCATTTAGATTTCATTGTGATGACAATAGCATGAAGCATTATGATGATGGGAATGGTGCATTTGGATGACAGCGTTCATGGAGCATTGTGATGAAAAGTGGCATGGAGCATTGGTCTGACATGTTTCTTGGATTATTGTGATAAGTATGTGCATGACACATTTTGATGAGAAGGTCATGGAGCACTGTGATGACAATGTCATGGATTATTGTGAAGAAAGGTGTCAGGGAGCATTGTGATGAAATATGTCATGTTCCAGTTTGATGACAATAACATGGAGCATTGTGGTGCCAATTTTTATGGAGGATTGTTGTGACAAAGTAAAGGAGCATTGTGATGACAAGGGCATGGAGCATTGTGATATCAAGGGCCATTGAGAATTTTAATGTCCTGGTCGTGAAACATTTTGATGAAAAGCGCATGGAGCTTCCTATGACAGGGGTCATGGAGCATTGCGATGACAAGTGCATGGAGTATTGTGATGACAAGAGCATATATCATTGTGATGTGAAGTGCCATGGAGCATTGTAATGACAAGGACGTGGAGAATTGTCAGGACAAGGGACATTGAGCTTTGAGATGACAAGGCATGGAGCATGTTGATGGCAAAACCGTGGAGCATTGTCATGAGAAGACCTTGAGTAATTGTGATGTCGAGCATCATGGAGCACTGTAATGACAAGGCGATAGAAGCATTGTGATGACAGGTGTCAGGGAGCAATGTGATGACAGGGTTCATGGAGCAATGTGATGACAAAGGCATGGAGCATTGTGATGACAAGGGCATGGAGCATTGTGATGACAAGGGCATGGAGCATTGTGATGACAAGTGCATGGAGCATTGCAATGTCAAGAGAATGGAGAATTGTGATGACAAGAGTATGTAACCTTTTGATGAGAAATGTCATGTAGCATTGTGATGACAAGGACGTGGAGAATTTTGATGACAAGGGACATGGAGCATTTTGATAACCAGGGCATGGATCACTGTGATGACAGGGGACATGGAGCATTATTATGACAAGGGCCATGGTGCATTCTGACATAAGATATCACTTATGAAGTGAATGTAAACATGGCTACATATGAACTGATTTAGGGAAGAGAACAGAGTCTCAGATTTAGAAAACACTCTAACGCTTTCTTAAGGGGAAAGACAGGTGGGGAGATGCACAAAACAAAAGTTTGATATTAGCACAGGTACCGTTCCATAATCCAAATACAAAAGAGACAAGCCCTACTCCTTCCTCAGAGAATGGAACTCAACATCCCTATTCCCCGCAGAGAAATATATCTGACTAGTAAGAATTTTAAAACCTATGTATTGATATGTCTACGTAAGGTAACTAAGTGTGTCTAGAACGACATAAACATGGCAGTGAGAATGAGCTCAAACCCAATATAAAAATGAATTTCAAAACAAAACATAAAAACAGAAAAATTCTTACACAATACCTTAGGGTCGCTGATGAAACCTGGAATAACCCTATCTACAACGACAGCTGGATGTGGCATAAGGCTGGACACTTGGGACTGAGAGGATTGGTGAGATTGGGTGAGCAAATGTAGACCCTTTAAAGCAATAATGCATGGCACCCATTCCATGGGTCCCAATTCTCCAGGTTGAAGGCAATATTACTACAGCTATAACATGTACGGGAAACCTAGAGAATGGACACACAGTGAATATGAAAGATTTCTAAAACTCAATTAATAGTCCCTCTCCTGGTGCTGCGGTTTGACTTAACAACTGCTTTACTAACAATCTCCCCACTTGGAGAGACAGCACCTTTAACCTCCTGGTACACAGGTTGCCAATTTGGCAGAGGATGAATGGGAAGAAGGAGAACCAATGAGAGAGTAGTTGTTAGGCATTTGGACAGGCACATGTCACTCTAATTTCCCGGCAGGAAGAAGAAGTAACCAAAGTGTCAGCCACCCACCGTGAAACAGTATAGGTCCTGAACCAAAATTTTGGACTTGCCTTCTGCTCACAAAAAACGAGTTGAAAAACGGAGCTCAGGGGCACAACAATTCACAAACTGGCAGAATAGTAAAGGACAGCTATCGTCCAAAAATCTGTTGAGGGAAGGCAACGAGACAGACTTGAAAGCGAGGCAGAATTGCAGGAAACAGCTTTCAAGAGATAGGTTGGAATAGCATTTAAAGCACAGGAAGAGGGTCACAACTTCGACAATGATGCACTTGGCCAAAAAGGGCATATGTGTTACCTCCTGAATATATTCAGGAGACAACGCATATGCCCTATTTGGCAAAGCAAGCAAGCGGGCAATGCAAATCTTCACTACTAAGGAGTATCACTTCCGACCGGTCAAAAGGGACATCCACAAAATGTGAAAAAACCAGAAAGTCAAGACAGGCACTGGACAACAGGGAGCCTTGTTATGCTGATGGGCGTAATGTAAATTGCCAACTGCCTCTCTGGAGGAGTGCATTGTGCTCCCTAAAACAAGTAAACAACAGAGCTACAGAGCCAAGGGCACTTCCAGTCTGGTGAATATACCGTGGGAAAGCTGAAAATCAATAAGACAGAGCCACCCCAAAATTTAGGGCTGAACTGCTTACAAGAACCTCAAATTGGGTACACCTTAAATATCCCAGGAAAGATAAAAATGGTTCAAAAAACTTATTGTACTTACGTATGATGGAATATCCCTCAGCCATGAAATCAATGTCATAAGAACAGTAGCAGCAAAATGAGTGGATTCAGGTACGATGATTCTAAGTGAAATAAGTCACACAGAAAAAGAAACTTATCATAAGATATCATTTATGAAGATCCTGTAAACATGGCTAAACATGAACTGAGTTAGGAAATAGAACAGAGTCTCACATTTAGAAAACACTCTTATGCCTGCTTAAGGGGGAAGGAGAGGTGGGGTGATGCATAAAACCAGAGTTTGATATAAGCCCACGTACCGTTCCAAAAACCAACTATGGAATAGACAAGACCTACAAATTCCTCAGTGAAAGGGACTCAAAACCCCATATTTCCCGCAGAGGAATATATCTGACTAGTAAGAATCTTAATACTTATGTATTGATATGTCTCCATAAGGGAATCAAGTGTTTCTAGCCTGGCATAAATATGGCAGCGAGAATAAGCTCATAACCACTATAAAAAGGAATTTCAAAATCAAAACGAAAAAACAGGGAAATTCTTTATAATTCCTTCAGGGTCTCTGATGAAACCTGGAATGACCCTATCTACAATGACAGCTGGAGGTGGCATAAGTCAGGACACATAGGACTGAGAGGATTGGTGAGACTGGGGGAGCAAATACAGACCCTTTAAAGCAATAATGCATGGCACCCATTCCATGGGTCCCATGTCTCCAGGTTGAAGGGAATATTACTACAGCAATATCATGTACAGGAAACATAGAATATGGACACACTCTGAATAAGAAACGTCTCCAAAACTCAACAAATTGTCACTCTCTTGGTGCTCCCGTTTGACTTTCCAACTTCTTTACTATCAAGCTCCCAACTTGGAGAGACAGCCCCTTAGCCTCCGGGTTCGCACAGGTTGCCAATTTGACCGAGGATGAAAGGGAAGAGGGAGAACCAATGAGAGAGTAGCTGTTAGGCATTTGGACGGGCACATGTCACTCTTATTTCCCGGGAGGAAGAAGAATTAACCAACGTTTCAGCCACCCACCGGGAAACAGTTTAGGTCTTCAACCAAAATATTGGACTTGCGTTCAGCTCACAAAAAACGAGTTGAAAAATGCAGATTAGGGGCACAGCAATTCACAACCTGACAGAGCAATAAAGGGCAACTATCGTCCAAAAATCTGTTGAGGGAAGGAAACTAGGCGGACTTGAAAGTGAGGCAGAATAGCAGGAAACATATTTCAAGAGGTACGTTGGAATCGCCTTTAAAGCACAGGAAGAGGGGCACAACTTCGACAATGATGCCCTTGGCCTAAAAGGGCGTATGTGTTTTCTCCTGAATACATTCAGGAGAAAATGCATACGCCCTTTTTGGCCAATCAAGAAAGCGGGCAACACAAATCTGCACTACAAAGAAGTATCACTTCCCCCCGGTCAAAAGGGACATCCACAAAATTGTTAAAAACCAGAAAGGAAAGACAGACACTGGAGAACAGGGAGCCTTGTTATGCTGATGGGCGGGATATAAATTGCCTACTGCCTCGCTGGAGGAGTGCATTGTGTTCCCTATAACAAGTAAATAACAGAGTTACAGAGCCAAGAACACTTCCAGTCTAGGGAATATACCTTGGGAAAACTGAAAATCAATAAGACAGAGCCACCCAATATTTAGGGCTGCACTGCTTACAAGAACCTCAACTTGGGTACACTTTAAATATCCCAGGAAAGATAAAAATGGTTCAAAAAATTTTGGTACTTACATACGGTGGAATATCCCTCAGCCATGAAATCAATAACATAAGACCAGTAGCAGCAAAATGAGTGGATTCAGGTGCGATGATTCTAAGAGAAATAAGTCACACAGAAAAAGAATCTTATCATAAGATATCACTTATGAAGATCGTGTAAACATGGCTACACATGAACTGAGTTAGAAAAGAGAACACAGTCTCACATTTAGAAAACACTCTTATGCCTGCTTAAGGGGGAAGGAGAGGTGGGGTGATGCATAAAACCAGAGTTTGATATAAGCACAGGTACCGTTCCAAAAACCAACTATGGAATAGACAAGACCTACACCTTCCTCAGTGAAAGGGACTCAAAACCCCATATTTCCCACAGAGGAATGTATCTGACTAGAAAGAATCTTAAAACCTCTGTTTTGATATGTCTCCGTAAGGGAATCAAGTGTGTCTAGACTGGCATAAACATGGCAGCGAGAATCAGCTCAAACACACTATAAAAAGGAATTTCAAAAAAAACAAAAAAAACAGGGACATTCTTTACAATTCCTTCAGGGTCTCTGATGAAACGTGGAATGACCTTGTCCACAATGACAGCTGGATGTGTCATAAGGCTGGACACTTGGGACTGAGAGGATTGGTGAGATTGGGTGAGCAAATGCAGACCCTTTAAAGCAATAATGCATGGCACCCATTCCATGGGTCCCAACTCTCTAGGTTGAAGGCAATATTACTACAGCTATATCATGTACGGGAAACCTAGAGAATGGACACACTGTGAATACGAAATGTTTCTAAAACTCAACGAATAGTCCCTCTCCTTGTGCGCCAGTTTGACTTTCCAACAGCTTTACTATCAATCTCCAAACTTGGAGAGACAGCCCCTTTAACCTCCTGGATCTCACAGGTTGCCAATTTGGCAGAGGATGAAAGGGAAGAGGGAGAAGCAATGAGAGAGTAGCTGTTAGGCATTTGGACGGGCATATGTCACTCTAATTTCCCGGCAGGAAGAAGAATTAACCAAAGTCTCAACCACCCACCAGGAACCAGTATAGGTCCTGAAACAAAATTTGGACTTGCATTCAGCTCACAAAAAAACAGTTGAAAAATGGAGCTCAGTGGCAGAGCGATTCACAATCTGGCAGAGTAATAAAAGCCAACTATCGTCCAGAAATCTGTTGAGGGAAGGCAAAGAAGCAGACTTGAAAGTGACGCCGAATAGCAGGAAACAGATTTCAAGAGGTATATTGGAATCGTCTGTAAAGCACAGGAAGAGGGTCACAACTTGGACAATGATGCACTTGGCCAAAAGTGCGTATGCATTTTCTCCTGAATATATGCAGGAGAAAACGCATACACCCTTTTTGGCCAAGGAAGCAAGCGGGCAATGCAAATCTGCACTACAAAGAAGTATCAATTCCCACTGGCCCAAAGGGACATCCACAAAATGTGTAAATATCAGAAAGGCAAGACAGGCCCTGGAGAACAGGGAGCATTGTTATGCTGATGGGCGGTATGTAAATTGCCAACTGCCTCTCTGGAGGAGTGCATTGTGTTCCCTAATACAAGTAAACATCAGAGCTACACAGCCAAGGGCACTTCCAGTCTAGGGAATATACCTTGGGAAAACTGAAAATCAATAAGACAGAGCCACCCTCAAATTTAGGGCTGTACTGCTTACAAGAACCTCAACTTGCGTACACCTAAAATATCCCAGGAAATATAAAAATGGTTTAAAAAATTGTGGTACTTACGTATGATGGAATATCCGTCAGCCATGCAATCAATGTCATAAGACGAGTAGAAGCAAAATGAGTGGATTCAGGTTCGATGATTCTAAGTGAAATAAGTCACACAGAAAAAGAAGCTTATCATAAGATATAACTTATGAAGATCCTGTAAACATGGCTACACATGAACTGAGTTAGGAAAGAGAACAGAGTCTCACATTTAGAAAACACTCTTATGCCTGCTTAAGGGGGAAGGAGAGGTGGGGTGATGCATAAAACCAGAGTTTGATATAAGCACAGGTACCGTTCCAAAAACCAACTATGGAAGAGATAACACCTACCTATACCTTCCTCAGTGAAAGGGACTCAAAACCTCATATTTCCCTCAGAGGAATATATCTGACTATTAAGAATCTTAAAACCTATGTATTGATATGTCTCCATAAGGGAATCAAGTGTGTCTAGACTGGCATAAACATGGCAGCGAGAATCAGCTCAAACCCACTATAAAAAGGAATTTCAAAAACAAAAGGAAAAAACAGGGAAATTCTTTACAAATCCTTCAGGGTCTCTGATGAAACATGGAATGACCCTGTATACAATGACAGGTGGATGTGGCATAAGGCTGGACCCTTGGGACTGAGAGGATTGGTGAGATTGGGTTAGCAAATGCAGACCCTTTAAAGCAATAATGCATGGCACCCATTCCATGGGTCCCAACACTCCAGGTTGAAGGAAATATTACTACAGCTATAACATGTACGGGAAACGTAGAGAATGTACACACTGAATACGAAAGGTCTCTAAAACTCAACGAATAGTCCCTCTCCTGGTGCTCCGGTTTGACTTTCCAACAGCTTTACTATCAATCTCCCAACTTGGAGAGACAGCTCCTTTAACCTCCTGGTTCTCACAGGTTGCCAATTTGGCAGAGGATGAATGGGAAGAGGGAAAAGCAATGACAGAGTAGCTGTTAGACATTTGGACGGGCATATGTCACTCTAATTTCCCGGCAGGAAGAAGAATTAACCAAAGTCTCAGCCACCCACCGGGAACCAGTATTGATCCTGAACCAAAATTTTGGACATGCGTTCAGCTCACAAAAAACGAGTTGAAAAATGGAGCTCAAGGACACAGCAATTCACAAACTGGCAGATTAATAAAGGACAACTAACATCCCAAAATATGTTGAGGGAAGGAAACGACGTGGACTTGAATGTGAGGCAGAATAGCAGGAAACAGATTTCAAGAGGTACGTTGGAATCACCTGTAAAGCACAGGAAGACGGGCACAACATCGACAATGATGCACTTGGCCAAAAAGGGCGTATGCATTTTCTCCTGAATATATGCAGGAGAAAACGCATACGCCTCTTTTTGGCCAAGCAAGCAAGCAGGCAATGCAAATCTGCACTACCAAGAAGTATCACTTCCCACCGGTCAAAAGAGACATCCACAAAATGTGTAAATATCAGAAAGGCAAGACAGGCACTGGAGAACAGGGAGCCTTGTTATGCTGATGGGCGGGATGTAAATTGCCAACTGCCTCTCTGGAGGAGTGCATTGTGTTCCCTAAAACAAGTAAACAACAGAGCTACAGAGCCAAGGGCACTTCCAGTCTAGGGAATATATCTTGGGAAAAGTGAAAATCAGTAAGACAGAGCCACCCTCAAATTTAGGGCTGCACTGCTTACAAGAACCTCAACTGGGTACACCTGAAATATCCCAAGAAAGATAAAATATGGTTCAAAAAATTGTGGTACTTACGTACGATGGAATATCCCTCAGCCATGAAATCAATGTCATAAGACGAGTAGCAGCAAAATGAGTGGATTCAGGTACGATCATTCTAAGTGAAATAAGTCACACAGAAAAAGAAGCTTATCATAAGATATCACTTATGAAGATCCTGTAAACATGGCTACACATGAACTGAGTTAGGAAAGAGAACAGAGTCTCACATTTAGAAAACACTCTTATGCCTGCTTAAGGGGGAAGGAGAGGTGGGGTGATACATAAAACCAGAGTTTGATATAAGCACAGGTACCGTTCCAAAAACCAACTATGGAATAGACAAGACCTACCTATACCTTCCTCAGGGAAAGGGACTCAAAACCCCATATTACTTGCAGAGGAATATATCTGACTAGTAAGAATTTTAAAACCTATGTATTGATATGTCTCCATAAGGGAATCAAGTGTGTCTAGACTGGCATAAACATGGCAGCGAGAATCAGCTCAAACCGACTATAAAAAGGAATTTCAAAAACAAAACAAAAAAACAGGGAAATTCTTTGCAATTCCTTCACGGTCTCTGATGAAACGTGGAATGTCCCTGTCTACAATGACAGACGGATGTGGCATAAGGCTGGACACTTGGGACTGAGAGGATTGGTGAGATTGGGTGAGCAAATGCAGACCCTTTAAAGCAATAATGCATGGCACCCATTCCATGGGTCCCAACTCTCCAGGTTGAAGGGAATATTACTACAGCTATAACATGTACGGGAAACCTAGAGAATGGACACACTGTGAATACGAAGGGTCTCTAAAACTCAACGAATAGCCCCTCTCCTGGTGCTCCGGTTTGACTTTCCAACTGATTTACTATCAATCTCCCAACGTGGAGAGACAGCCCCTTTAACCTCCTGGTTCTCACACGTTGCCAATTTGGCAGAGGATGAAAGGGAAGAGGGAGAACCAATGAGAGAGTAGCTGTTAGGCATTTGGAAGGGCATATGTCACTAATTTCCCGGCAGGAAGACGAATTAACCAAAGTCTCAGCCACCCACCGTGAACCAGTATAGGTCCTAAACCAAAATTTTGGACATGCGTTCAGCTCACAAAAAACGACTTGAAAAATGGAGCTCAAGGGCACAGCAATTCACAAACTGGCAGAGTAATAAAGGACAACTATCAGCCCAAAATCTGTTCAGGGAAGGCAACGAGGCGGACTTGAAAGCGAGGCAGAATAGCAGGAAACAGATTTCAAGAGGTACGTTGGAATCACCTGTAAAGCACAGGAAGAGGGTCACAAATTCCACAATGATGCACTTGGCCAAAAAGGGCGTATGCATTTTCTCCTGAATATATGCAGGAGAAAACGCATACGTCCCTTTTTGGCCAAGCAAGCAAGCGGGCAATGCAAATCTGCACTACAAAGAAGTGTCACTTCCCACCAGTCAAAAGGGACATCCACAAAATGTGTAAAAACCAGAACGGCAAGACAGGCGCTGAAAAACAGGGAGCCTTGTTATGCTGATGGGCGGGATATAAATTGCCAACTGCCTCTCTGGAGGAGTGCATTGTGTTCCCTAAAACAAGTAAACAACAGAGCTACAGAGCCAAGGGCACTTCCAGTCTAGGGAATATACCTTGGGAAAACTGAAAATCAATAAGACAGAGCCACCTTCATATTTACGGCTGCACTGCTTACAAGAACCTCAACTTGGTACACCTGAAATATCCCAGGAAAGATAAAAATGGTTCAAAGAATTGTGGTACTTACGTACGATGGAATATCCCTCAGCCATGAAATCAATGTCATAAGACCAGTAGCAGCAAAATGAGTGGATTCAGGTACGATGATTTCATGTGAAATAAGTCACACAGAAAAAGAAGCTTATCATAAGATATCACTTATGAAGATCCTGTAAACATGGCTACACATGAACTGAGTTAGGAAAGAGAACAGAGTCTCACATTTAGAAAACACTCTAATGCCTGCTTATGGGGGAAGGAGAGGTGGGATGATGCATAAAACCAGAGTTTTATATAAGCACAGGTACCGTTCCAAAAACCAACTATGGAATAGACAAGACCTACCTATACCTTCCTCAGTGAAAGGGACTCAAAACCCCATATTTCCCGCAGAGGAATATATCTGACTAGTAAGAATCTTAAAATCTATGTATTGATATGTCTCTCTATGGGAATCAATTGTGTCTAGACTGGCATAAACATGGCAGCGAGAATCAGCTCAAACCGACTATAAAAAGGAATTTCAAAAACAAAACAAAAAAACAGGGATATTCTTTACAATTCCTTTAGGGTCTCTGATGAAACCTGGAATGACCCTGTCTACAATGACAGCTGTATGTGGCATAAGGCTGGACACATGGGACTGAGAGGATTGGTGAGATTGGGTGAGCAAATGCAGACCCTTTAAAGCAATAATGCATGACAGCCATTCCATGGGTCCCAACTCTCCAGGTTGAAGGGAATATTACTACAGCTATAACATGTACGGGAAACCTAGAGAATGGACACACTGTGAATACGAAAGGTCTCTAAAACTCAACGAATAGTCCCTCTCCTGGTGCTCCGGTTTGACTTGCCAACTGATTTACTATCAATCTCCCAACTTGGAGAGACAGCCCCTTTAACCTCCTGGTTCTCACAGGTTGCCAATTTGACAGAGGCTGAAAGGGAAGAGGGAGAATCAATGAGAGAGTAGCTGTTAGGCATTTGGACAGGCATATGTCACTCTAATTTCCCGGCAGTAAGAAGAGTTAACCAAAGACTCAGCCACCCACCGGGAACCAGTATAGGTCCGGAACCAAAATATTGGCCATGCCTTCAGCTCACAAAAAGCGAGTTGAAAAATGGAGCTCAAGGGAACAGCAATTCACAAACTGGCAGAGTAATGAAGGACAACTCTCATCCAAAAATCTGTTGAGGGAAGGCAATGAGGCGGACTTGAAAGCGAGGCAGAATAGCAGGAAAGAGATTTCAATAGGTACGTTGGAATCGCCTTTAAAGCACAGGAAGAGGGGCACAACTTCGACAATGATGCACTTGGCCAAAATGGGCGTATGTGTTTTCTCCTGAATATATTCAGGAGAAATCGCATACGCCCTTTTTGGCCAAGCAAGCAAGCGGGCAATGCAAATCTGCAGTACAAAAAAGTATCCCTTCCCACTGGTCAAAAGGGACATCGGCAAAATGTGTAAAAACCAGAAAGGCAAGAGAGGACATGGAGAACATGGAGCCTTGTTATGCTGATGGGCGGGATGTAAGTTGGCAACTGTCTCTCTGGAGGAGTGCACTGTGTTCCCTAAAACAAGTAAACAACAAAGCTACAGAGCCAAGGGCACTTCCAGTCTAGGGAATATACCTTGGGAAAAGTGAAAATCAATAAGACAGAGCCACCCCAAAATTTAGGGATGCACTTCTTACAAGAACCTCAACTTGGGTACACCTTAAATATCCCAGGAATGTTAAAAAATTTACAAAAAATTGTGGTACTTACGTACGATGGAATATCCCTCAGCCATGAAATCAATGTCATAAGACCAGTAGCAGCAAAATGAGTGGATTCAGGTATGAGGATTCTAAGTGAAATAAGTCCCAAAGAAAAAGAAGCTTATCATAAGATATCACTTAAGAAGATCCTGTAAACATGGCTACACATGAACTGAGTGAGGGAAGAGAACAGAGTCTCACATTTAGAAAACACTCTTATGCCTGCTTAAGGGGGAAGGAGAGCTGGGGTGATGCATAAAACCAGAGTTTCATATAAGCATATGTACCGTTCCAAAAACAAACTATGGAATAGACAAGATCAACACCTTCCTTGGGGAAAGGGACTCAAAACCGCATATTTTCCACAGAGGAATATATCTGACTAGTAAGAATCTTAAAACCTATGTACTGATATGTCTCCTTAAGGGAATCAAGTGTGTCTAGACTGGCATAAACACGGCAGTGAGAATCAGCTCAAACCCACTATAAAAAGGAATTTCAAAAACAAAACAACAAAACAGGGAAATTCTTTACAATTCCTTCAGGGTCTCTGATGAAACCTGGAATGACCCTGTCTACAACTACAGCTTGATGTGGCATAAGGCTGGATACTTGGGACTGAGAGGATTGGTGAGAGTGGGTGAGCAAACACAGACCGCTTAAAGCAATAATGCGTGGCCTCTATTCCATGGTTCCAAACTCTCCAGGTTGAAGGGAATATTACTACAGCTATGACATGTACAGGAAACCTAGAGAATGGACACACTGTGTATACGAAAGGTTTCTAAAACTCAACTAATCGTCCCTCTCCTGGTGCTCCAGTTTGATTTTCCAACTACTTTACTATCAATCTCCCAACTTGGAGAGACAGACCCTTTAACCTCCTGAATAACACAAGTTGCCAATTTGGCAGAGGATGAAAGGGAAGAGGGAGAACCAATGAGAGAGAAGCTGTTAGGCATTTGGACGGGCACATGTCACTCTTATATCCTGGGAGGAAGAAGACTTAACCAAAATCTCAGCCACCCACCGGGAACCATTATAGGTCCTGAACCAAAATTCTGGACTTGTGTTCAGCTCACAAAAAACGAGTTAAAAAATGGACCTCAGGGGCACAGCACTTCACAAACTGGCAGAGTAATAAAGGACAACTATCGTCCAAAAATCTGTTGAGGGAAGGCAACGAGGCGGACTTGAAAACGAGACAGAATAGCAGGAAACATATTTCAATAGGTACGTTGGAATCGCCTTTAAAGCACAGGAAGAGGGGCACAACTTCGACAATGATGCACTTGGCCAAAATGGGCGTATGCGTTTTTTCCTGAATATATTCAGGAGGAAACGCATACGCCCTTTTTGGCCAAGCAAGCAAGCGGGCAATGCAAATCTCCACTAGAAAGAAGTATCACTTACCACCAGTCAAAAGGTGCATCCACAAAATGGATCAAAACAAGAAAGGCAAGACAGGCCCTGGAGAAAAGGGAGCCTTGTTATGCTGATGGGCGGGATGTAAATTGCCAACTGCCTCTCTGGAGGAGTGCATTGTGTTCCCTAAAACAAGTAAACCAAAGAGCTACAGAGCCAAGGGCACTTCCAGTCTGGGGAATAAACCTTGGGAAACTGAAAATCAATAAGACAGAGCCACCCCAAAATTTAGGGCTGCACTGCTTACAAGAACCTCAACTTGGGTACACCTTAAATATCCCAGGAAAGATAAAAATGGTTCAAAAAATTGTGGTACTTACGTACGATGGAATATCCCTCAGCCATGAAATCAATGTCATAAGACCAGTAGCAGCAAAATGAGTGGATTCAGGTTTGATGATTCTAAGTGAGATAAGTCACACAGAAAAAGAAACGTATGATAAGATATCACTTATGAAGATCCTGTAAACATGGCTACACATGAACTGAGTTAGGAAAGAGAACAGAGTCTCACATTTAGAAAACACTCTTATGCCTCCTTAAGGGGGAAGGAGAGGTGGGGTTTTGCATAAAATCAGAGTTTAATATTAGAACAGGCACCGTTCCAAAAACGAAATACAGAATAGACAAGATCTACACCTTGCTCAGTGAAAGGGATTCAACAACGCATACTTCCTGCAGAGGAATATATCTGACTAGGAAGAATCTTAAAACCTATGTATTGGTATGTCTCCTTAAGAGAGTCAAGAGTGTCTAGACTGGCATAAACATGGCAGTGAGAATCATCTCAAACACACTATTAAAAGGAATTTCAAAAAAAAAAACGGAAATTCTTTACAATTCCTTCAGGGTCTCTGATGAAACCTGGAATGACCCTATCTACATGACAGCTGGATGTGGCATAAGCCTGGACACATGGGACTGAGAGGATTGGTGAGATTGGGTGGGCAAATGCAGACGCTTTAAAGCAATAATGCATGCACCCATTCCATGGGTCCCATGTCTCCAGGTTGAAGGGAATATTACTACAGCTATAACATGTAAGTGAAACCTAGAAAATGGACACACTGTGAATACGAAAGGTCTCTAAAACTCAACGAATAGTCCCCCTCCTGGTGCTCTGGTTTGACATTACAACTGCTTTACTATCAATCTCCCAACTTGAAGAGACACCACCTTTTACCTCCTGGTTCTCACAGGTTTCCAATTTGGCAGAGGATGAAAGGGAAGAGGGAGAACCAATGAGAGAGTAGCTGTTAGGCATTTGGACAGGCACGTGTCACTCTTATATCCCGTGTGGAAGAAGAATTAACCAAAGTCTCCGCTACCCACCGGGAACCAGTAGAGTTCCTGAACCAAAATTTTGGAGTTGCATTCAGCTCACACAAAACGATTTAAAAATTGTGGCTCAGGGGCAGAGCACTTCACAAACTGGCAGAGTAATAAAGGACAACTATCGTCCAAAAATCTGTTGAGGGAAGGCGACGAGGCAGAGTGGAAAGCGAGGCCGAATAGCAGGAAACAGATTTCAATAGGTACGTTGGAATCGGCTTTAAAGCACAGGAAGAGGGGCACTACTTCGACAATGATGCACTTGGCCAAAAAGGGCGTATGTGTTTTCTCCTGGATATATCCAGGAGAAAATGCATACGCTCTTTTTGGCCAAGCAAGCAAGCGGGCATTGCAAATCTGCACTCCAAAGAAGTATCACGTCTCACCAGTCAAAAGGCATATCCACAAAATGGATAAAAACCAGAAAGGCAAGACAGGCCCTGGAGAACAGGGAGCCTTGTTATGCTGATGGCCGGGATGTAAATTGCCAACTGCCTCAATGGAGGAGTGCATTGTGTTCCATAAACAAGTAAACAACCGAGCTACAGAGGCAAGGGCACTTCCAGTCTAGGGAATATACCTTGGGAAAACTGAAAATCAATAAGACAGAGCCACCCCAAAATTTAGGGCTGCACTGCTTACAAGAACCTCAACTTGGGTACAACTTAAATATCCCAAGAAAGATTAAAATGGTTCAAAAAACTGTGTTACTTACATACGATGGAATATCCCTCAGCCATGAAATCAATGTCATAAGACCAGTAGCAGCAAAATGAGTGGATTCAGGTACGATGATTCTAAGTGAAATAAGTCACACAGAAAAAGAAACTTATCATAAGATATCACTTATGAAGATCCTGTAAACATGGCTACATATGAACTGAGTTAGGAAAGATAACAGAGTAATGAATCTTATCATAAGATATCACTTATAGTGGGAATGTACACTTGGCTACGAATGATCTGAATTACAAACACAACAGAGTCACACACTTAGAAAACAATATTCTCCCTGCTTAAGGGGAAAGGTGAGGTGGGTTGATGCATAAAACCACAGCTTTAAATTAGCACAGATACCGTTACATAAACCAAGTATGTAATAGACATCACCTACTCCCCGCACAATGAACTCGACTCAACACCCCCTATTCATTGCAGACGAATATATCTGACTCCAAAAATTTTAAAACATATGTACTATCATGTCTCCATAAAGGAGTCATGTGTGTGTATAATGGCATGAACACAGCACTGAAATTCAGCTAAACACCCTTATAAAAATAAATTTCAAAAGCAAAATGCAAAAACAGCGAAACAGAGGGAAAGCCTTAAGAATTACGTTCAGGGCCTGTGATGCAACCTGGATTGTCCACCTTTACACTCACAGCTGGATGAGACATAAAACTGGACACTTGGGGCTGACAAGATTGTTGAGGTTGTGTGAGCAAAAGAATACCACTTAGAGCAATACTGTGTACTACCCATTCTAGTGGTCCCAACTCCCCAAGTTTAAGGGAATCTTCCTACATTTAAAGCATGCATGGGAAACCCAGTGGATGGTACACTGTGTAATTGGGAAAGTTTTCTAAAAGGTACCTCATTTTTCCATTTGTCGTGCTCGGCTTCGCCATTCCATCTGCATTACTAAAAATCTGCCCACTTGGAGTGTCAGCGCCTTTACCCTCCTGTTATGCACAGTTTGCAAATTATGCAGAGGATGAACAGGAAGAGGGGAAACAAATGAGAGATTAGCTGTAGGTGTTTGGATGGGCACATGTCACTCTAGTTTCCCACCAGGAAGAAGAATTAACCAAAGGCTCAGCCTGACACCCCGGAACCAGACTAGGGCCTACAGCCATGCTGCGGTATTGCAGCCAGCTCACAAAGAGGCGAGTTGAAAAATGGATATCAGGGGCACAGCAATTCACAAACTTGCAGAGTTATAAAGGACAACTATCATCCAGAAATATATTGAGGTAAGGCACTGAAGAGGATTTGAATGCAAGGCAGAATTGAAGGAAACAGATTTCAAGAGGTAGAGAGGAGTTGTCTTTAAAGCACATGAAAAGCGACAGAACTTCGACAATGTTGCCCTTGGCCGAAAAGGGAGTATGTGTATTATCTTGAATATATTCTGGAAAAAATGCATATGCCCTTTTTGGCCAAGCAAGCCATCAGGCATTGCAAATCCACACTACATAGAAGTGTCCCTTACCTCCAGTCAAAAGGGCCATCCACAAATAGTGTAAAAACCACAAATGCAGGACAGGCCATGGAGAAAAGGGAGCCTGGTTATGCTGATGGTCAGGATGTAAATTGCCAACAGCCTCTCTGGAGAACTGTATGTTGTTTTCTAAAACAGAGCTACAGAGCATAGCACACTTCCACTCATGGGCGTGTATTTTGGGAAAACTAAAAATCCACAACACATAGACAGCCCAAAATTTAGGGCTGCTCTGTTTACAAGAACCTCGACTTCGGTACACTTTAAATATCCCAGGAAAGGGAAAAAAATGGATATAGATGTTGTGGTACTTATATACAATGTAATGTCACTCAGACATAAAATCAATGTCATAAGGCCAATAGCAGCATAATGAGTGGCTTTAGGTAAGATGATGCTAAGTGAAATGAGCCACAAAGAAAAAAAAATATTGTAATATATCACTTATAGAGGGAATGTAAACATGGCTACACATGAACTGAATTTCAAATGTGAACAGAGTTACATATTTAGAAAACACACTTATTCCTCCTTAAGGGGAAAGGTGATGTGGGGTGATGTGTAAAAGCAGAGTTTGAAATTAGCACAGATCGCATTCCATATACCAAATATGTAAAAGACAAGACCTACTCCTTTCTCAATGAACTGGACACAAAACACCCTATTCACTGAAAAGGAATATATCTGACTGGTAATAACCTTGAAACCTATGTATTTATATGTCTGCATAATGGAATCAAGTGTATGTAGATTGGCATAAACACAGATCAATGGAACAGGACAGAAAGCCCAGAGATAAACCTACATACCTATGGCTATCTCATCTATGACAAAGGAGCTAAGGATATACAATGGAGAAAAGACAGTCTCTTCAGTAATTGGTGCTGGGAAAACTGGACCCCTACACATAAAAGAATGAAATTAGAACACTCCATAACACCATACACAAAAATAAACTCTAAATTGATTAGAGATCTAAATATAAGACCAGACGCTATAAAACACTTAGAGGAAACCATAGGCAGAACACTTTATGACATAAATCACAGCAAGATCCTTTTTGACCCACCTCCTAGAGAAATGGAAATAAAAACAGAAATCAACAAATGGGACCTAATGAAACTTAAAAGATTTTACACAGTACAGGAAAACATAAACAAGATGCAAAAACAACCCTCAGAATGGGAGAAAATATTTTCAAATGAAGCAAATGACAAAGGATTAATCTCCTAACTTTACAAGCACCTCATGTAGCTCAATATCACAAAAACAAACAACCCAATCCAAAAACGGGCAGAAGACCTAAATAGACATTTATCCAAAGAAGATATACAGATTACCAAGAAACACATGAAAGGATGTTGAACATTACTAATCATTAGAGAAATCTAAATCAAAACTACCCTGAGGTATCACCTCACAGCAGTCAGAGTGGCAATCATCAAAAAAATCTACAAAACAATAAATGCTGGAGAGGTCTTTATTGGAGAAAAGGGAACACACTTGCACTGTGGGTGGGAATGTAAATTGATATGGGCACTAGGGAGAACAGTACGGAGGTTCCTTTAAATAACTAACAATAGAAGTACCATATGACACAACAATCCAACTACTGGGCATTTGCCTTGTGAAAACCATAATTCAAAAAGAGTTATGTACAAAAATGTTCATTGCAGCTCTATTTACAATAGTCAGGACATGGAAGCAACCTAAGTGTCCATCGACAGATGAATGTTTAAAGAAGATCTGGCACATATATACAATGGAGTATTACTCAGCCATAAAAAGAAGCAAAACTGAGTTATTTGTTCTGAGGTGGATGGACTTAGAATCTGTCCTACACAGTGAAGTAAGTCAGAACGGGAAAAAAAATACTGTATGTTAACAGAGATATACGGAATCTAATGAAGAAAAAAAAAAGATTTTGAAGAACCTAGTGGCAGGACAGGATTAAGGACACAGACATAGAGAAAGGACTTGAGGACACCGGAAGGGGGATGGGTAAGCTGGGACGAAATGAGAGAGTGGCATGGACATAAATACATTACCAAATGTAACACCGATAGCTACTGGGAAGCAGCCACATAGAACAGGGAGATCAGCTCGGTGCTTTGTGACCACATAAAGGGGTGGGATATGGGGTGTGAGAGGGAGATGCAAGAGGGAGGGTATCTGGTGATATTTGTATATGTATAGCTCATTCATTTTTTTATACAGCAGAAAGGAACACTCCATTGTAAATCAATTACACTCCAATAAACGTGTAAAAGGAAAAAAATAAGAAAGCACAGGGATAAACCTACACATCTATGGTCACCTAATCTATGACAAAGGAGGCAAGACTATACAATGGAGATAAGACAGTCTCTTCAATCATTGGTGCTGGGAAATATGGACAGCTACATGTAAAAGAATGAAATTAGAACACTCCCCAACACCGTACATAAAAATATATTCAAAATGGATTAGAGACCTTAATGTAAGCCCGGATAGTATAAAACTCTGAGAGGAAAACTTACGAAGGATACTCTGACGGAAATCACAGCAAGATCTTTTTTGATCCACCTCCTATAGTAATGAAATAAAAAAGAAAACTAAACAGATGGGACCTAATGGAACGTAAAAGCTTTTGCAAAGCAAAGGAAACTACAAACAAGATGAAAAGACAACCCTCAGAATGGCAGAAAATATTTGCAGACGAATCAATGGACAAATGATTAATCTCCAATATATATAAACAGCTCATGCAGCTCAATATTAATAAAACAAACAAGCCAATACAAAAATGGAAGAAGATATAAATAGACATTTCTTCCAAGAAGACATAGAGGTGGCCAGTACGCACATGAAAATCTGCTCAATATCACTAATTATTAGAGAAATGGAAATGGAATCTACAATGAGGTGTCATGTCACACCTGTTAGAATGGGCATCAACAGAGAATCTACAAACAACAAATGCTAGAGAGGGTATGGAGGAAAGGAACCTTCTTCCACTATTGTTGGGAATGTAAATTGATACAGTCTCTATGGGGAAGAGTATGGAGGTTCCTTAAAAAAGTAATAATAGAATTACCATATAATCCAGCAATCCCACTACTGGGCATATACCCAGAGAAAACCATAAATCAAAAAGACACATTCACCACAATGTTCACTGCAGCACTATTTACAATAGCCAGGTAATGAAAGCAACCTAAGTGCCCACAGATAGACGAATGGATAAAGATGTGGTACATATATACAATGGAATATTACTCAGCTATACATAGGAATGAAATTGGGTCATTTGTAGAGACCTTAATGGATCTAGAGACTGTCATACGGAGTGAAGTAAGTCAGAAAGAGAAAAACAAATATTGTATATTAATGCATATATGTGGAACCTAGAAAAATGGTACAGATGAACCGGTTTGCAGGGCAGAGATAGAGACACAGATGTAGAGAACAAACATATGGACACCAAGGGGGAAACACCATGTGAGGGTGGTGGTGGGATGAATTGGGAGACTGGGATTCACATGTGCACACATATATGTATAAAATAGATATCCATTAAGAACCTGCTGTATAAAAGAAATAAATTTAAAAAAATAAAAATAAATAGCATTTAATAAAAGAAAACAGAAAAAAAGTATTTGCCTTCACATAGACGTCTTTATATTAATGCATTATTTCCATGTTTATATCTGCAAATTAAAAAAAAAGAGGAATAAATAAAATCTACCTTGAACCAAAAAGAAAAAAAAGAAAAAAAAAAAAAAAAAACAGAACCCACCAGTTATACAGAGGAAAATCGTATCAGGGCACATGCTCCAGTGGTAAAAAATTCTTAAGTTGGTCAGAGGTGGGAAATCGTCTCCCATGCAGTCAGCAGTGCTCCCCCCGACAAGGAGCATCCTCATTGCAAAGCTGGAGGACTGTGTCGAGGCGTCTGTGAGTAAATGTGAGCTGAGCCCCAGTCCTGCTGCAGCTGAACTCTTCCCACCCTTTCCAGGTAAAACACCTGAATATGTACAAGCACTTGCAAGCCTAGAGGAAGGGCTGTGGAGCAACACGAGCGATAGCACGCAGGCCAACTTGGTGCCAGCAGGCCAGTCAGGATGGTCCTGGCCCCAGATGCTCTTCTGGAAGCTTTCCATTTCCCTGCCTGAGATACCCCTCCTGCCACGGCCCCCACTGCTTTTTTAATTCCTCACCTCTGCCTGGGGAGAAATTCAAGAGGCAGGTATGGATGACACATCCTCTTCTTTAGCAGGTGGCAGCCTAGCAACTCCTGCAGAAAGTCCAGCAGAGCCCCACTCACACTGGGCCACCCACAAAGCCACGGCCCCTCACTCCCTCCCACCACCCCAGCCCCGACACTGCTGACGGGGCAGAGAATATGGCGTCAGGCACAGCTACAGGGGCTCTTGCTGCCTGGAGAGGTGTTTATATTGACCTCAACCCAGGCACACCTGGGGAGGGCAGGCAGGCAGTGTCAGGCTGCCCAAATCAGCCAATCCTCACCCCTCAGGGGCTCACAGTTGCAGAAAATGAACCTTGCTAAATGGGCCAGGCCCAAGGAACAGGTGTGGGCCCTTGAGAGTCAGGCTAGACAAGGGGCTGCAGCTGCCGCTTGTTTTCTTATCATTTTATCTGGTCCATGAGTGGAAAACAACTTCAAGAAGACCCTATCCTAATGAGAGGAACCCAGGAGTCAGGGAGAGGAGTGATGGTGGGTGGAGACAGAGGCCTGGTGCCCTGGCTGCAGTGAAAGTGTCTGGAAGACCAGGCAGAGAGAGACTGCACAGAGTGATAGCCAGGGTCACAGTCCTGTCAGAGCTGCTGTTTGTTAGTTCAAGTCCTGCTCTGAGGTGTTCTGTGTCAGCTGTGAGCGACAGGTGAGCTCGGGGTTCTCTGCAAGGTGGGCTATGTGCACAGTTCCTGTGTGTCCAGCCTTGCTTGGGTACCTGCCCAGGGGAGCTCTGTATCCTGGGAAGGGCCTGACTATGAGAGCCCCATGGGCTGCTGGGTAGCTGCACAGGGGAGCTCCCTACCCAGGGAGGGACTTGAATACGAGAGACCCGTGGGCTGTGGGGATGGGTGGTGCAGCCAACGTGAGCTCCATATCCTGGGATTGGCATGACCACGAGAGCCCCTTGGGCTGCTGGAGACCTGGTAAAGGATATCAGGACAGTCAGTGAAGCCACCGAGGATATACATCCAGTAGCTCCTATTTCCTACACCCTGCTGCTCATTCTACCAACCACCAGGCCATGGCATTCTGTATTAGACTTCAATGATGCCTTCTTCTGTATTCCATTCATCTTAGAGTCACAAGAATTTTTGGCTTGTGAGTGGCAGGACACAACATGCAACAAAACCAATAATGCTGGGCCGTCTTGCCCCAACGGTACAAAAATCACCACACCATCATTGGGGAAATGACCTCTAAAGACCTAAAAGTTCTACCTCTGTAAAAGGGAACCCTCCTTCAATATGCAGATGACATTCTGATCGCCAGGCCTACTAAAGACGCCTCTGAACTACCTAGCCAAGAAAGGATAGAAGGTGTCCAAGAAAAAGGCTCAAATATCACAGGCTCAGGTGACATGCCTGGGCTTCATTCTCACAGATATTCAGAGAAACGCATCCCAGGATAGGGAAGAAGCCATTTGCAGCCTTACCTCTTCTAAAACTAGAAGACAGCTTAGGGGTTCCTGGGGAGGCCAAGGTTTTCTGCATCTGGATCCCTAACTACAGTCTAATAGCTGGGCCTCTACATGAAACACTGACACGAAAAGATGATTATCCTTTTGCATAGAATCCAGAAGCAGCCTTTCAAGAATGGAAAGAGCAGTCAATTCAGACCCTTGCCCAGGAACTCACTAATTTAGCTAAACCATTTGACCTTTACATACCCGGTCAAAGGTTAATCGCCCTTGGAGCCTTAGTGCAAAAACTGGGACCACTTGAAATGGAGCAAGACAAGAATGCCCTTCAGGTATGATAAACTATGGTCCCCAAGGGCTTTGCCCACTGACTCATCAGGCCAGGATACTGGGGTATCTAAAAAGCAAGTAATCAGCAGCCCACAAGGCCAGCTCCCTCCTAAGGGAAAAGGACCCCACGTCGTGATCCTAACCACCCATCATGCCCTGAAGTTGCAGGGGTCGCTCTGTGGACACACTGACCTCGAGTGAGGAGGCCCTCCAACTCCAACCTCCAGAGAGACAAATGGGGGCAACGGGCCCCCAAGATGACTCGTGTGACCATCACTTGACCTGGAGTTTCTCTCAGAAAACAATAAGACTGTGCCCCGAAAGAGCAGACTACTGCTTGCAGGACTTACTGCACCCAGAGGGGAGCTAATTAGCTTGGCGGGGGAAAAGTATATCACGCTTTCACCATAGGAAACCCTACAGACACCACGGTGATGGTGGCCAATATGACCGGCAGGACTGCTGGCTACTTCTAAAGGCCGTTGACTCAGTGGACGTCATGGTCCTGGATCACCACTGACCCTGGACTGTCTGGGAGTTGTGCGGGCAGGGTTCTGACACATGGTGCTGTTTGTACATTAATTCAGGGACCTAATTAAAGAAAGCACAGACTACTGGTCAGAGCATCTAGGCTGGCAAAAACCGTCAGCCTAAGGTCGCCAAACAAATGTGGGGTGGGGTGAAACCTGCCACCTCAGAATCTCTGTGCATCTCTTTCCTGGACCCTTAAAGGTCATTAGAATCTATAACACTTCCAATGCTGGTGCTCATGCGGACGAGAAGTGAGGCAGGAGGCCGTGGGACAATCAACCTCACCTGGAGGCTGATGGGGAGACGTTTTGCCCCTCCCCTCAGGTATCAGGGCTCCCACCACAGCATGAAGCAGTTACAAAAGAGGGGTCTGCACCCTCAACACCCCAAGAATGAGGAACGGACCAAAAAGCAGAGGAGGTGTTCATCTCCGGCAACGTTCATTAAAAATTCCTGGGAGATAAAAAGAGAATCTGGGGTATAAAATAAAGTCTAACCTGCTTTTCCTTTGTGCTTTGTCTAATTTCACGTGCTCCTAGGGTTCCGCATGCAGAGGTCCCACACCCGGCACTTCAGACCCGATTTCCTAGTGCAGAATGGCTGGGTCGACACCTCAGCTAGCGGGGTCCCATGCAGACTCCTCGGCATAGAGCCTGAGCTGCAGCCAACCCAGCCCTCGAGAGCTCCATCCCCTCCTTCCCACTGACACTGCTGGGATCCCTACACAGCAGCCTAGCCCACAGCCCGTGGGGGACTGCACGCTCTCACCTCTCCATTCTGTTTTCAAAATGATGTTTCCTTTGCTTCTGAAGCAAACTCAGTCTTGATCTCTTGGCTCCAATGACACTGGGCACGGGGACTCCTGTTGGGGTCCACTCTGGAGGATCAGTAACAGAAATTGAGAACATTGTAACTTCAATGAACAGATGTGTGAGCCAAACTGTAGTTAACATAGAGCAGTGTATAATGCTCGGGTAAAATAAGATGTTTCTAAGACTTACATTTGATATTTCCATCACTTTACTATAAGCAAGTTCAGTGAAGACGTCTGTCTTATTTGTCAGGTCAACATTAGAGAAATGAAGTGATTTATTTCCATGGGTGTACATCGAATACTCTTGGCTGAAGCTTCAATCTTGTTTTGAATGCTTTTCCATTGAAAAGGATACCTCTCTTTCAGCTCCCCCATTTCTGAGAAGTATAAAATCTTATAATTTATTATTACCAAAGGGGAAAGGTAGGACAAGGGATAAATTAACAGTTTGGGATTAACACATACACACTGCTATGTATAAAATAGATCATCAACAAGGAACTACTGTATAGCACAGGGAACTACACTGAATATTTTGCAATAACCTATAAGGGGAAATAATCTGAAAAATAATAGATACTTTTATTAACATCATCTATCAATGACAGATAAAATGTAACCTAAGAAAGTCCCATGGTGAACGCTTCTGACCCTGAAGATTTCAATCATCTAAAGTTTGGGCTCTGCCTATTTCCCAAGGCCTTTAATGGACATACGTGTAGCTGTAGCTTAAAAATTCCCCAGTTTGGGGTACGGGGAGGCACTGATTTGGAAAAATCCCTGGTGTTCTCCTTCCATGCACGGGACCCTTCCTACAGCTAAAACATGCCTGTCACACCTAGAGGATGGTACACCGTTTGATCGGAAAGAGTTTGGAAAAGGCAACTCATCTCCTCATCGCCTGGTGCTCGGGTTCACCCCTCCAGCATCTTTCCTAACAATCTCCTCACTTGGGGATATCAGCACCGTTAACATCCTGTTGCACACAGTTTGGAATTTGTCCAGAGAATGAAGCGGAAGGATGAGAAAAATTTACAGACAAGTCTTAAGTGTTCGGACAGGCACATGCCACTCTAATTTCCAATCTGGAAGACAAATTCATCAAAGGCTAGAATTGCCCACGGAAAGAGAATAGGGCTAGAGGAAATCCCGCTGTTTTGTGTCCAGTTTCCAAAAACACAAGTTGAAAAATGGAACTCAGGGGCACTAAAATTCATGAAACTGCAGAGTTGAAAATATCTATCGTCGAAAAATGTCTTGAGGTAAGTCACAGTAAAGGAGTTGTAAGCAAGGGAGAGTGGCAGGAAACAGATTTGAAGAGGTAGAAAGGACTCCGCATTAAAGCACAAGAAAAGGGGCTGAACATCGCCAATGATGCAGTTGGCCCAAAAGGGCGTATGCATTTTTTCTGAATATATTCAAGTAAAGGCCATACACACTTTTTATCCAACCAAACAGGTGGGCACTGGAAATCAATACTACAAAATGTATCACTTCACATCAGTCAGAAGGCCCATCCACATAAAGTGTAAACACCAGAAATGCAGGACAGGGCGAGGAGAAAAGGGAGCCCTGTGAGGCTGATAGTGGAAATGTAATTTGCCAATGGCCACTCTGGAGAAGTGTATTGTGTTTGCTAAGACATCTAAAAGATGAGCTACAGAGCATAGTGCACTTGCTCTCATGGGCGTATACCTTGGGAAAAACAAAAATGGACAGAAAACAGGCACCCCAACGTTTACCACCTCTCTGTTAAAAAGGGCCTCCACTTGGATATAACCTAAATGTCCCTGGAAGGATAAAATGGATAAAAGAGATGGGGTACTTATGTAGAGTGGAATATTACTCATCCCGAAATCAATGAAATAAGGCCAGTTGGAACAACTCTGGAGGAGTTACATACGATCATTCTAAGTGACACATGTCAGAAAGAAAAAGACACATATCATAAGATGTCACTTAAAGGTGGAATCAAACATGGCTACACATGAAATAAACTACAAAACAGAAACATAGTCAAATATGTAGAAAATAGACATACGGCTGCTAAATGGGAAAGGTGGGGAATGGTGAGGTATTATCCAGGAGGTTGAAATTAGCAAATATACCATTCCAAGTACCAAATTGAATAACTGACAAGGCCTACACGGTACCTCAAAGAACTGCACTCAGTCCACTCAAGTCACTGGACAATAATACATATGACTCGTAAGCATCTGAAAAATAATTTATTGTTGTCTCAGAGTATATGAATCAAGTGGATGTACAGCAGCAAAAAACAGAGCTTTGAAAATCAGCTGTAACAAATATAAAAATAAATTTTAAAATATTTATAAAAACGGTGAGACAGACAAAAATTCTTACAACTTTTGTTGAAGGGCTACGATGTAACATGGATTGAACACATGTAGACCCACAGCAGGATGATATATAAGGCTGGAAGCTATGCACGCTAAGAGATGTTAGAGAGGCTGGGTGAGGAAATGCAGACCTTTTTAAGTAATACTGCCTGATACCCATTCCATGGGTCCCAAATCTGCAGTTTCAAGGGAATCTTCTGACATGGAAAACATGCCTGGGAAACCGAGATGAATGTACACCGTGTGCTCAGGAGAGGTGTCTAAAATGCACCTCATTTTTGATCTCCTGGTGCTGGGGTTCGCCATTCCAGCCACATTATTAACAATCTCCCCTCTTGGAGAATCAGCACCTTTAACCTCCTGTTTCACACAGTTTGCAATTTGTGCAGAGGATAAATGAGAAGAGGGGGAACCAATGAGAGATTAGCTGTAGGAGTTTTGACAGGCACATGTCACTCTAATTTCCCATTAGGAAGAAGAATTAACCAAAGGCTCAGCCTGCCTCCTCAGAACCAGAATAGGGCCAGAAGCAATCCAATGGTTTGGCAGCGAGCTCACAATAAAAGCAAGTTGCAAAATGGAGCTCAGGAGCAGACAATTCAAAGACCTGCAAAGATATAAATGATAACCAACGTCCGAAAATATATTCAGGTAAGGCAACGAAGGGGATCTGAATGAGAGGCAGAATTGCAGGAAACATTTTTCAAAAGGTAGATTGTACTCACATTTAAAGCATATGAAAAGCAGCAGAATTTCTAAAATGATGCAGTTGGGCAAAAGTGTGTATGCCTTTTTTTCGTGAATATCTTCAGGAAAAAAACACATACAGAGTTTTTGGCCAAACAAGCTAGCGGGAAATGCAAATCCGCACAACAAAGAAGTCTCAATTTCCACTGCTCAGAAAGGCCATCCAAAAAATGTGTACAAACCAGAAATGCTGGAGAGGCCATGGAGAACAGGGAGCCTAGTCACGCTGATGGGTGGGGTATAAATATCCAAGCGCCACTCTGAAGAAGTGTATGCTGTTTCCTAAAACATTTAAATACAAAGCCCCCGAGCAAAGGGGACTTCAACTCATAGACATGTAACTTGGGAAGACTAAATATCGACAAGACACAGGCACCCCAAAGTTTAGGGCTGCTCTGCATACAAGAACCTCAACTTCGGTACACCTAAAATATCCCAGGAAAAAGACAAATGCATAAATAACTTGTGGTAATTTTGTACAACGGAATATCACTCAGACGTGAAATCAATGTCATAAGGCCAGTAGCAGCATAAAGAGTGGATTTAGGTATGATGATTCTAAGTGAAATTAGTCACACAGAAAAAGAATCTTATCATAAGATATCACTTACAGAGGGAATGTCAACATCACAACACATGTACTGAATTAAGAAAGAGAACAGAGTCTCACATTTAGAAAACACTCTTATGCCTGTTTAATGCGAAAGGAGAGGTTGGGTGATGCATAAAACCAGAGTTTGATATTAGCACAGGTACCATTCCATAAACCAAATAGAGAACAGACGAGACCCACCCCTTCCTCAGTGAACGGGACTCAAACCCCCTATTCCCCACAGAGGAATATATCTGAATAGTGAGAATCTTAAAACCTATGTATTGATTTATCTCCATAAGGGAATCAAGTGTGTCTAGACTGGCATAAACACGTCAGTGAAAATCAGCTCAACCCCATTATAAAAATGAATTTCAAAAACAAACAAAAAACAGCGAAATTCTTACACAATTCCTTCAGGGGTTCTGATGAAACCGGGAATGACCCTATCTGCAAAGACAGCTGGATGAGACATAAGGCTGGACACTTGGGACTGAGAGGACTGGTGAGATTGGGAGAGAAAATGCAGACCCTTTAAAGTAGTAATGCATGCCACGATTCCATGGATCCCAAATCTCCAGGTAGTAGGGAATATCACTACAGTTATAACATGTATGGGAAACCTAGAGAATGGACACCCTGTGATGGTGAAAGGTTTCTAAAAGTCTCCTAATTTTTCCACTCCTTGTGCTCCAGTTTGGCATTCCAACTGCTTTACTATCAATCTCCCAACTTAGGAGAGCCAGCCCCTATAACCTCCTGGTTCGCACAGTTTGCTAATTGTGCAGAGGATGAAAGGGAAGAGGGAGAACCAATCAGAGAGTAGATGTAGGCATTTGGACGGGCACATATCACTGTAAATTCCCGTCAGGAAGAAGAATTAACCAAAGCCTCAGACACCTGCAGGGAAGAGTATAGCCACCCCTGGAACAAGTATAGGTCCTGAAGCAAAATTGTGGATTTGCGGTCAGCTCCCAAAAATGGGATTTGAAAATTGGAGCTCACGGGCACAGCAATTCACAAACCTACAGTTATAAAGGACTACTGTCTTCCAAAAATCTGTTGAGGGAAGGCAACGAAGCTGACTTGAAAATGAGGCAGAATTGCACAAAACATATTTCAAGAGGTAAATTGGAATCGCCTTTAAAGCACAGGAAAAGCATCACAACTTCGACAATGATGCACTTGGCCAAAAAGGGCGTATGCGTTTTCTCCTGAATATATTCAGGAGAAAACGCATACGACCTTTTTGGACAATCAAGCAAGCACGCAATGCAAATCCATACTACAAAGAATTGTCACTTCCCACAGGTCAAAAGGGACATCCGAAAATCTGTAAAAACCAGAAAGGCAAGACGGAGATGACAAGGGCATGAAGCAATATGATCCAAAGTGTCATGAAGGATTGTGATGACAAGCGCATGGAGCATTGTGATGACAAGATTATGTAGCATATTGCTGACAAAGGCATGGAGCATTGTGAGGACAAGGTTCATGGAGCACTGTGATGACAAGCGTCAAGGAGCATTGTGATTACAGGGGTCATAAAGCATTGGGATGACATGGGCATGGAGCATTTTCATGACAAGAGTCCCGGATCATTGTGTTGTCAGGGTTCATGGATCATTTTGATGACAGGAGTCATGGAGAATTGTGATGACAGGGGTCATGGAGCATTGTGATGAGAAGGTCAAGGAGCATTGGGCTGAAAACGTTCATGGAGTATTGTGATGACAGGGGCCATGGAGGCTTGTGATGACAAGGTACTGGAGCATTGTGATGAGAAGACCATGGAGAATTGTGATGACAAGTCTCATGGAATATTCTGATGAAAAGGGGCATGGAGCATTGTGATTACAGGGGTCTTGGGGCATTGTGATGACAAGGGATTGGAGCATTGGGATGAGATGGCCATGGAACGTTCTGATGACATGCATCATGGAGCTTTGTGATGACAAGGGCATGGAGCATTGTGATGAAAAAGGCATGGAACCTTGTCATGACATGGTTCAAGGAGCATACTGAGGACAAGTGTCAGGGAGCATTGTGATGACAAGTGTATTGAGCATTGTGATGAAAAAGGTCATGGAGAATTGTGATGAGAAGACCATGTATAATTGTGATGATGAGTGTCATGGGACATTGTGATGATAAGTGTTATGGAACATTTTGATCACAAGGATTCGGAGCATTGTGATGACAGAGATCATGGAGAATTTTGATTTCATTGTGATGACAATAGCATGAAGCATTTTGATGATGGGCATGGTGCATTGTGATGACCGGGTTCATGGATCATTGAGATGAAAAGGGGCATGGAGCATTGTGATTACAGGGGTCTTGGAGCAATGTGATTAGAAGGGTCATGGAGCATTGTGATGACAAGGCCATGGAACAGCGTGATGGCAGGGGTCATGGAGCATTGTTATGACAGGGTTAATGGAGAATTGTGATGGCAAGTGCATGGAACATTGTGATGAGAAGGCCATGGAGCATTCTGATGACATGCGTCATGGAGCTTTGTGATGACAAGTTAATGGAGCAATGTGATGAGAGCGTTCATGGAGCATTGTGATGACAATGACATTGAGCATTTTGATGAAAAGTTCATGGAGCATTGTGGTGACAAATTTCACAGAGCCTTGTGATAATGAGGGCATTGACTTTTGTGGTGACACAGGTCATGGAGTCTTGTGATGACGGGACACACGGAGCATTGTGATGACTGGGGTCATGTAGCATTGTGATGACAGGAGCATGGAGCATTGGTCTGACAAGTTTCATGGATAATTGTGTTGACAGTGGGCATGGCACATTGTGATGAGAAGGGCATGGAGCATTGTGATGCAAGGTCATGGATTATTGTGAACACAGGTGTCAGGGAGCATTGTGATGGCATATTTCATGTTCCATTGTGATGACAATGGCATGGAGCATTGTGATGCCGTGTGTTATGGAGGATTGTGATGACAAAGGTAATGGAGCATTGTGATGACAAGGGCTTGGAGCATTGTGATGACAACGGCCATGGAGCATTGTGATGGCAAGGACATGGAGCATTGTGATGACAACGGCCTTTGAGAATTTTGATGAAAAGGTCGTGAAGCATTGTGATGACAAAGGCATGGAGCTTGCTATGACAGGGGTCATGGGACATTGCGATGACAAGTGCATGGAGAATTGTGATGACAAGAGCATGTAACATGGGGATGAGAACTGTCATGGAGCATTGTGATGACAAGGACCTGGAGAATTGTGATGACAAGGGACATGGAGCATTGTGATGACCAGGGCATGGAGCATTGTGATGGCAAGACCGTGGAGCACTGTGATGAGAAGACCATGGATAATTCTGGTGACGAGCATCATGGAGCACTGTAATGACAAGGGGCATGGAGCATTGTGATGATACGTCTCATGGAGCATTGTGATGACAGGGGTCATGGATCATTGTGATGACAAGTGTCATGGAGTATTCTGATGACAAGCTTGTGCAGTATTGTGATGACAAAGCATTTAACACTGTGATGGGAAGTGTCATGGAACATAGTGATGCCAAGAGTGTGGAGAATTGTGATGAAAGGGAACATAGAGCATTGTGATGACGAGGGCATGGAGAATTTTGATGGCAAGACCGTGGAGCACTGTGATGAGAAGACCATGGATAATTGTGATGACGAGCGTCATGGAGCGCTATAATGACAAGCGGCATGGAGCATTGTGTTCACAGGGGTCTTGGAGCATTGTGATGACAAGGGCATGGAGCATTGTGAAGAGAAGGCCATGAAGCATTCTGATGAATGCGTCATGGAGCACTGTGATGACAAGTGCAAGGAGCATGGTGATTACAGGTGTCTTTGAGCATTGTGATGAAAAGGGCATGGATCATTGTGATGAAAAAGGCATGGAGCCTTGTCATGACAGTGTTCAAGGAGCATACTGACGACAAGTGTCAGGGAGCATTGTGATGACAAAGGTTATGGAGCATAGTGATGAGAAGACCATGGATAATTTTGATTATGAGCATCATGGGGTGTTGTGATGAGAAGTGTTATGGAACATTGTGATCCGAACGGTTTGGAGCATTGTGATGACAGAGGTCATGGAGCATTGAGATGAAAAGTCTCATTGAGCATTTTGATTACATGGGTCTTGGAGCATTGTGATGACAAGGGCATGGAGCATTGTGGTGACAGGGCCATGGAACCTTCTGATGACATGCGTCATGTAGCTTTTTGATGAAAAGGGCATGGAGCATTTTGATTAGAGGGGTCGTGGAGCATTGTGATGACAAGTGTCATGGAGCCTTGTGATGACACGGCCGGGGAACATTGTGATGGCAGGTGTCATGGAGCATTGTTATGACAGTGGTAAAGGAGCATTGTGATGAGAAGGGCATGGAGCATTGGTCTGAAATGTTTCATGGATTATTGTGATGAGAGTTGGCATAGAGCATTGTGATGATAAGGGCATGGAACACTGTGATACATGGGTCATGGAGGATTGTAATGACAAGGTCATGGGGCATTGTGATGAGAAGGGCATCGAGCATTGTGATGAGAAGTGTCATGGAGCTTTGTGATGACAAGGGCATTGAGCAATGTTATGAGAGGGTTCATGGAGCATTTTGATGACAATGACATGGAGCATTGTGATGCCAAGTGTCATGGCGCTTTGTGATGACAAAGGTCATGGAGCATTTTGATGATAAGTGCATGGTACAGTGTGATGAGAAGGGCAGGGAATATTTTGATGACAGGGTCATGCAGCAATATGATGAAAAGTGTATTGGAACATTTTGATGAAAGGGGTTATAGAATATTGTGATGTCAGGGGTCATGGAACATTATGATGATAAAGGGATGTAGCATTGTGATGACAGGGGTTATGGGACATTGTGATTACAGGGGTGAGGGAGTATTGTGACGACTAGTGATGGAACACTGTGACATCTCTGGTGAGAGAGCATTTTGATGAGGATTGTATGGAGCATTGTGATTACAAGGTTTATGGAGCATTGCAATGACAATTTTCTGGACCGTTGTGATGAAAAGTGAATGGCACATTGTGATGATAAGGGTCATGGAATATTTTTCAGACAAAGGCATGGAGCATTGTGATGACAATGGACACGGAGCATTGTGATGAAAATGGAATGGGGCATTGTGATGAAAAAGGCATGGAGCCTTTTCGTGACAGGGTTCAAGGAGCATTCTGATGACAAGTGTCAGGGAGCATTTTGATGACAAGTGTACTGAGAATTGTGATGACAAAGGTCATGGAACATTGTGATGAAAAGGGCATGGAATTTTGTGATGACAAGCATTATGGAGCATTGTGATGACAAGTGTTATGGTACATTGGGATCACAAGTGTTTGGAGCATTGTGATGACAGTGGTCATGGATCATTTTGTTTTCAAGTAGCATGGAGCATTTTGATGACAAGGGCATGAAGCAATGTGATCCCAAGGTTCATGGAGGATTTTGATGACAATGGAAATGGAGTATTGTGATGACAAGCGCATAGAGCATTGTAATGACAAGGTTATGTAGCATTTTGCTGACAAAGTCATGGAGCATTGTGATGACAGGTGTCATGGAGCACTGTGATGACAAGCGTCACGGAGCATTGTGAATACAGGGGTCATGGAGCATTGGGATGACAAGGGCATGGATCATTGTGATGACAAGGGTCATGGAGAATTGGGCTGAATATGATCAGGGAGTATTGTGATGACAGGGGTCATGGAGCATTGTGATGACAGAGGTAATGAAGAATTTTGATTTCATTGTGCTGACAATATCAAGAAGCATTATGATGATGGGCATGATGCATTGTGATGACAGGGTTCATGGAGCATGGAGATGAAATGGGGCATGGAGCATTGTGATTACAGAGGTCTTGGAGCACTGTGATGACAAGGGCATGGAGCATTTTGATGAGAAGGCCATGGAACATTCTGATGACATGTGTCATGGAGCTTTGTGATGACAAGGGAATAGAGCATTGTGATTACAGGGGTCTTGGAGCATTGTGATGACAAGTGTCATGGAGCCTTGTGATGACAAGGCCATGGAACATCGTGATGGAAGGGGTCATGGAGCATTGTTATGACAGCGGTAATGGAGCATTGTGATGAGAAGGGCATGGAGCATTGTGATTAAAGTTTTATGGAGCAATAACATGACAAATTTGTGGACCTTTGTGATGAAAAGCGCGTAGCACATTGTGATGACAAGTTTCATGCAGCATTTTTCTGACAAAGGCATGGAGCATTTTGATGAAAAGGGTCATGGAGCATTGTGGTTATAAAGGTCACAGAGCCTTGTGCTGACGCGGGCAAGGACCATTGTGATGACAAATGTTATGAAGCATTGTGATGACTGGAGTCACGGAGCATTGTGATGACAGGGGTCATGGAGCATTGTGATGACAAGGGCATGGAGCATTGTGGTGACAGGGGCATGGAGCATTGTTCTGACAAGTTTCATAGACTATTGTGAAGACAGTGGACATGGTGCATTGTGATGACAAGGGCAAGGATTATTGTGATGAGAAGTTCATGGAGTATTGTGAAGACAGGTGTCAGGGAGCATTGTGATGACATATGTCATGGTCCATTGCAATGACAATGGCAGGGAGCATTGTGATGCCAAATGTAATGGAGGATTTTGATGACAAATATAATGGAGCATTGTGATGACTAGGGCTTGTAGCTTTATGATGACAAGGGCCGTTGAGAATTTTCAAAACAAGGTCGTGAAGCATTGTTATGAAAATGTCCTAGAGCACTGTGATGAGAAATCCATAGAGAGTTGTTATGACAAATCTCATGGAGCATAGTGATGAAAAGGGGCATGGAGCATTGTGATTACAGGGGTCTTGGAACACTGTGATGACATGGGCATGGAGCATTGTGAGGAGAAGGCCAAGGAGCATTCTGAAGACATGATTCATTGAGCTTTGTGATGACAAGGGCATGGAGCATTGTGTTTAAAGGGGTCTTGGTGCACTGTGATGAAAAGGAGATGGATCATTTTGATGAAAAAGCCATGGAGCCCTGTCATGACAGGGTTCAATGAGCATACAGACAACAAGTGTCAGGGAGCATTTTGATGACAAGTGTATTGAGCATTGTGATGACAAAGGTCATGGAGCATTGTCATGAGAAGACCATGGATAATTGTGATGACGAGCGTCATGGGGCACTGTGAGGACAAGTGTTATGGAACATTGTGATCACAAGGATTTGGAGCATTGTTATGACTGATGTCTTGGAGCATTTTGATTTCATTGTGATGACAGTAGCATGAAGCATTATGATGATGGGCATGGTGCATTGTGATGACAGGGGTCTTGGAGCATTGTGATGATAAGGGTCATGGAGCATTGTGATGACAAGTCCACGGAACATCGTGATGGCAGTGGTCATGGAGCATTGTTATCACAGGGGGAACGGAGCACTGTGACGGCAAGGGCATGGAGCATTGTGATGAGAAGGCCATGGAGGATTCTGATGACATGTGTCATGGAGCTTTGTGATGACAATGGCATGGAGCAATGTGATGAGAGTGTTCATGGAGCACTGTGATGACAATGACATGGAGCATTGTGATGCCAAGGGTCAAGGATCTTTGTGATGACAAAGGTCATGGAGCATTTTGATGACAAGGGCGTTGTGCATTGTGATGAGAAGGGCAGGGAGCATTGTGATGACAGGGTCATGGAACAATTTGATGAAAAGTTTCATGGAACATTATGATGACAGGGTTTATGGAACATTGTGATGACAGGGGTCATGGAGCATTATGATGAAAAGGGTCATGGAGCATTTTGATGAAAGGGGTTATGGAGCATTGCGATGTCAGGGGTCATCGAACATTTTGATGAAAAGTGCATGTAGCATCGTGATGACAGGAGTCATGGAACATTGTGATAACAAGGGTGAGGGTGTATTGTGACGAATAGTGATGTAACTTTGGGATATCTGTGGTGAGAGAGCATTTTGATGAGAAGTGCATGGAGCATTGTGAATACAAGGTTTATGGAGCATTGTGATGACAAGATTGTGGAGCACTGTGATGACAAGTGCATGGTGCATTGTGATGACATGTGTCATGGAGCATCATGCTGAGAAGCGATTGGAGCATTGTGATGACAAAGGTCATGGAGCATTGTGCTGAGAAAGGCATAGAGTATTGTGATGACAAGGATCAAAGAGCTTTGTGATGACAAGTCTCATGGAGCATACTAATGAAAAGGGGCATGGAGCATTGTGATTACAGGGGGCTTGGAGCACTGTAATGAAAAGTGCATGGAGTATTTTGATGAGAAGAGCATGGAACATTCTGATGAGATGTGTCATGGAGCTTTGTGATGACAAGGGCATGGAGCATTGTGATTACAGGGGTCTTGGAGCACTGTGATGAAAAGTGTCACGGAGCCTTGTGATGACTAGGCCGTGGAACACTGTGATGACAGGGGTCATGGAGCATTGTTATGACAGTGGTAATGGAGCATTGTGATGAGAAGGGCATGGAATATTGGTCTGAAATATTTTATGGATTATTGTGATGAGACTGGGCATGGAGCATTGTGATGACAAGGGCACGGAACACTGTGATACTTGGGTCATGCAGGATTTTAATGATTAGGGCATGGAGCATTGTGATGAGAAGGTCATCGAGCATTGTGATGACAAGTGTCTTGGAGCTTTGTGATGACAAAGGCATGGAGCAATGTGATGAGAGGGTTCATGGAGCATTGTGATGACAATGATATGGAGCATTGTGATGCCAAGGGTCATGGAGCTTTGTGATGACAAGTCAAGGAGCATTTTGATGACAAGGGAATGGTGCATTGTGATGAGAAGTGCAGGGAGCATTTTGATGAACGGATCATGCAGCAATTTGATGAAAAGTGAAATGGAACATTTTAATGGCAGGGGTTATAGAACATTGTGATGCCAGGGGTCATGGAGCTTTGGGATGAAATGGGTCAAGGAGCACTTTGATGACAGGGGTTATGGAATATTGTGATGTCAGGTGTCATGGAACATTGTGCTGATAAGGGGATGTAGCATTGTGATGACAGGGGTCATGGAACATTGTGATTACAGGGGTGAGGGCGGAGTGTGTTGACTAGTGATGGAACATTGTGATATCTCATGTGAGAGAGCATTTGGATGAAAAGTGCATGGAGCATTGTGATTACAATGTTTATGGGGCATAGCGATGAAAAGGTTGTGGATCATTGTGATGAAAATCACATGGAACATTGTGATGACAAGGGTCATGGAGCATTGTTCTGACAAAGACATGGAGCATTGTGATGACAAGGGTCACAGAGCATTGTGATGAAATGTTCACGGAGCATTTGGGTTACAAAGGTCACAGAGCCTTGTGATGACGCGGGCATGGACCGTTGTGATGACAAACGTTATGAAGCATTGTGATGACTGGAGTCAGGGAGCCTTGTGATGACAGGAGTCATGGAGCATTTTGATGACAAGGGCATGGAGCTTTGTGATGACAGGGGCATGGAACATTGGTCTGACATGTTTCCTAGATTATTGTGATGACAGTGGACATGGTGCATTGTGATGACAAGGTCATGGAGCATTGTGATGAGAAGGCCAGGGACTATTGTGAAGACAGGTGTCAGGGAGCATTGTGATGGCATATGTCATGGTCCATTGCGATGACAATGGCAGGGAGCATTGTGATGCCAAATGTAATGGAGGATTGTGATGACAAATATAATGGAGCATTGTGATGACTAGGGCTTGGAGCATTATGATGACAAGGGCCATTGAGAATTTTCATGACAATGTCGTGAAGCATTGTGATGACAAGTTCCTGGAGCATTGTGATGAGAAAACCCGGGAGCCTTGTGATGACAAGTCTCATGGAGCATACTGATGAAAAGGGGCATGGAGCATTCTGATTACAGGGGTCTTGGAACATTGTGATGACAAGGGCATCGAGCATTGGTCTAATAAGTTTCATGGATTATTGTGATGACAGTTGGAATGGCGCATTGAGATGACAAGGGCATGGAAAATTGCAATGACCAGGTCATGCAATACTGTGAAGAGAGGTGTCAGGGAGCATTGTGATGACATATGTAATGGCCCAATGTGATGACAATGGCATGGAGCATTGTGATGCCAAGTGTCATGGAGGATTCTGATGACAAAGGTAATGGAGCATTGTGATGACAATGGCTCGGAGCATTGTGATGACAAGGGTCAGGGAGCATTGTGCTGACAAGTGCATGGAGAATTGTGATGACAATGGTCATGGAGCATTCTAATGACAAACTTGTGGAGTATTTTGATGACAATGGCATGGAGCATTGTGATGAAAATGTCATGGGGCTTTGTGAAGAAAAAGGCATGGAGCCTTTTCGTGACAGGGTTCAAGGAGCATTCTGATGACACGAGTCAGAGAGCATTGTGATGACAAGTGTATTGAGAATTGTGATGATAACGGTCATGGAGCATTGTGATGAAAAGGGCATGGAGTATTGTGATGACAGGTATCATGGAGCGTTGTGATGAAAAGTGTTATGGAACATTGTGATCACAAGGGTTTGAAGCATTGTGATGACAGAGGTCATGGATCATTTTGATTTCAAGGAGCATGGAGCATTGTGATGACAAGGGCTTGAAGCAATGTGATCCCAAGGTTCATGGAGGATTGTGATGACAATGGTAATGGAGTATTGTGATGACAAGCACATAGAGCATTGTAATGACAAGGTCATGTAGCATTTTGCTGACAAAGGCATGGAGCATTGTGATGACAGGTGTCATGGAGCACTGTGATGACAAGCGTCACGGAGCATTGTGAATACAGGGGTCATGGAGCATTGGTATGAGAAGGTCATGGAGCATTGGGCTGAAAATGTTCATTGAATATTGTGATGACAGGGGTCCTGGAGCATTGTGATGACAAGGTCCTGGAACATTGTGATGAGAAGACCATGGAGACTTGTGATGACAAGTCTCATGGAGCATTCTGATGAAAAGGGGCATGAAGCATTTTGATTACAGGGGTCTTGGAGCATTGTGATGACAAGGGCATGGAGTATTGTGATGACAGGCATCATGGAGCGTTGTGATGACAAGTGTTATGGAACAATGTGATCACAAGTGTTTGGAGAATTGCGATGACAGAGGTCATGGATCATTTTGATTTCAGGGAGCATGGAGCATTGTGATGACTAGGGCATGAAGCAATGCGATCCCAATGTTCTTGGAGGATTGTGATGAC
Organism: Mesoplodon mirus; assembly: GCF_964341445.2. Taxonomy (NCBI): domain Eukaryota; kingdom Metazoa; phylum Chordata; class Mammalia; order Artiodactyla; family Ziphiidae; genus Mesoplodon; species Mesoplodon mirus. Next base: position 115,509 of record NW_028295633.1, read on the forward strand.
AATGGTAATGGAGTATTGTGATGACAAGCGCATAGAGCATTTTAATGAAAAGATCATGTAGCATTTTGCTGACAAAGGCATGGAGCTTTGTGATGACAGGTGTCATGGAGCACTGTGATGACAAGCATCACGGAGCATTGTGAATACAGGGGTCATGGAGCATAGGGATGACAAGGGCATGGATCATTGTGATGACAAGTGTCATGGAGCCCTGGGCTGAAAATGTTCATGGAGTATTGTGATGACAGGGTTCATGGAGCATTGTGATGACAAGGGAATGAAGCACGGTGATGACAAGGTCCTGGAGCATTGTGATGAGATGACCATGGAGACTTGTGATGACAAGTCTCAAGGAGCATTCTGATGAAAAGTGGCATGGAGCATTGTGATTACAGGGGTCTTGGAGCATTGTGATGACAAAAGTCCTGGATCACTGTGTTGTCAGTTTTCATGGAGTGTTGTGATGACAGTGGTCATAGAGCATTGTGATGATATTGGTCATGGCACATTGTGATGAGAAGGTCATGGAGCATTGGGGTGAAAATGTTCATGGAATATTGTGATGACAGGTGTCCTGGAGCATTGTGATGACAAGGGAATGGAGCGTGGTGATGATAAGGTCCTGGAGCATTGTGATGAGAAGACCATGGAGACTTGTGATGACAAGTCTCATGGAGCATTCTGATGAAAAGGGGCATAGAGCATTGTGATTACAGGTGTCTTGGGGCATTGTGATGACAAGGGCATGGAGCACTGTGAGGAGAAGGCCATGGAACATTCTGATGACATGCATCATGAAGCTTTGTGATGACAATGGCATGGAGCATTGTGATTACAGGGGTCTTGGATCATTGTGATGACAAGGGTCATGGAGCCTTGTGATGACAAGGCCTTGGAACATTGTGATGGCAGGGGTCATGGAGCATTGTTATGACAGAGGAAATGGAGCATTGTGATGAGAAGGACATTGAGCATTGGTCTGAAATGTTTCATGGATTATTGTGATGAGAGTGGGCATGGAGCATTGTGATGACAAGGGCACGTACACTGTGATACATGCGTCATGGGGGGTTGTAATGAAAAGGGCATGGAGCATTGTGATGAGAAGGGCATCGAGCATTATGATGACAAGTGTCATGGAGCTTTGTGATGACAAGGGCATGGAGCAATGTGATGAGAGGGTTCATGGAACATTGTGATGACAATGACATGGAGCATTGTGATGCCGAGGGTCATGGAGCTTTGTGATGACAAAGGTCATGGAGCATTTAGATGACAAGTGTGTGGTGCATTGGGATGAGAATGGCAGGGAGCATTTTGATGAGAGGGTCATGCAGCAATTTGATATAAAATGTAATGGAAACTTTTGATGACAGGGGTTATAGAATATTGTGATGCCAGGGGTCATGGAGCTTTGGGATGAAAAGTGTCATGGAACATTTTGATGACAGGCGTTATGGAACACTGTGATGTCAGGGGTCAGGGAACATTGTGCTGATAAGGGAATGTAGCATTGGGATGACAGGGGTCATGGAACATTGTGATAACTGGGGTGAGGGAGGATTGTGATGACTAGTGATGGAACATTGTGATATCTCATGTGAGAGAGTATTTGGATGAGAAGTGCATGGAGCATTGTGATTACAAGGTTTATGGAGCATAGCGATGACAAGGTTGTGGATCACTGTGATGAAAAACACATGGCATTTTGTGATGACAATGGTCATGGAGCATTGTGACGACAAGGGCATGGAGTATTGTGATGACAGGCATTATGGAGCGTTGTGATGACAAGTGTTATGGAACATTGTGATCACAAGTGTTTGGAGCATTGCGATGACAGAGGTCATGGATCATTTTGATTTCAAGGAGCATGGAGCATTGTGATGACTATGGCATGAAGCAATGAGATCCCAATGTTCTTGGAGGATTGTGATGACATTGGTAATGGAGTATTGTGATGACAAGCGCATAGAGCATTGTAATGACAAGGTCATGAAGCATTTTGCTTACAAAGGCATGGAGCATTGTGATGACAGGTGTCATGGAGCACTGTGATGACAAGCATCACGAAGCATTGTGAATACAGGGGTCATGGAGCATTGGGATGACAAGGGCATGGATCATTGTGATGACAAGTGTCATGGAGCATTGGGCTGAAAATGTTAATGGAGTATTGTGATGACAGGGGTCATGGGGCATTGTGATTACAGAGGTCTTGGAGCATTGTGATGACAAGAGTCCCGGATCATTGTGTTGTCAGGTGTCATGGAGTGTTGTGATGACTGTGGTCTTGCAGCATTGTGATGATAATGGTCATGGAGCATTGTGATGAGAAGGTCATGGAGCATAGGGCTAAAAATATTCATGGAGTATTGTGATGACAGGTGTCATGGAGCATTGTGATGACAAGGGAATGGAGCATGGTGATGACAAGGTCCTGGAGCATTGTGATGAGATGACCATGGAGACTTGTGATGACAAGTCTCATGGAGCATTCTGATGAAAAGGGGCATGGAGCATTGTGATTACAGGGGTCTTGGAGCATTGTGATGACAAGGGCATGGAGCACTGTGAGGAGAAGGCCATGGAACATTCTGATGACATGCGACATGGAGCTTTGTGATGACAATGGCATGGAGCATTGTGATTCCAAGGGTCATTTAGCTTTGTGATGACAAAGGTCTTGGAGCATATTGATGCCAAGGGTGTGGTGCATTGTTATGAGAAGGGCAGGGAGCATTTTGTTTACAGGGTCATGCAGCAATTTGATGAAAAGTGTAATGAAACATTTTGTTGACAGGGGTTATAGAACATTGTGATGCCAGGGGTCATGGAGCTTTGGGATGAAATGGGTCAAGGAGCACTTTGATGACAGGGGTTATGGAATATTGTGATGTCAGGTGTCATGGAACATTGTGCTGATAAGGGGATGTAGCATTGTGATGACAGGGGTCATGGAACATTGTGATTACAGGGGTGAGGGCGGAGTGTGTTGACTAGTGATGGAACATTGTGATATCTCATGTGAGAGAGCATTTGGATGAAAAGTGCATGGAGCATTGTGATTACAATGTTTATGGGGCATAGCAATGAAAAGGTTGTGGATCATTGTGATGAAAATCACATGGAACATTGTGATGACAAGGGTCATGGAGCATTGTTCTGACAAAGACATGGAGCATTGTGATGACAAGGGTCACAGAGCATTGTGATGAAATGTTCACGGAGCATTTGGGTTACAAAGGTCACAGAGCCTTGTGATGACGCGGGCATGGACCGTTGTGATGACAAACGTTATGAAGCATTGTGATGACTGGAGTCAGGGAGCCTTGTGATGACAGGAGTCATGGAGCATTTTGATGACAAGGGCATGGAGCTTTGTGATGACAGGGGCATGGAACATTGGTCTGACATGTTTCCTAGATTATTGTGATGACAGTGGACATGGTGCATTGTGATGACAAGGGCATGGAGCATTGTGATGAGAAGGCCAGGGACTATTGTGAAGACAGGTGTCAGGGAGCATTGTGATGGCATATGTCATGGTCCATTGCGATGACAATGGCAGGGAGCATTGTGATGCCAAATGTAATGGAGGATTGTGATGACAAATATAATGGAGCATTGTGATGACTAGGGCTTGGAGCATTATGATGACAAGGGCCATTGAGAATTTTCATGACAATGTCGTGAAGCATTGTGATGACAAGTTCCTGGAGCATTGTGATGAGAAAACCCGGGAGCCTTGTGATGACAAGTCTCATGGAGCATACTGATGAAAAGGGGCATGGAGCATTCTGATTACAGGGGTCTTGGAACATTGTGATGACAAGGGCATCGAGCATTGGTCTAATAAGTTTCATGGATTATTGTGATGACAGTTGGAATGGCGCATTGAGATGACAAGGGCATGGAAAATTGCAATGACCAGGTCATGCAATATTGTGAAGAGAGGTGTCAGGGAGCATTGTGATGACATATGTAATGGCCCAATGTGATGACAATGGCATGGAGCATTGTGATGCCAAGTGTCATGGAGGATTCTGATGACAAAGGTAATGGAGCATTGTGATGACAATGGCTCGGAGCATTGTGATGACAAGGGTCAGGGAGAATTGTGCTGACAAGTGCATGGAGAATTGTGATGACAATGGTCATGGAGCATTCTAATGACAAACTTGTGGAGTATTTTGATGACAATGGCATGGAGCATTGTGATGAAAATGTCATGGGGCTTTGTGAAGAAAAAGGCATGGAGCCTTTTCGTGACAGGGTTCAAGGAGCATTCTGATGACACGTGTCAGGGAGCATTGTGATGACAAGTGTATTGAGAATTGTGATGACAACGGTCATGGAGCATTGTGATGAAAAGGGCATGGAGTATTGTGATGACAGGTATCATGGAGCGTTGTGATGAAAAGTGTTATGGAACATTGTGATCACAAGGGTTTGAAGCATTGTGATGACAGAGGTCATGGATCATTTTGATTTCAAGGAGCATGGAGCATTGTGATGACAAGGGCATGAAGCAATGTGATCCCAAGGTTCATGGAGGATTGTGATGACAATGGTAATGGATTATTGTGATGACAAGCACATAGAGCATTGTAATGACAAGGTCATGTAGCATTTTGCTGACAAAGGCATGGAGCACTGTGATGACAGGTGTCATGGAGCACTGTGATGACAAGCGTCACGGAGCATTGTGAATACAGGGGTCATGGAGCATTGGTATGAGAAGGTCATGGAGCATTGGGCTGAAAATGTTCATTGAATATTGTGATGACAGGGGTCCTGGAGCATTGTGATGACAAGGTCCTGGAACATTGTGATGAGAAGACCATGGAGACTTGTGATGACAAGTCTCATGGAGCATTCTGATGAAAAGGGGCATGAAGCATTTTGATTACAGGGGTCTTGGAGCATTGTGATGACAAGGGCATGGAATATTGTGATGACAGGCATCATGGAGCGTTGTGATGACAAGTGTTATGGAACAATGTGATCACAAGTGTTTGGAGAATTGCGATGACAGAGGTCATGGATCATTTTGATTTCAGGGAGCATGGAGCATTGTGATGACTAGGGCATGAGGCAATGCGATCCCAATGTTCTTGGAGGATTGTGATGACAATGGTAATGGAGTATTGTGATGACAAGCGCATAGAGCATTTTAATGAAAAGATCATGTAGCATTTTGCTGACAAAGGCATGGAGCTTTGTGATGACAGGGGTCATGGAGCACTGTGATGACAAGCATCACGGAGCATTGTGAATACAGGGGTCATGGAGCATAGGGATGACAAGGGAATGGATCATTGTGATGACAAGTGTCATGAAGCACTGGGCTGAAAATGTTCATGGAGTATTGTGATGACAGGGTTCATGGAGCATTGTGATGACAAGGGAATGAAGCACAGTGATGACAAGGTCCTGGAGCACTGTGAGGAGAAGGCCATGGAACATTCTGATGACATGCATCATGAAGCTTTGTGATGACAATGGCATGGAGCATTGTGATTACAGGGGTCTTGGATCATTGTGATGACAAGGGTCATGGAGCCTTGTGATGACAAGGCCTTGGAACATTGTGATGGCAGGGGTCATGGAGCATTGTTATGACAGAGGAAATGGAGCATTGTGATGAGAAGGGCATTGAGCATTGGTCTGAAATGTTTCATGGATTATTGTGATGAGAGTGGGCATGGAGCATTGTGATGACAAGGGCACGTACACTGTGATACATGCGTCATGGGGGGTTGTAATGAAAAGGGCATGGAGCATTGTGATGAGAAGGGCATCGAGCATTATGATGACAAGTGTCATGGAGCTTTGTGATGACAAGGGCATGGAGCAATGTGATGAGAGGGTTCATGGAACATTGTGATGACAATGACATGGAGCATTGTGATGCCGAGGGTCATGGAGCTTTGTGATGACAAAGGTCATGGAGCATTTAGATGACAAGTGTGTGGTGCATTGGGATGAGAATGGCAGGGAGCATTTTGATGAGAGGGTCATGCAGCAATTTGATGTAAAATGTAATGGAAACTTTTGATGACAGGGGTTATAGAATATTGTGATGCCAGGGGTCATGGAGCTTTGGGATGAAAAGTGTCATGGAACATTTTGATGACAGGCGTTATGGAACACTGTGATGTCAGGGGTCAGGGAACATTGTGCTGATAAGGGAATGTAGCATTGGGATGACAGGGGTCATGGAACATTGTGATAACTGGGGTGAGGGAGGATTGTGATGACTAGTGATGGAACATTGTGATATCTCATGTGAGAGAGCATTTGGATGAGAAGTGCATGGAGCATTGTGATTACAAGGTTTATGGAGCATAGCGATGACAAGGTTGTGGATCACTGTGATGAAAAACACATGGCATTTTGTGATGACAAGGGTCATGGAGCATTGTGACGACAAGGGCATGGAGTATTGTGATGACAGGCATTATGGAGCGTTGTGATGACAAGTGTTATGGAACATTGTGATCACAAGTGTTTGGAGCATTGCGATGACAGAGGTCATGGATCATTTTGATTTCAAAGAGCATGGAGCATTGTGATGACTATGGCATGAAGCAATGCGATCCCAATGTTCTTGGAGGATTGTGATGACAATGGTAATGGAGTATTGTGATGACAAGCGCATAGAGCATTTTAATGAAAAGATCATGTAGCATTTTGCTGACAAAGGCATGGAGCTTTGTGATGACAGGTGTCATGGAGCACTGTGATGACAAGCATCACGGAGCATTGTGAATACAGGGGTCATGGAGCATAGGGAACACAAGGGCATGGATCATTGTGATGACAAGTGTCATGGAGCACTGGGCTGAAAATGTTCATGGAGTATTGTGATGACAGGGTTCATGGAGCATTGTGATGACAAGGGAATGAAGCATGGTGATGACAAGGTCCTGGAGCATTGTGATGAGATGACCATGGAGACTTGTGATGACAAGTCTCAAGGAGCATTCTGATGAAAAGTGGCATGGAGCATTGTGATTACAGGGGTCTTGGAGCATTGTGATGACAAAAGTCCTGGATCATTGTGTTGTCAGTTTTCATGGAGTGTTGTGATGACAGTGGTCATAGAGCATTGTGATGATATTGGTCATGGCACATTGTGATGAGAAGGTCATGGAGCATTGGGGTGAAAATGTTCATGGAATATTGTGATGACAGGTGTCCTGGAGCATTGTGATGACAAGGGAATGGAGCGTGGTGATGATAAGGTCCTGGAGCATTGTGATGAGAAGACCATGGAGACTTGTGATGACAAGTCTCATGGAGCATTCTGATGAAAACGGGCATGGAGCATTGTGATTACAGGTGTCTTGGAGCATTGTGATGACAAGGGCATGGAGCACTGTGAGGAGAAGGCCATGGAACATTCTGATGACATGCATCATGAAGCTTTGTGATGACAATGGCATGGAGCACTGTGATTACAGGGGTCTTGGAACATTGTGATGACAAGGGTCATGGAGCCTTGTGATGACAAGGCCTTGGAACATTGTGATGGCAGGGGTCATGGAGCATTGTTATGACAGAGGAAATGGAGCATTGTGATGAGAAGGGCATTGAGCATTGGTCTGAAATGTTTCATGGATTATTGTGATGAGAGTGGGCATGGAGCATTGTGATGACAAGGGCACGTACACTGTGATACATGCGTCATGGGGGGTTGTAATGAAAAGGGCATGGAGCATTGTGATGAGAAGGGCATCGAGCATTATGATGACAAGTGTCATGGAGCTTTGTGATGACAAGGGCATGGAGCAATGTGATGAGAGGGTTCATGGAACATTGTGATGACAATGACATGGAGCATTGTGATGCCGAGGGTCATGGAGCTTTGTGATGACAAAGGTCATGGAGCATTTAGATGACAAGTGTGTGGTGCATTGGGATGAGAATGGCAGGGAGCATTTTGATGAGAGGGTCATGCAGCAATTTGATGTAAAATGTAATGGAAACTTTTGATGACAGGGGTTATAGAATATTGTGATGCCAGGGGTCATGGAGCTTTGGGATGAAAAGTGTCATGGAACATTTTGATGACAGGCGTTATGGAACACTGTGATGTCAGGGGTCAGGGAACATTGTGCTGATAAGGGAATGTAGCATTGGGATGACAGGGGTCATGGAACATTGTGATAACTGGGGTGAGGGAGGATTGTGATGACTAGTGATGGAACATTGTGATATCTCATGTGAGAGAGCATTTGGATGAGAAGCGCATGGAGCATTGTGATTACAAGGTTTATGGAGCATAGCGATGACAAGGTTGTGGATCACTGTGATGAAAAACACATGGCATTTTGTGATGACAAGGGTCATGGAGCATTGTGACGACAAGGGCATGGAGTATTGTGATGACAGGCATTATGGAGCGTTGTGATGACAAGTGTTATGGAACATTGTGATCACAAGGGTTTGGAGCATTGTGATGACAGATGTCATGGATCCTTTTGATTTCAAGGAGCATGGAGCATTGTGATGACAAGGGCATGAAGCAATGTGATCCCAAGCTTTCAAGGAGGATTGTGATTACAACGGTAATGGAGTACTGTGATGACAAGCACATAGAGCATTACAATGACAAGGTCATGTAGCATTTTGCTAACAAAGGCATGGAGCATTTTGATGACAAGTGTCATGGCGCACTGTGATAACAAGTGTCACAGAGCATTGTGAATACAGGGGTCATGTAGCATTGGGATGACAAGGGCAAAGATCATTTTGATGACAAGTGTCATGGAGCATTGGGTTGAAAATGTTCATGGAGTACTGTGATTACAGGGGTCATGGAGCATTGTGATGACAGAGGTCATGGAGAATTTTGATTTCATTGTGCTGACAATAGCCGGAAGCATTATGATGATTGGCATGATGCATTGTGATGAGAGGGTTCATGGAGCATTGAGATGAAAAGGGGCCTGGAGCACTGTGATTACAGGGGTCTTGGAGCTTTTTGATGACAAGGGCATGGAGCATTGTGATTACAGGGTTCAAGGAGCATACTGATGACAAGTGTCAGGGACCATTGTGATGACAAGGGTATTGAGCACTGTGATGACAAATGTCATGGAGCATTGTGATTAGAAGACCATGGATACTTGTGATGACGAGCGTTATGTGGAGCTCTGATGATAGGTGTTATGGAATATTGTGATCACAAGGATTTGGAGCATTGTGATGACAGAGGTCATAGAGCATTTTGATTTCATTGTGATGACAATAGCATGAAGCATTATGATGATGCACATTTGGTGCATTGTGATGACAGCGTTCATGGAGCATTGAGATGAAAAGGGGCATGGAGCATTATGATTACAGGAGTCTTGGATCATTGTGATGAAAAGGGCATGGAACATTGGTCTGAAATGTTTCATGGATTATTGTGATGAGAGGGGGCAAGGAGCATTGTGATAACAAGGGAACGGAACACTGTGATACATGGTTCATGGAGGATTATAATGAGAAGCGCATGGAGCATTGTGAGAAGAATGGCATCGAGCATTGTGATGAAATGCATCATGGATCGTGTGATGACAAGGGCTTTGAACAATGTGATGAGAGGTTTTTGGAGCATTGTGATGACAATGGCATGGAGCATTGTGATGCCAAGGGTCATGGAGTTTTGTGATGACAAAGGTCATGGAGCATTTTGATGACAAGTGTGTGGTGCATTCTCTTGTGATGGGCAGGGAGCATTGTGATGACAGGGTCATGGAGCAATTTGATGAAAAGTGTCATGGAACATTTTGATGACAGGGGTTATGGAACATTGTGATGTCAGGAGTCATGGAACATTTTCATGACAGTGTTGTGGACCATTGTGATTAGAGGGGAGTGGGTGTATTGTGATGACTAGTGAGGGAACATTTTGATATCATTCGTGAGAGAGCATTTTGATAAGAAGTGCATGGAGCATTGTGAGGACAAGTTTTATGGAGCATTGTGATGACAAGCTTGTGGAGCACTGTGATGACAAGCACATGGCACATTGTGATGACATGGGTCATGGAGCAATGTGATGACAAGGGTCACCGAGCATTGTGATGAAAATTTCATGGAGCATTTTGGTGACAAAGGTCACAGAGCCTAGTGATGACGAGGGCATGGACCATTGTGATACAAAGGTGATGAAGCATTGTGATGACTGGAGTCACGGAGCATTGTGATGACAGGGGTCATAGAGCTTTGTGATGAAAAGGCAATGATCATTGTGATGACAGGGGCATGGAGCATTGGCCTGACATGTTTCATGGATTATTGTGATGACAGTGGGCATGGTGCAATGTGATGACAAAGGCATGGAGCATTGTGATGAGAAGGTCATGGAGTATTTTGAAGACAGGTCTCAGGGAGCATTGTGATGACATATGTCATGGTCCATTGCGATGACAATGGAATGGAATATTGTGATGCCAAGTGTCATGGAGGATTGTGATGACAAATGTAATGGAGCATTTTGATGACAAGGGCTTGGAGCATTGTGATGACAATGGACATGGAGCATTGTGATGACAAGGGCATGGAGCATTGTGATGACAAGGGCCATTGAGAATTTTGATGACAAGTTCATGAAGCATTGTGATGAGAAGCACATGGAGCTTCCTATGACAGGGGTCATGGAGCATTGTGATGAAAAGTGCATACAGAATTGTGATGACAAATCATGTAACACGGTGATGAGAAGTGTCATGGAGCATAGTGATGCCAAGAACGAGGAGAATTGTGATGACAGTGGACATGGAGCATTGTGATGACCAGGGCATGGAGCATTGTGATGGCAAGACCGTGGAGCTTTGTGATGAGAAGACCATGGATAATTGTGATGACGAGCGTCATGGAGCACTGTAATGACAAGGGGTATGGAGCATTGTGATGACAGTGGCCATGGAGCATTGTGATGACAAGTGTCATGGAGCATTCTGATGACAAGCTTGTGGAGTATTGTGACGACAATGGCATGGAGCATTGTGATAAAAATGGCATGAAGCCATTTCATGACAGGTTTCAAGGAGCATTCTGACGACAAGTGTCAGGGAACATTGTGATGACAAGTGTATTGAGAATGGTGATGAAAAAGATCATGGAGCATTTTGACGAAAAGGGCATGGAGTATTGTGATGACAGGCATCATGGAGCGTTGTGATGACAAGTGTTATGGAACATTGTGATCACAAGGGTTTGGAGCATTGTGATGATAGAAGTCATGGATAATTTTGTTTTCAAGGAGCATGGAGCATTGGGATGACAAGGGCATGAAGCAATGTGATCCCAAGGTTCATGGAGGATTGTGATGACAATGGTAATGGAGTATTGTGATGACAAGCAAATGGAGCATTGTGATGACAAGGTCATGTAGCATTTTGCTGACACAGGCATGGAGCATTGTGATGATAAGGGTCATGGAGCACTGTGATGAGAAGCATCACGGATCATTGTGATTACAGGGGTCATGGAGCATAGGGATGGCAAGGCCATGGATCATTGTGATGACAAGTGTCATGGAGCATTGGGCTGAAAATGTTCATGGAGCATTGTGATGACTAGGGAATGGAGCATTGTGATGACAAGAGTCCCGGATCACTGTGTTGTCAGGGGTCATGGAGCGCAGTGATGACAGTGGTCATGGAGCATTGTGATGATAGGGATCATGAAGCATTGTGTTGAGAAGTTCCTGGAGAATTGGACTGAAAATATTCAGGAAGTATTGTGAGGACTGGGGTCATGGAGCATTGTGATGACAAGGGAATGGAGCACTGTGATGAAAAGTTCCTGGAGCATTGTGATGAGAAGACCATGGAGCCTTGTAATAACAAGTCTCATGGAGCATTCTGATGAAAAGGGGCATGGAGTATTGTGATTACAGGGGTCTTGGAGCACTGTGATGACAAGGGCATGGAGCACTGTGATTACTGGTGTCTTGGAGCATTGTGATGAAATTGGCATGGATCATTGTTATGAAAATGGTATGGAGCCTTCTCATGACAGGGTTCCAGGAGCATACTGATGACAAGTGTCAGGGAGCATTGTGATGACAAGTTTATAGAGCATTGTGATGACAAATGTCATGGAGCACTGTGACGAGAAGAGCATGGATAATTGTGATGATGAGCCTCATGGGGCGTTGTGATGATAAGTGTTATAGAACATTGTGATCACAAGGATTTGGGGCATTGTGATGAGACAGATCATCGAATATTTTGATTTCATTGTGATGACAAGAGCCTGAAGCATTATGATGATGGGCATGGTGCATTTTGATGACAGGGTTCATGGAGCATTGAGATGCAAAGGGGCATGGAGCATTGTGATTAGAGGGTTCATGGAGCATTGTGATGACAATGGCATGGAGCATTGAGATGCCAAGGGTCATGGAGCTTTGTGATGACAAAGGTCATTGAGCAATTTGATGACAAGGGGTGGTGCAATGTGATGAGAAGGGCAGGGAGCATTGTGATGACAGGGTCATAGAGCAATTTGATGAAAAGGGTCATGGAATATTTTGATGACAGGGGTTATGGAACATTGTGATGTCAGGGGTCATCGAACTTTGTGATGATAAGTGCATGTAGCATTGCAAAGACAGGAGTCATGGAACATTGTGATGACAGTGGTGAGGGAGTATTGTGATGAATAGTGATGTAACATTGTGATATCTGTGGTGAGAGAGCATTTTGATGAGAAGTGCATGGAGAATTGTGATGACAAGTTTTATGGAGCATTGTGGTGACAAGATTGTGGAGCACTGTGATGACAAGTGCAGGGTGCATTGTGATGACATGGGTCATGGTGCATTGTGCTGACAAGCGCATGGAGCACTGTGATGACAAGGGTCATGGAGCATTGTGCTGAGGAAGGCATAGAGCATTGTGATGACAAGGGTCAAAGAGCATTGTGATGAAAATTTCATGGAGCAATGTGGTTAAATATGTCACAGAGACTGTGGATGACGACGGCATGGACCATTGTGATGACAAAGGTCATGAAGCATTGTGATGAATCGATTCATGGAGCATTGTGATGACAGGGGTCATGGAGCATTGTGATAACAAGGGCATGGAGCATTGTGATGACAAGGGCAGGGAACATTGGTCTAATAAGTTTCATGGATTATTGCAATGACAGTTGGAATGGCGCATTGTGATGACAAAGGCATGGAGCATTGTGATGAGCAGGTCATGCAGTATTGTGAAAAGAGGTGTCAGGGAGCATTGTGATGACATATGTAATGGCCCATTGTGATGACAATGGCATGGAGCATTGTGATGCCAAGTGTCATGGAGGATTCTGATGACAATGGAAATGGAGCATTGTTATGACAATGGCTTGGAGCATTGTGATGACAAGGGTCAGGGAGCATTGTGCTGACAAGTGCATGGAGAATTTTGATGACAAGCGTCATGGAGCATTCTGATGATAAGCTTGTGGAGTATTTTGATGACAATGGCATGGATCATTGTGATGAAAACTGCATGGGCATTGTGATGAAAAAGGCATGGAGCATTTTCGTGACAGGGTTCAAGGAGCATTCTGATGACAAGTGTCAGGGAGCATTGTGATGACAAGTGTATTGAGAATTGTGATGACAAAGGTCATGGAGCATTGTGATGAAAAAGGCATGGAGTAATGTGATGACAGGCATCTTAGAGCGTTGTGATGACAAGTGCTATGGAACATTGTGATCACAAGGGTTTGGAGCATTGTGATGACAGAGGTCATGGATCATTTAGATTTCAAGGAGCATGGAGCATTGTGATGACAAGGGCATGAAACAATGTGATCCCAAGGTTCATGGAGGACTGTGATGACAATGGGAATGGAGTATTGTGATGACAAGCGCATAGAGCATTGCAATGACAAGGTCAGGTAGTATTTTGCTGACAAAGGCATGGAGCATTGTGATGACAGGTGTCATGGAGCCCTGTGATGACAAGCGTCACGGAGCATTGTGAATACAGGGGTCATGGAGCATTGGGATGACAAGGGCATGGATGATTTTGATGACAAGGGTCATGGAGCATTGGGCTGAAAATGTTCATGGAATATTGTGATGACAGGGATCATGCAGCATTTTGATGACAAGTTCCTGGAGCACTTTGATGAGAAGACAATGGAGACTTGTGATGACAAGTCTCATGGAGCATTTTGATGAAAAGGGACATGGAGCACTGTGATTACAGGGGTCTTGGAGCATTGTGATGACAAGGGCATGGAGCATTGTGATGAGAAGGCCATGGAGCATTCTGATGACATACATCATTGAGCATTATGATGACAAGGGCATGGAGCATTGTGATTACAGGGGTCTTGGAGCATTGTGATTAAAATGACATGGATCATTGTGATGAAAAAGGCATGGAGACGTGTCATGACAGGGTTAATGGAGCATACTGATGACAAGTGTCAGGGAGCATTGTGATAACAAGTGTATTAAGCATTGTGATGACAAAGGTCATGGAGCATTGTGATGAGAAGACCATGGATAATTGTGATGATGAGCGTCAAGGGGTGTTGTGATGATAAGTGTTATGGAACACTGTGATCACCAGGGTTTGGAGCATTGTGATGACAGAGGTCATGGAGCATTTGGATTTCATTGTGATGACAATAGCCTGAAGCATTATGATGATGGGCATCGTCCATTGTGATGACAGGGTTCATGGAGCATTGAGATGAAAAGACGCATGGAGCATTTTGATTACAAGGGTCTTGGAGCATTGTGATGACAAGGGCATAGAGAATTTTGATGACAGGGCCATGGAACATTCTGATGACATGCGTCATGTAGCTTTTTGATGACAAGGGCATAGAGCATTTTGATTAGATGGGTCGTGGAGCATTGTGATGACAAGTGTCATGGAGCCTTGTGATGACAAGGCCGTGGAACATTGTGATGGCAGGCGTCATGGAGCATAGTTATGACAGAGGTAAAGGAGCATTGTGATGAGAAGGGCATGGAGCATTGGTCTGAAATGTTTCATGGATTATTGTGATGAGAGTGGGCATAGAGCATTGTGATGATAAGGGCATGGAACACTGTGATACATGGGTCATGGAGGATTCAAATGACAAGGGCATGGGGCATTGTGATGAGAAGGGCATCGAGCATTGTGATTACAAGTGTCATGGTGCTTTGTGATGAAAAGGGAATGGAGAAATGTGATGAGAGGGTTCATGGAGCATTGTGATGACAATGACATCGAGCACTGTGATGCCAGGGGTCATGGAGCTTTGTGATGACAAAAGTCATGGAGCATTTTGAAGACAAGTACATGGTGCATTGTGATGAGAATGGCAGGGAGTATTTTGATGCCAGGGTCATGCAGCAATTGGATGAAAAGTGTATTGGAACATTTTGATGACAGGGGTTATAGAACATTGTGATATCAGGGGTCATGGAACATTGTGATGATAAGGGGATGTAGCATTGTGATGACAGGGGTCATGGGACATTGTGATTACTGGGGTGAGGGAGTATTGTGACGACTAGTGATGAAACACTGTGATATCTCTGGTGAGAGAGCATTTTGATGAGAAGTGTATGGAGCATTGTGATTACAAGGTTTATGGAGCATTGCAATGACAAGTTTCTGGACCGTTGTGATGAAAAGCGAATGGCACATTGTGATGAGAAGGTTCAGGAACATTTTTCAAACAAAGGCATGGAGCATTTTGATGACAATGGTCAAGGCACATTGTGATGAAAACGGGCATGGGGCATTGTGATGAAAATGGCATGGAGCCTTTTCGTGACAGGGTTCAAGGAGCATTCTGATGACAAGAGTCAGGGAGCATTTTGATGACAAGTGTACTGAGCATTGTGATGACAAAGGTCATGGAGCATTGTGATGAAAAGGGCATGGAATTTTGTGATGACAGTCATCATGGAGCATTGTGATGACAAGTGTTATGGAACTTTGGGATCACAATGGTTTGGAGCATTGTGATGACAGAGGTCATGGATCCTTTTGATTTCAAGGAGCATGGAGCATTGTGATGACTAGGGCATGAAGCAATGTGATCCCAAGGTTCATGGAGGACTGTGATGACAATGGAAGTGGAGTATCTTGATGACAAACACATAGAGAATTGTAATGACAAGGTCATGTAGCCTTTTGCTGACAAAGTCATGGAGCATTGTGATGACAGGTGTCATGGAGCACTGTGATGACAAGCGTCACGGAGCATTGTGAATACAGGGGTCATAGAGCATTGGGAGGACAAGGGCATGGATCATTGTGATGACAAGTGTCATGGAGCAGTGGGCTGAAAATGTTCATGGAGTATTGTGATGACAGGGGTCATGGAGCATTGTGATGACAGAGGTCAAGGAGAATTTTGATTTCATTGTGCTGACAATAGCCAGAATCAATATGATGATGGGCATGATGCATTGTGATGACAGGGCTCATGGAGCATGGAGATGAAAAGGGGCATGGAGCATTGTGATTACAGGGGTCTTGGAGCACTGTGATGACAAGGGCATGGAACATTTCATGAGAAGGCCATGGAACATTCTGATGACATGTGTCATGGTGCTTTGTGATGACAAGGGCATGGAGCATTGTGATTACAGGGGTCTTGGAGCATTGTGATGACAAGTGTCATGGAGCCTTGTGATTACAAGGCCATGGAATATCGTGATGGATGGCGTCATGGAGCACTGTTATGACAGGGGTAATGGAGCATTGTGATGAGAAGGGCATGGAGCATTGTGATTACAAGTTTTATGGAGCATTGCAATGAGAAAATTGTGGACCGTTGTGATGAAAAGTGCGTGGCAAATTGTGATGAAAAGGGTCATGGAGCATTTTTTTGACAAAGGCATGGAGCATTGTGATGACAAGGGTCACGGAGTATTGTGATGAAATGTTCATGGAGCATTGTGGTTACAAACGACACAGAGCCTTGTGATGACGCGGGTAAGGAGCACGGTGATGACAAATGTTATGAAGCATTGTGATGACTGGACTCACGGAGCATTGTCATGACAGGGGTCATGGTGCATTGTGATGACAAGGGCATGGAGCATTGTGATGACAGGGGCATGGAGCATTCGTCAGACAACTTTCATAGATTATTGTGAGGACAGTGGACATGGTGCATTGTGATGACAAGGGCATGGATCATTCTGATGAGAAGGTCATGGAGTATTGTGAAGACAGTTGTCAGGGAGCATTGTGATGACATATGTCATGGCCCATTGCGATGACAATAGCAGGGAGCCTTGTGATGCCAAATGTAATGGAGGATTGTGTTGACAAATATAATGGAGCACTGTGATGACTAGGGCTTGGAGCATTATGATGACAAGGGCCATTGAGAATTTTCAGGACAAGGTCGTGAAGCATTGTGATGACAATATCCTGGAGCATTGTGATGAGAAAAACATGGAGCCTTGTGATGAGAAATCTCATGGAGCATACTGATGAAAATGGACATGTACCATTGTGATTACAGGCGTCTTGGAACATTGTGATGACATGTGCATGGAGCATTGTGAGGAGAAGGCAAAGAGCATTCTGAAGACATGCGTCCTTTAGCTTTGTGATGACAAGGGCATGGAGCATTGTGATTACATGGGTCTTGGAGCATTGTGATGAAAAAGCATGGAGCCTTGTCATGACAGGGTTCAAGGAGCATACAGACAACAAGTGTCAGGGAGCATTTTGATGACAAGTGTATTGAGCATCGTGATGACAATGGTCATGGAGCATTGTGATGAGAAGACCATGGATAACTGTGATGACGAGCATCATGGTGCATTGTGATGACAAGTGTTTTGGAATATTGTGATCACAAGCGTTTGGAGCATTGTTATGACAGAGATCATGGAGCATTTTGATTTCATTATGATGGCGATAGCATGAAGCATTATGATGATGGTCATGGTGCATTGTGATGACAGGGTTCATGAAACATTGAGATGAAAATGGGCATGTATCATTGTGGTTACAGGGTTCTTGGAGCATTGTGATGAGAAGGGTCATGGAGCCTTGTGATGACAAGGCCATGGAACATCGTGATGGCAGGGGTCATGGATCATGGGTATGACAGGGATAATGGAGCATTGTGATGGCAGGGCAAGGAGCATTGTGATGAGAAGGCTATGGAGCATTCTGATGATATGTGTCATGGAGGTTTGTGATGACAAGGACATGAAGCAATGTGATGAGAACCTTAATGGAGCATTGTGATGACAATGACATGGAGCATTGTGATGACAAGGGTTATGGATCTTTGTGATGACAAAGGTCATGGAGCATTTTGATGACAAGGGCGTTGTGCATTGTGATGAGAAGGGTAGGGAGCATTGTGATGACAGGGTCATGGAGCAATTTGATGTAAAGTGTCAAGGAATATTTTGATGACAGTGGTTATGGAACATTGTGATGCCAGGGGTCATCGAACATTGTGATGATAAGTGCATGTAGCATTGTGATGACAGGAGTCATGGCATATTTTGATGACAGGGGTGAGGGAATATTGTGACGAATATTGATGTAACATTGTGACATCAGTGGTGAGAGAGCATTTTGGTGAGAATTCCATGGAGCCTTGTGATGAAAAGGTTCATGGAGCATTGTGATGTCAAGATTGGGGAGCACTGTGATGACAAGCGCATGGTGCATTGGGATGACATGTGTCATGGAGCATTGTGCTGACAAGCGCATGGAGCATTGTGATGACAAGGGTCATGGAGCATTGTGCTGAGAAAGGCATAGAGCATTGTGATGACAAAGGTCAAAGAGCATTGTGATGAAAAGTTCATGGAGCATTGTGGTTAAAATGGTCACAGAGACTGTTGATGACGAGGTCATGGACAATTGTGATGACAAAGGTCATGAAGCATTGTGATAACTGGAGTCACGGAGCATTGTGATGACAGGGGTCATGGAGCATTGTGATAACAAGGGCATGGAGTATTGTGATGACAAGGGCATGGAATATTGGTCTAATAAGTTTCATGGATTATTGCGATGACAGTTGGAATGGCGCATTGTGATGACAACGGCATGGAGCATTGTGATGACCAGGTCATGCAGTATTGGGAAGACAGGTGTCAGGGAGCATTGTGATGACATATGTAATGGCCCATTGTGAAGACAATGGCATGGAGCATTGTGATGCCAAGTGTCATGGAGGATTCTGATGAAAAAGGTAATGGAGCATTGTGATGACAATGGCTTGGAGCATTGTGATGACAAGGGTCAGGGAGCATTGTGCTGACAAGTGCATGGAGAATTGTGATGACAAGGGTCATGGAGCATTGGGTTGAAAATGTTCATGGAGTACTGTGATGACAGGGGTCATGGAGCATTGTGATGACAGAGGTCATGGAGAATTTTGATTTCATTGTGCTGACAATAGCCGGAAGCATTATGATGATTGGCATGATGCATTGTGATGAGAGGGTTCATGGAGCATTGAGATGAAAAGGGGCCTGGAGCACTGTGATTACAGGGGTCTTGGAGCTTTTTGATGACAAGGGCATGGAGCATTGTGATTACAGGGTTCTTGGAGCATTGTGATGACAAGGGCATGGAACATTGGGATGAGAATGTCATGGAGCGTTCTGATGACATGCATCATGGAGCTTTGTGATGACAAGGGCATGGAACATTGTGATTACAGGGCTCTTGGAGCATTGTGATGACAAGGGCAGTGAACAATGGGATGAGAATGTCATGGAGCGTTCTGATGACATGCATCATGGAGCTTTGTGAGGACAAGGGCATGGAACATTGTGATTGCAGGGGCCTTGGAGCACTGTGAGGGAAAGGGCATGTGACATTGTGATGAAAAATGCATGGAACCTTGTCATGACAGGGTTCAAGGAGCATACTGATGACAAGTGTCAGGGACCATTGTGATGACAAGGGTATTGAGCACTGTGATGACAAATGTCATGGAGCATTGTGATTAGAAGACCATGGATACTTGTGATGACGAGCGTTATGTGGAGCTCTGATGATAGGTGTTATGGAATATTGTGATCACAAGGATTTGGAGCATTGTGATGACAGAGGTCATAGAGCATTTTGATTTCATTGTGATGACAATAGCATGAAGCATTATGATGATGCACATTTGGTGCATTGTGATGACAGCGTTCATGGAGCATTGAGATGAAAAGGGGCATGGAGCATTATGATTACAGGAGTCTTGGATCATTGTGATGAAAAGGGCATGGAACATTGGTCTGAAATGTTTCATGGATTATTGTGATGAGAGGGGGCAAGGAGCATTGTGATAACAAGGGAACGGAACACTGTGATACATGGTTCATGGAGGATTATAATGAGAAGCGCATGGAGCATTGTGAGAAGAATGGCATCGAGCATTGTGATGAAATGCATCATGGATCGTGTGATGACAAGGGCTTTGAACAATGTGATGAGAGGTTTTTGGAGCATTGTGATGACAATGGCATGGAGCATTGTGATGCCAAGGGTCATGGAGTTTTGTGATGACAAAGGTCATGGAGCATTTTGATGACAAGTGTGTGGTGCATTCTCTTGTGATGGGCAGGGAGCATTGTGATGACAGGGTCATGGAGCAATTTGATGAAAAGTGTCATGGAACATTTTGATGACAGGGGTTATGGAACATTGTGATGTCAGGAGTCATGGAACATTTTCATGACAGTGTTGTGGACCATTGTGATTAGAGGGGAGTGGGTGTATTGTGATGACTAGTGAGGGAACATTTTGATATCATTCGTGAGAGAGCATTTTGATAAGAAGTGCATGGAGCATTGTGAGGACAAGTTTTATGGAGCATTGTGATGACAAGCTTGTGGAGCACTGTGATGACAAGCACATGGCACATTGTGATGACATGGGTCATGGAGCAATGTGATGACAAGGGTCACCGAGCATTGTGATGAAAATTTCATGGAGCATTTTGGTGACAAAGGTCACAGAGCCTAGTGATGACGAGGGCATGGACCATTGTGATACAAAGGTGATGAAGCATTGTGATGACTGGAGTCACGGAGCATTGTGATGACAGGGGTCATAGAGCTTTGTGATGAAAAGGCAATGATCATTGTGATGACAGGGGCATGGAGCATTGGCCTGACATGTTTCATGGATTATTGTGATGACAGTGGGCATGGTGCAATGTGATGACAAAGGCATGGAGCATTGTGATGAGAAGGTCATGGAGTATTTTGAAGACAGGTCTCAGGGAGCATTGTGATGACATATGTCATGGTCCATTGCGATGACAATGGAATGGAATATTGTGATGCCAAGTGTCATGGAGGATTGTGATGACAAATGTAATGGAGCATTTTGATGACAAGGGCTTGGAGCATTGTGATGACAATGGACATGGAGCATTGTGATGACAAGGGCATGGAGCATTGTGATGACAAGGGCCATTGAGAATTTTGATGACAAGTTCATGAAGCATTGTGATGAGAAGCACATGGAGCTTCCTATGACAGGGGTCATGGAGCATTGTGATGAAAAGTGCATACAGAATTGTGATGACAAATCGTGAAACACGGTGATGAGAAGTGTCATGGAGCATAGTGATGCCAAGAACGAGGAGAATTGTGATGACAGTGGACATGGAGCATTGTGATGACCAGGGCATGGAGCATTGTGATGGCAAGACCGTGGAGCTTTGTGATGAGAAGACCATGGATAATTGTGATGACGAGCGTCATGGAGCACTGTAATGACAAGGGGAATGGAGCATTGTGATGAGAGTGGCCATGGAGCATTGTGATGACAAGGGTCATGGAGCATTTTGATGACAAGGGCGTGGAGAATTGTGATGAGAAGACGATGGATAATTGTGATGACGAGCGTCATGGAGCACAGTAATGACAAGGGGTATGGAGCATTGTGATGACAGTGGCCATGGAGCATTGTGATGACAAGTGTCATGGAGCATTCTGATGACAAGCTTGTGGAGTATTGTGACGACAATGGCATGGAGCATTGTGATGAAAAGGGCATGGAGCATTGTGATAAAAAAGGCATGAAGCCATTTCATGACAGGTTTCAAGGAGCATTCTGACGACAAGTGTCAGGGAACATTGTGATGACAAGTGTATTGAGAATGGTGATGAAAAAGATCATGGAGCATTTTGACGAAAAGGGCATGGAGTATTGTGATGACAGGCATCATGGAGCGTTGTGATGACAAGTGTTATGGAACATTGTGATCACAAGTGTTTGGAGCATTGTGATGATAGAAGTCATGGATAATTTTGTTTTCAAGGAGCATGGAGCATTGGGATGACAAGGGCATGAAGCAATGTGATCCCAAGGTTCATGGAGGATTGTGATGACAATGGTAATGGAGTATTGTGATGACAAGCAAATGGAGCATTGTGATGACAAGGTCATGTAGCATTTTGCTGACACAGGCATGGAGCATTGTGATGATAAGGGTCATGGAGCACTGTGATGAGAAGCATCACGGATCATTGTGATTACAGGGGTCATGGAGCATAGGGATGGCAAGGCCATGGATCATTGTGATGACAAGTGTCATGGAGCATTGGGCTGAAAATGTTCATGGAGCATTGTGATGACTAGGGAATGGAGCATTGTGATGACAAGAGTCCCGGATCACTGTGTTGTCAGGGGTCATGGAGCGCAGTGATGACAGTGGTCATGGAGCATTGTGATGATAGGGATCATGAAGCATTGTGTTGAGAAGTTCCTGGAGAATTGGACTGAAAATGTTCAGGAAGTATTGTGAGGACTGGGGTCATGGAGCATTGTGATGACAAGGGAATGGAGCACTGTGATGAAAAGTTCCTGGAGCATTGTGATGAGAAGACCATGGAGCCTTGTAATAACAAGTCTCATGGAGCATTCTGATGAAAAGGGGCATGGAGTATTGTGATTACAGGGGTCTTGGAGCACTGTGATGACAAGGGCATGGAGCACTGTGATTACTGGTGTCTTGGAGCATTGTGATGAAATTGGCATGGATCATTGTTATGAAAATGGTATGGAGCCTTGTCATGACAGTGTTCCAGGAGCATACTGATGACAAGTGTCAGGGAGCATTGTGATGACAAGTGTATAGAGCATTGTGATGACAAAGGTCATGGAGCACTGTGATGAGAAGAGCATGGATAATTGTGATGATGAGACTCATGGGGCATTGTGATGATAAGTGTTATAGAACATTGTGATCACAAGGATTTGGGGCATTGTGATGAGACAGATCATCGAATATTTTGATTTCATTGTGATGACAAGAGCCTGAAGCATTATGATGATGGGCATGGTGCATTTTGATGACAGGGTTCATGGAGCATTGAGATGCAAAGGGGCATGGAGCATTGTGATTAGAGGGTTCATGGAGCATTGTGATGACAATGGCATGGAGCATTGAGATGCCAAGGGTCATGGAGCTTTGTGATGACAAAGGTCATTGAGCAATTTGATGACAAGGGGTGGTGCAATGTGATGAGAAGGGCAGGGAGCATTGTGATGACAGGGTCATAGAGCAATTTGATGAAAAGGGTCATGGAATATTTTGATGACAGGGGTTATGGAACATTGTGATGTCAGGGGTCATCGAACTTTGTGATGATAAGTGCATGTAGCATTGCAAAGACAGGAGTCATGGAACATTGTGATGACAGTGGTGAGGGAGTATTGTGATGAATAGTGATGTAACATTGTGATATCTGTGGTGAGAGAGCATTTTGATGAGAAGTGCATGGAGAATTGTGATGACAAGTTTTATGGAGCATTGTGGTGACAAGATTGTGGAGCACTGTGATGACAAGTGCAGGGTGCATTGTGATGACATGGGTCATGGTGCATTGTGCTGACAAGCGCATGGAGCACTGTGATGACAAGGGTCATGGAGCATTGTGCTGAGGAAGGCATAGAGCATTGTGATGACAAGGGTCAAAGAGCATTGTGATGAAAATTTCATGGAGCAATGTGGTTAAATATGTCACAGAGACTGTGGATGACGACGGCATGGACCATTGTGATGACAAAGGTCATGAAGCATTGTGATGAATCGATTCATGGAGCATTGTGATGACAGGGGTCATGGAGCATTGTGATAACAAGGGCATGGAGCATTGTGATGACAAGGGCAGGGAACATTGGTCTAATAAGTTTCATGGATTATTGCAATGACAGTTGGAATGGCGCATTGTGATGACAAAGGCATGGAGCATTGTGATGAGCAGGTCATGCAGTATTGTGAAGAGAGGTGTCAGGGAGCATTGTGATGACATATGTAATGGCCCATTGTGATGACAATGGCATGGAGCATTGTGATGCCAAGTGTCATGGAGGATTCTGATGACAATGGAAATGGAGCATTGTTATGACAATGGCTTGGAGCATTGTGATGACAAGGGTCAGGGAGCATTGTGCTGACAAGTGCATGGAGAATTTTGATGACAAGCGTCATGGAGCATTCTGATGATAAGCTTGTGGAGTATTTTGATGACAATGGCATGGATCATTGTGATGAAAACTGCATGGGCATTGTGATGAAAAAGGCATGGAGCATTTTCGTGACAGGGTTCAAGGAGCATTCTGATGACAAGTGTCAGGGAGCATTGTGATGACAAGTGTATTGAGAATTGTGATGACAAAGGTCATGGAGCATTGTGATGAAAAAGGCATGGAGTAATGTGATGACAGGCATCTTAGAGCGTTGTGATGACAAGTGCTATGGAACATTGTGATCACAAGGGTTTGGAGCATTGTGATGACAGAGGTCATGGATCATTTAGATTTCAAGGAGCATGGAGCATTGTGATGACAAGGGCATGAAGCAATGTGATCCCAAGGTTCATGGAGGACTGTGATGACAATGGGAATGGAGTATTGTGATGACAAGCGCATAGAGCATTGCAATGACAAGGTCAGGTAGTATTTTGCTGACAAAGGCATGGAGCATTGTGATGACAGGTGTCATGGAGCCCTGTGATGACAAGCGTCACGGAGCATTGTGAATACAGGGGTCATGGAGCATTGGGATGACAAGGGCATGGATGATTTTGATGACAAGGGTCATGGAGCATTGGGCTGAAAATGTTCATGGAATATTGTGATGACAGGGATCATGCAGCATTTTGATGACAAGTTCCTGGAGCACTTTGATGAGAAGACAATGGAGACTTGTGATGACAAGTCTCATGGAGCATTTTGATGAAAAGGGACATGGAGCACTGTGATTACAGGGGTCTTGGAGCATTGTGATGACAAGGGCATGGAGCATTGTGATGAGAAGGCCATGGAGCATTCTGATGACATACATCATTGAGCATTATGATGACAAGGGCATAGAGCATTGTGATTACAGGGGTCTTGGAGCATTGTGATTAAAATGACATGGATCATTGTGATGAAAAAGGCATGGAGACGTGTCATGACAGGGTTAATGGAGCATACTGATGACAAGTGTCAGGGAGCATTGTGATAACAAGTGTATTAAGCATTGTGATGACAAAGGTCATGGAGCATTGTGATGAGAAGACCATGGATAATTGTGATGATGAGCGTCAAGGGGTGTTGTGATGATAAGTGTTATGGAACACTGTGATCACCAGGGTTTGGAGCATTGTGATGACAGAGGTCATGGAGCATTTGGATTTCATTGTGATGACAATAGCCTGAAGCATTATGATGATGGGCATCGTCCATTGTGATGACAGGGTTCATGGAGCATTGAGATGAAAAGACGCATGGAGCATTTTGATTACAAGGGTCTTGGAGCATTGTGATGACAAGGGCATAGAGAATTTTGATGACAGGGCCATGGAACATTCTGATGACATGCGTCATGTAGCTTTTTGATGACAAGGGCATGGAGCATTTTGATTAGATGGGTCGTGGAGCATTGTGATGACAAGTGTCATGGAGCCTTGTGATGACAAGGCCGTGGAACATTGTGATGGCAGGCGTCATGGAGCATAGTTATGACAGAGGTAAAGGAGCATTGTGATGAGAAGGGCATGGAGCATTGGTCTGAAATGTTTCATGGATTATTGTGATGAGAGTGGGCATAGAGCATTGTGATGATAAGGGCATGGAACACTGTGATACATGGGTCATGGAGGATTCAAATGACAAGGGCATGGGGCATTGTGATGAGAAGGGCATCGAGCATTGTGATTACAAGTGTCATGGTGCTTTGTGATGAAAAGGGAATGGAGAAATGTGATGAGAGGGTTCATGGAGCATTGTGATGACAATGACATCGAGCACTGTGATGCCAGGGGTCATGGAGCTTTGTGATGACAAAAGTCATGGAGCATTTTGAAGACAAGTACATGGTGCATTGTGATGAGAATGGCAGGGAGTATTTTGATGCCAGGGTCATGCAGCAATTGGATGAAAAGTGTATTGGAACATTTTGATGACAGGGGTTATAGAACATTGTGATATCAGGGGTCATGGAACATTGTGATGATAAGGGGATGTAGCATTGTGATGACAGGGGTCATGGGACATTGTGATTACTGGGGTGAGGGAGTATTGTGACGACTAGTGATGAAACACTGTGATATCTCTGGTGAGAGAGCATTTTGATGAGAAGTGTATGGAGCATTGTGATTACAAGGTTTATGGAGCATTGCAATGACAAGTTTCTGGACCGTTGTGATGAAAAGCGAATGGCACATTGTGATGAGAAGGTTCAGGAACATTTTTCAAACAAAGGCATGGAGCATTTTGATGACAATGGTCAAGGCACATTGTGATGAAAACGGGCATGGGGCATTGTGATGAAAATGGCATGGAGCCTTTTCGTGACAGGGTTCAAGGAGCATTCTGATGACAAGAGTCAGGGAGCATTTTGATGACAAGTGTACTGAGCATTGTGATGACAAAGGTCATGGAGCATTGTGATGAAAAGGGCATGGAATTTTGTGATGACAGTCATCATGGAGCATTGTGATGACAAGTGTTATGGAACTTTGGGATCACAATGGTTTGGAGCATTGTGATGACAGAGGTCATGGATCCTTTTGATTTCAAGGAGCATGGAGCATTGTGATGACTAGGGCATGAAGCAATGTGATCCCAAGGTTCATGGAGGACTGTGATGACAATGGAAGTGGAGTATCTTGATGACAAACACATAGAGAATTGTAATGACAAGGTCATGTAGCCTTTTGCTGACAAAGTCATGGAGCATTGTGATGACAGGTGTCATGGAGCACTGTGATGACAAGCGTCACGGAGCATTGTGAATACAGGGGTCATAGAGCATTGGGAGGACAAGGGCATGGATCATTGTGATGACAAGTGTCATGGAGCAGTGGGCTGAAAATGTTCATGGAGTATTGTGATGCCAGGGGTCATGGAGCATTGTGATGACAGGGGTCATGGAGCATTGTGATGACAGAGGTCAAGGAGAATTTTGATTTCATTGTGCTGACAATAGCCGAAATCAATATGATGATGGGCATGATGCATTGTGATGACAGGGCTCATGGAGCATGGAGATGAAAGGGGGCATGGAGCATTGTGATTACATGGGTCTTGGAGCACTGTGATGACAAGGGCATGGAACATTTAATGGGAAGGCCATGGAACATTCTGATGACATGTGTCATGGTGCTTTGTGATGACAAGGGCATGGAGCATTGTGATTACAGGGGTCTTGGAGCATTGTGATGACAAGTGTCATGGAGCCTTGTGATTACAAGGCCATGGAATATCGTGATGGATGGCGTCATGGAGCACTGTTATGACAGGGGTAATGGAGCATTGTGATGAGAAGGGCATGGAGCATTGTGATTACAAGTTTTATGGGTCATGGCAATGAGAAAATTGTGGACCGTTGTGATGAAAATTGCGTGGCAAATTGTGATGAAAAGGGTCATGGAGCATTTTTTTGACAAAGTCATGGAGCATTGTGATGACAAGTGTCACGGAGTATTGTGATGAAATGTTCATGGAGCATTGTGGTTACAAACGACACAGAGCCTTGTGATGACGCGGTAAGGAGCATTGTGATGACAAATGTTATGAAGGATTGTGATGACTGGACTCACGGAGCATTGTCATGACAGGGGTCATGGTGCATTGTGGTGACAAGGGCATGGAGCACTGTGATGACAGGGGCATGGAGCATTCGTCTGACAACTTTCATAGATTATTGTGAGGACAGTGGACATGGTGCATTGTGATGACAAGGGCATGGATCATTGTGATGAGAAGGTCATGGAATATTGTGAAGACAGTTGTCAGGGAGCATTGTGATGACATATGTCATGGTCCATTGCGATGACAATAGCAGGGAACCTTGTGATGCCAAATGTAATGGAGGATTGTGTTGACAAATATAATGGTGCACTGTGATGACTAGGGCTTGGAGCATTATGATGACAAGGGCCATTGAGAATTTTCAGGACAAGGTCGTGAAGCATTGTGATGACAATATCCTGGAGCATTGTGATGAGAAAAACATGGAGCCTTGTGATGAGAAATCTCATGGAGCATACTGATGAAAATGGACATGGACCATTGTGATTACAGGCGTCTTGGAACACTGTGATGACATGTGCATGGAGCATTGTGAGGAGAAAGCCAAGAGCATTCTGAAGACATGCGTCCTTTAGCTTTGTGATGACAAGGGCATTGAGCATTGTGATTACATGGGTCTTGGAGCATTGTGATGAAAAAGCATGGAGCCTTGTCATGACAGGGTTCAAGGAGCATACAGACAACAAGTGTCAGGGAGCATTTTGATGACAAGTGTATTGAGCATCGTGATGACAATGGTCATGGAGCATTGTGATGAGAAGACCATGGATAACTGTGATGACGAGCGTCATGGTGCATTGTGATGACAAGTGTTTTGGAATATTGTGATCACAAGCGTTTGGAGCATTGTTATGACAGAGATCATGGAGCATTTTGATTTCATTATGATGGCAATAGCATGAAGCATTATGATGATGGTCATGGTGCATTGTGATGACAGGGTTCATGAAACATTGAGATGAAAATGGGCATGGATCATTGTGGTTACAGGGTTCTTGGCGCATTGTGATGAGAAGGGTCATGGAGCCTTGTGATGACAAGGCCATGGAACATCGTGATGGCAGGGGTCATGGATCACGGGTATGACAGGGATAATGGAGCATTGTGATGGCAGGGCAAGGAGCATTGTGATGAGAAGGCTATGGAGCATTCTGATGATATGTGTCATGGAGGTTTGTGATGACAAGGACATGAAGCAATGTGATGAGAACCTTAATGGAGCATTGTGATGACAATGACATGGAGCATTGTGATGACAAGGGTTATGGATCTTTGTGATGACAAAGGTCATGGAGCATTTTGATGACAAGGGCGTTGTGCATTGTGATGAGAAGGGTAGGGAGCATTGTGATGACAGGGTCATGGAGCAATTTGATGTAAAGTGTCAAGGAATATTTTGATGACAGTGGTTATGGAACATTGTGATGCCAGGGGTCATCGAACATTGTGATGATAAGTGCATGTAGCATTGTGATGACAGGAGTCATGGCATATTTTGATGACAGGGGTGAGGGAATATTGTGACGAATATTGATGTAACATTGTGACATCAGTGGTGAGAGAGCATTTTGGTGAGAATTCCATGGAGCCTTGTGATGAAAAGGTTCATGGAGCATTGTGATGTCAAGATTGGGGAGCACTGTGATGACAAGCGCATGGTGCATTGGGATGACATGTGTCATGGAGCATTGTGCTGACAAGCGCATGGAGCATTGTGATGACAAGGGTCATGGAGCATTGTGCTGAGAAAGGCATAGAGCATTGTGATGACAAAGGTCAAAGAGCATTGTGATGAAAAGTTCATGGAGCATTGTGGTTAAAATGGTCACAGAGACTGTTGATGACGAGGTCATGGACAATTGTGATGACAAAGGTCATGAAGCATTGTGATAACTGGAGTCACGGAGCATTGTGATGACAGGGGTCATGGAGCATTGTGATAACAAGGGCATGGAGTATTGTGATGACAAGGGCATGGAATATTGGTCTAATAAGTTTCATGGATTATTGCGATGACAGTTGGAATGGCGCATTGTGATGACAACGGCATGGAGCATTGTGATGACCAGGTCATGCAGTATTGGGAAGACAGGTGTCAGGGAGCATTGTGATGACATATGTAATGGCCCATTGTGAAGACAATGGCATGGAGCATTGTGATGCCAAGTGTCATGGAGGATTCTGATGAAAAAGGTAATGGAGCATTGTGATGACAATGGCTTGGAGCATTGTGATGACAAGGGTCAGGGAGCATTGAGCTGACAAGTGCATGGAGAATTGTGATGACAAGTCTCATGGAGCATTCTGATGAAAAGGGGCATGGAACATTGTGATTACATGTGTCTTGGAGCATTGTGATGACAAGGGCATGGAGCATTGTGTGGAGAAATCCAAAGAGCATTCTGATGACATGCGTCATGGAGCTTTGTGATGACAAAGGCATGGAACTTTGTGATTACAGGGGTCTTGGAGCATTGTGATGACAGAGGTAATGGAGCATTGTGATAAGAAGGGCATGGAGCATTGTTATGACCAGGTCATGCAGTATTGTGAAAAGTGGTGTCACGGAGCATTGTGATGACATATGTATTGGCCCATTGTGATGACAATGGCATGGAGCATTGTGATACAAATTGTCATGGATGATTCTGATGACAAAGGTAATGGAGCATTTTGATGACAATGGCTTGGAGCATTGTGATGACAAGGGTCAGGGAGCATTGTGTGGAGAAGGCCATGGAACATTCTGATGACATGCATCATGGAGCTTTGTGATGACAAGTGTATGGAGCTTTGTGATTACAGGGGTCTTGGTGCATTGTGATGACAGAGGTAATGGAGAATTGTGATGAGAAGGGAATGGAGCATTGTGATTACAAGGTTTATTGAGCATTGTGATGACAAATTTCTGGATCGTTGGTATGAAAAGCGTGTGGCACATTGTGATGACAACGGTCATGGAGCATTTTTCTGACAAAGGCATGGAGCATTGTGATGACAAGTGTCATGGAGCATTGTGATGAAAAGTTCATGGAGCATTGTGGTTACAAAGGTAACAGAGCCTTGTGATGACACGGTTATCGACCATTGTGATGACAAATGTTATGAAGAATTGTGATGACTGGAGTAACGGAGCATTGTGATGACAGGGGTCATGGAGCATTGTGATGAAAAGGGAATGGAGCATTGTGCTGAGAATGGCATAGATCACTGAGATGACATGTGCCATGGAGCATTTTAATGACAAGGGTCACGGAGCATTGTGAATACAGGGGACATAGAGCATTAGGATGACAAGGGCATGGATCATTGTGATGACAAGGGTCATGGAGTATTGGGCTGAAAATATACCTGGAGTATTGTGATGACGGGGGACATGGAGCATTGTGATGACAATGGAATGTAGCATGGTGATGACAAAGTCCTGGAGCATTGTGATGAGATGACCAGGGAGACTTGAGATGATAATTTTCATGGAGCATCCTGATGAAAAGGGGCATGGAGCATTGTGATTACAGGGGTCTTGGAGCATTGTGATGACAAGGGCATGGAGCATTGTGAGGAGAAGGCCATGGAACATTCTGATTACATGCGTCATGGAGCATTGTGATGAAAAGGGAATGGAGCATTGTGATTACAGGGGTCTTGGAGCATTGTGATGACAAGGGTCATGGAGCCTTGTGATGACAAGGCCGTGGAACATTGTGATGGCAGGTGTCATGGAGCATTGTTATGACAGAGGTAATGGAGCATTATGATGAAAAGAGCATTGAGCATTGGTCTGAAATATTTCATGGATTGTTGTGATGAGAGTGGGCATGGAGCATTGTGATGACAAGGGCACGGAACACTGATACATCGGTCATGGAGGATTGTAATGACAAGGGCATGGAGCACTGTGATGAGAAGGGCATCGAGCATTGTTATGACAAGTGTCATGGTGCTTTGTGATGACAAGGGCATGGAGCCATGTGATGAGAGTGTTCATGGAGCATTGTGATGACAATGACATGGAGCATTGTGATGCCAAGGGTCATGGAACTTTGTGATGACAAAGGTCATGGAGCATTTTGATGACGAGGGTGTGGTGCATTGTGATGAGAAGTGCAGGAAGCATTTTGATGACAGGGTCATGCAGCAATTTGATGAAAAGTGTAATGGAACATTTTGATGACAGGGGTTATAGAACATTGTGATGCCAGGTGTCATGGATCTTTGGGATAAAAAGGGTCATGGAGCATTTTGATGACAGGTGTTATGGAACATTGTGATGTCAGGGGTCATGGAACATTTTGCAGATAAGGGGATGTAGCATTGTGATGACAGGGTTCATGGAACATTGTGATAACAGGGGTGAGGGAGGATTGTGATGACTAGTGATGCAACATTGTGATATCTTATGTGAGAGAGCATTTGGATGAGAATTTCATGGAGCATTGTGATTACAAGGTTTATGGAGCATAGCGATGACAAG
Organism: Mesoplodon mirus; assembly: GCF_964341445.2. Classification (NCBI taxonomy): domain Eukaryota; kingdom Metazoa; phylum Chordata; class Mammalia; order Artiodactyla; family Ziphiidae; genus Mesoplodon; species Mesoplodon mirus. Next base: position 148,023 of record NW_028295633.1, read on the forward strand.
GTTGTGGATCATTGTGATGAAAAGCGCATGGTACATTGTGATGAAAAGGGTCATGGAGAATTGTTCTGACAAAGGCATGGAGCATTGTGATGACAAGGGTCACGGAGCATTGTGATGAAAAGTTCATGGAGCATTGTGGTTAAAATGGTCACAGAGACTTGTGATGACGCGGGCATGGACCGTTGTGATGACAAACGTTATGAAGCATTGTGATTACTGGAGTCACGGGGCACTGTGATGACAGGGGACATGGAGCATTGTGATGACAAGGGCATGGAGCACTGTGATGACAGGGGCATGGATCATTGGTCTGACAAGTTTCATAGATGATTGTGATGACAGTGGACATGGTGCATTGTGATGACAACGGCATGGAGCATTGTGATTACATGGGTCTTGGAGCATTGTGATAACAAGTGTCATGGAACCATGTGATGACTAGGCCGTGGAACATTGTGATGGCAGGGGTCATGTTGCATTGTTATGACAGAGGCAATGGAGCATTGTGATGAGAAGGGCATGGAACATTGGTCTAAAATATTTCATGGATTATTGTAATGAGAGTGGGCATAGAGCATTGTGATGACCAGGGTATGGAACACTATGATGCATGAGTCATGCAGGATTGTAATGACAAAGGCATGGAGCATTGTGATGACATATGTCATGAAGCATTGTGATGACTGGAGTCACGGAGCATTGTGATGACAAGGACATGGAGCATTGTGATGACAAGGGCATGGAGTATTTTGAAGACAGGTGTCAGGGAGCATTGTGATGACATATGTCATGGTCCATTGCGATGACAATGGCATGGAGCATTGTGATGCCAAATGTAATGGAGGATTGTAATGACAAATATAGTGGAGCATTGTTATGACTACGGCTTGGAGCATTATGATGACAAGGGCCAATGAGAATTTTCATGACAATGTCGTGAAGCATTGTGATGACAAGGTCCTGGAGCACTGTGATGAGAAAACCATAGAGCCTTGTGATGACAAGTCTCATGGAGCATACTAATGAAAAGGGGCATGGAGCATTCTGATTACAGGGCTCTTGGAACATTGTGATAACAAGGTCATGGAACATTGTGATGACAAGGGCATGGATCATTGGTCTAATAAGTTTCATGGATTATTATGATGACAGTTGGAATGGCGCATTGTGATGACAAGGGCATTGAGCATTGTGATGACCAGGTCATGCAGTATTGTGGGAAGAGGTGTCACGGAGCATTTTGATGACATATGTATTAGCCCATTGTGATGACAATGGCATGGAGCATTGTGATGCCAAGTTTCATGGAGGATTCTGATGACGAAGGTAAAGGAGCATTGTGATGACAATGGCTTTGATCATAGTGATGACAAGGTTCAGGGAGCACTGTGCTGACAAGTGCATGGAGAATTGTGATGACAAGGGTCATGGAGCATTCTGATGAAAAGCTTGTGGAGTATTTTGATGACAATGTCATGGAGCATTGTGATGAAAACGGCATGGGGCTTTGTGATGAAAAATGCATGCAGCCTTTTCGTGACAGGGTTAAAGGAGCATTCTGACGACAAGTGTCATGGAGCATTGTGATGACAAGTGTTTTGAGAATTGTGATGACAAAGGTCATGGAGCATTGTGATGAAAAGGGCATGGAGTATTGTGATGACAGGCATCATGGAGCGTTGTGATGACAAGTGTTATGGAACATTGTGATCACAAGTATTTGGAGCATTGCGATGACAGAGGTCATGGATCATTTTGATTTCAAGGAGCATGGAGCACTGTGATGACAAGGGCATGAAGCAATGTGATCCCAAGGTTCATGGAGGATAGTGATGACAATTGTAATGGAGTATTGTGATGACAAGTGCATAGAGTATTGTAATGACAAGATCATGTAGCATTTTGATGACAAAGGCATGCAGCATTGTGATGACAGGAGTCATGGAGCACTGTGATGACAAGCGTCACGGAGCATTGTGAATACAGGGGTCATGGAGCATTGGGATGACAAGTGCATGGATCATTGTGATGACAAGCGTCATGGATTATTGGGCTGAAAATATTCATGGAGTATTGTGATGACAGTGGTCATGGAGCATTGTGATGACTAGGGAATGGAGCATTGTGATGACAAGAGTCCCGGATCATTGTGTTGTCAGGTGTCATGGAGTGTTGTGATGACAGTGGTCATGGAGCATTGTGATGATATTGGTCTTGGAGCATTGTTATGAGAATGTCATGGAGCATTGGGCTGAAAATATTCATGGAGTATTGTGATGACAGGGGTCATGGAGCATTGTGATGACAAGGGAATGGAGTATGGTGATGACAAGGTCCTGGAGCATTGTGATGAGAAGACCATGGAGACTTGTGATGAGAAGTCTCATGGAGCATTCTGATGATAAGGGGCATGGAGCATTGTGATTACAGGGGTCTTGGAGCATTGTGATGACAAGGGCATGGAGCATTGTGAGGAGAAGTCCATGTAACATTCTGATGACATGCATCATGGAGCTTTGTGATGACAAGGGCATGGAGCATTGTGATGACAGGGGTTTTAGAGCATTGTGATGACAAGGGTTATGGAGGCTTGTGATGACAAGGCCGTGGAACACTGTGATCGCAGGGGTCATGGAGCATTGTTATGACAGAGATAATGGAGCATTGTGATGAGAAGGGCATTGAGCATTGGTCTGAAATGTTTCATGGATTATTGTGATGACAGTTGGAAAGGCGCATTGTGATGACAAGGGCATGGAGCATTGTGAGGACCACGTCATGCAGTATTGTGAAGACAGGTGTCAGGGAGCATTGTGATGAGATATGTAATGTCCCATTGTGATGACAATGGCATAGCGCATTGTGATGCCAAGTGTCATTGAGGATTCTGATGACAAAGGTAATGGAGCATTGTGATGACAATGGCTTGGAGCATCGTGATGAAAAGTGTCAGTGAGCATTGTGCTCACAAGTGCATGGAGAATTGTGATGACAAGGGTCATGGAACATTCTGATGAAAAGCTTGTGGAGTATTTTCATGACAATGGCATGGAGCATTGTGATGAAAATGGCATGGGGCATTGTGATGAAAAAGGCAAGGAGCCTTTTCGTGACAGGTTTCAAGGAGCATTCTGACGACAAGTTTCAGGAAGCATTGTAATGAGAAGTGTATTTAGAATTGTGATGACAATGGTCATGGAGCATTGTGATGAAAAGGCCATGGAGTATTGTGATGACAGGCATCATGGAGCGTTGTCATGACAAGTTTTATGGAACATTGTGATTACAAGGGTTTGGAGCATTGTGATGACAGAGGTCATGGATCATTTTGATTTCAAGGAGCATGGAGCACTGTGATGACAAGGGCATGAAGCAATGTGATCCCAAGGTTCATGGAGGATTGTGATGACAATGGTAATGGAGTACTGTGATGACAAGCGCATAGAGTATTGTAATGACAAGATCATGTAGCATTTTGATGACAAAGGCATGGAGCATTGTGATGACAGGAGTCATGGAGCACTGTGATGACAAGCGTCACGGAGCATTGTGAATACATGGGTCATGGAGCATTGGGATGACAAGTGCATGGATCATTGTGATGACAAGCGTCATGGATTATTGGGCTGAAAATATTCATGGAGTATTGTGATGACAGTGCTCATGGAGCATTGTGATGACTAGGGAATGGAGCATTGTGATGACAAGAGTCCCGGATCATTGTGTTGTCAGGTGTCATGGAGTGTTGTGATGACAGTGGTCATGGAGCATTGTGATGATATTGGTCTTGGAGCATTGTTATGAGAATGTCATGGAGCATTGGGCTGAAAATATTCATGGAGTATTGTGATGACAGGGGTCATGGAGCATTGTGATGACAAGGGAATGGAGTATGGTGATGACAAGGTCCTGGAGCTTTGTGATGAGAAGACCATGGAGACTTGTGATGAGAAGTCTCATGGAGCATTCTGATGATAAGGGGCATGGAGCATTGTGATTACAGGGGTCTTGGAGCATTGTGATGACAAGGGCATGGAGCATTGTGAGGAGAAGTCCATGTAACATTCTGATGACATGCGTCATGGAGCTTTGTGATGACAAGGGCATGGAGCATTGTGATGACAGGGGTTTTAGAGCATTGTGATGACAAGGGTTATGGAGGCTTGTGATGACAAGGCCGTGGAACACTGTGATCGCAGGGGTCATGGAGCATTGTTATGACAGAGATAATGGAGCATTGTGATGAGAAGGGCATTGAGCATTGGTCTGAAATGTTTCATGGATTATTGTGATGACAGTTGGAAAGGCGCATTGTGATGACAAGGGCATGGAGCATTGTGAGGACCACGTCATGCAGTATTGTGAAGACAGGTGTCAGGGAGCATTGTGATGAGATATGTAATGTCCCATTGTGATGACAATGGCATAGCGCATTGTGATGCCAAGTGTCATTGAGGATTCTGATGACAAAGGTAATGGAGCATTGTGATGACAATGGCTTGGAGCATCGTGATGAAAAGTGTCAGTGAGCATTGTGCTCACAAGTGCATGGAGAATTGTGATGACAAGGGTCATGGAACATTCTGATGAAAAGCTTGTGGAGTATTTTCATGACAATGGCATGGAGCATTGTGATGAAAATGGCATGGGGCATTGTGATGAAAAAGGCAAGGAGCCTTTTCGTGACAGGTTTCAAGGAGCATTCTGAGGACAAGTTTCAGGAAGCATTGTAATGAGAAGTGTATTTAGAATTGTGATGACAATGGTCATGGAGCATTGTGATGAAAAGGCCATGGAGTATTGTGATGACAGGCATCATGGAGCGTTGTCATGACAAGTTTTATGGAACATTGTGATTACAAGGGTTTGGAGCATTGTGATGACAGAGGTCATGGATCATTTTGATTTCAAGGAGCATCTAGCACTGTGATGACAAGGGCATGAAGCAATGTGATCCCAAGGTTCATGGAGGATTGTGATGACAATGGTAATGGAGTACTGTGATGACAAGCGCATAGAGAATTGTAATGACAAAGTCATGTAGCATTTGCTGACAAAGGCATGGAGCATTGTGATGACAGGTGTCATGGGGCACTGTGATGACAAGCGTCACGGAGCTTTGTGAATACAGTGGTCATGGAGCATTGGGATGACAAGGGTATGGTTCAATGTGATGACAAATGTCATGGAGCATTGGGCTGAAAATGTTCATGGAGTATTGTGATGACAGGGGTTATGGAGCATTGTGATGACTAGGGAATGGAGCATTTTGATGACAAGAGTTCCGGATCATTGTGTTGTCAGTTGTCATGGAGTGTTGTGATGACAGTGGTCATGGAGCATTGTGATGATATTGGGAATGGAGCATTGTGATGAGAAGTTTGTGGAGCATTGTGATTACAGGTGTCTTGATGCATTGTGATGAAATGGGCATGTATCATTGTGAAGAAAAAGTCATTAAGCCTTGTCATGACAGGGTTTAAGAAACATACAGACGACAAGTGTAAGGGAGCATTGTGATGACAAGTGTATTGAGCATTTGATGACAAAGGTCATGGAGCATTGTAATGAGAAGACCATGGATAATTGTGATGATGCGCGTCATGGGGTGTTGTGATGATAAGTCTTATGGAACATTGTGATCACAAGGGTTTGGAGCATTATGATGACAGAGGTCATGGAGAATTTAGATTTCATTGTGATGACAATAGCCTGAAACATTATGATGATGGGCATGGTGCATTGTGATGACAGGGTTCATGGGGCATTGAGATGAAAATGGGCATGGAGCATTGTGATTACTGGGGTCTCGGAGCATTGTGATTACAAGGGCATGGAGCATTTTGATGAGAAGTCCATGGACCATGCTGATGACATGCGTCATGGAGCACTGTGATGACAAGGGCATGGAGCATTGTGATTACAGGGGTCTTGGAGCATTGTGATGACAAGGGTCATGGAGCCTTGTGATGACATGCCGTTGAACAATGTGATGGCATGTGTCATGGAGCATTGTTATGACAGAGGTAATGGAGCATTGTGATGAGAAGGGCATTGAGCTTTGGTCTAAAATGTTTCATGGATTATTGTGATGAGAGTGGGCATGGAGCATTGGGATGACAAGGGCACGGAACACTGTGATACATGGTTCATGGAGGATTGTAATGACAAGGGCATGGATCATTGTGATGAGAAGGGCATCGAGCATTGTGATGACAAGTGTCATGGAGCTTTGTGATGACAAGGGCATGGAGCAATGTGATGAGAGTGTTCATGGAGCTTTGTGATGACAATGACATGGAGCATTGTGATGCCAATTATCATGGAGATTTGTGATGACAAATAACAGGGAGCATTTTGATGACAAGTGTGTGGTGCATTGTGATGAGAAGGGCAGGGAGCATTTTGATGACAGTGTCATGCAGCAGTTTGATGAAAATGTAATGGAATATCTTGAGGGCAGGGGTTATAGAACATTGTGCTGCCAGGGATCATTTAGCTTTGGGATGAAAAGGGTCATGGTGCATTTTGATGACAGCGGTTATGGAACATTGTGATGTCAGGGGTCAAGGAACATTGTGATGTTACCTGTATGTACCACTGTGATGACAGGGGTCATGGAACATTATGATTGCAGGAGTGAGTGGTATTGTGATGACTACTGATGGAACATTGTGATATCTCTGGTGAGAGAGCATTTGGTTGAGAAGTGCATGGAGCATTGTGATTACAAAGTGTATGGAGCATAGCGATTACAAGGTTGTGGACCGATGTGATGAAAAGCACGTGGCACATTGTGATGACAAGGGTCATGGAGCATTGTTCTGACAAAGGCATGGAGCATTGTGATGACAAAGGTCACGGAGCGTTGTGATGACAAGTTCATGGAGCATTGTGGTTACAAAGGTCACAGAGCCTTGTGATGACACGGGCAAGGACCGTTTTGATGACAAACGTTATGAAGCATGGTGATGAATGGAGTCACGGAGCATTGTGATGATAGGGGTCATGGAGCATTGTGAGGACAAGGGCATGGAGCATTGTGGTGACAGTGGTATGGAGCATTGGTCTGACAAGTTTCATAGATTATTGTGATGACAGTGGACATGCTGCATTGTAATGACAAGTGTGTGGATCATGGTGATGAGAAGGTCATGGAGTATTGTGAAGACAGGTGTCAGAGAGCATCGTGATGACATATGTCATGGTCCATTGCGATGATAATGGCATGGAGCATTGTGATGCTAAATGTAATGGAGGATTGTGATGACAAATAGAATGGAGCATTGTGATGACTAGGGCTTGGAGCAATATGATGACAAGGGCTATTGAGAATTTTCATCACAAGGTCGTGAAGCATTGTGATGAATGGAGTCATGGAGCATTGTGATGACAAGGGCATGGAGCATTGGTCTAATAAGTTTCATGGATTATTGTGATGACAGTTGGAATGGCGCAGTGTGATGACAAGGGCATGGAGCATTGTGAGGACCACGTCATGCAGTATTGTGAAGACAGGTGTCAGGGAGCATTGTGATGAGATATGTAATGGCCCATTGTGATGACAATGGCATAGCGCATTGTGATGCCAAGTGTCATGGAGGATTCTGATGACAAAGGTCATGGAGCATTGTGATGAAAAGTGCATGGAGTATTGTGATGACAGGCATCATGGAGCGTTGTGATGACAATTGTTATGGGACATTTTGATCACAAGTGTTTGGAGCATTGTGATGACAGAGGTCATGGATCATTTTGATTTAAAGGAGCATGGAGCATTGTGATTACAAGGGCATGAAGCAATGTGATCCCAAGCTTCATGGAGGATTGTGATGACAATGGTAGTGGAGTATTGTGATGACAAGTGCATAGAGCATTCTAATGACAAGGTCATGAAGCATTTTGCTGACAAAGTCATGGAGCATTGTGATGACAGGTGTCATGGAGCACTGTGATGACAAGCCTCACGGAGCATTGTGAATACAGGGGTCATGGAACATTGTGATGACAAGGGCATGGATGATTGTGATGACAAGTGTCTTGGATCATTGGGCTGAAAATGTTCATGGATTATTTTGATTACAGGGGTCTTGGAGCATTGTGATGACAGGAGTCCCAGATCATTGTGATGTCAGGTGTCATGGAGTGTTGTGATGACAGTGGTCATGGAGCATTGTGATGATATTGGTCATGGAGTATTGTGATGAGAAGGTCAAGGAGCATTGGGCTGAAAACGTTCATCGAGTATTGTGATGACAGTGGCCATGGAGGCTTGTGATGACAAGGTACTGGAGCATTGTGATGAGAAGACCATGGATACTTGTGATGACAAGTCTTATGGAATATTCTGATGAAAAGGGGCATGGTACATTGTGATTACAGGGGTCTTGGGGCATTGTGATGACAAGGGCTTGGAGCATTGTGATGAAAAAGGCATGGAGCCTTGTCATGACATGGTTCAAGGAGCATACTGAGGACAAGTGTCAGGGAGCATTGTGATGACAAGTGTATTGAGCATTGTGATGAAAAAGTTCATGGAGCATTGTGATGAGAAGACCATGTATAATTGTGATGACGAGCGTCATGGGACTTTGTGATGATACGTGTTATGGAACATTTTGATCCCACGGATTTGGAGCATTGTGATGACAGAGATCATGGAGAATTTTGATTTCATTGTGATGACAATAGCATGAAGCATTTTGATGATGGGCATGGTGCATTGTGATGACCGGGTTCATGGATCATTGAGATGAAAAGGGGCATGGAGCATTGTGATTAGAGGGGTCTTGGAGCATTGTGATTAGAAGGGTCATGGAGCCTTGTGATGACAAGGCCATGGAACATCGTGATGGCAGGGGTCATGGAGCATTGTTATGACAGAGTTAATGGAGAATTGTGAGGGCAAGGGCATGGAACATTATGATTACAAGGTCATGGATTATTGTGAAGACAGGTGTCTGGCAGCATTGTGATGGCATATTTCATGTTCCATTGTGATGACAATGGCATCGAGCATTGTGATGCCGAGTGTTATGGAGGATTTTGATGACAAAGGTAATGGAGCATTGTGATGACAAGGGCTTCGAGCAATGTGATGAGAGAGTTCATGGAGCATTGTGATGACAATGACATTGAGCATTTTGATGAAAAGTTCATGGAGCATTGTGGTGACAAATTTCACAGAGCCTTGTGATGATGAGGGCATTGACTTTTGTGGTGACACAGGTCATGGAGTCTTGTGATGAAGGGACACACGGAGCATTGTGATGACTGGAGTCATGTAGCATTGTGATGACAGGAGCATGGAGCATTGGTCTGAGAAGTTTCATGGATAATTGTGTTGACAGTGGGCATGGCACATTGTGATGAGTAGGGCATGGAGCATTGTGATGACAAGGTCATGGATTATTGTGAAGACAGGTGTCAGGGAGCATTGTGATGGCATATTTCATGTTCCATGGTGATGACAATGGCATGGAGCATTGTGATGCCGAGTGTTATGGAGGATTGTGATGACAAAGGTAACGGAGCATTGTGATGACAAGGGCTTGGAGCATTGTGATGACAACGGCCTTTGAGAATTTTGATGAAAAGGTCGTGAAGCATTGTGATGACAAAGGCATGGAGCTTGCTATGACAGGGGTCATGGGACATTGCGATGACAAGTGCATGGAGAATTGTGATGACAAGAGCATGTAACATGGGGATGAGAACTGTCATGGAGCATTGTGATGACAAGGACCTGGAGAATTGTGATGACAAGGGACATGGAGCATTGTGATGACCAGGGCATGGAGCATTCTTATGGCAAGACCGTGGAGCACTGTGATGAGAAGACCATGGATACTTCTGTTGACGAGCATCATGGAGCACTGTAATGACAAGGGGCATGGAGCATTGTGATGATAGGTCTCATGGAGCATTGTGATGACAGGGCTCATGGATCATTGTGATGACAAGGGTCATGGAGTATTCTGATGACAAGCTTGTGCAGTATTGTGATGACAAAGCATTTAACACTGTGATGGGAAGTGTCATGGAACATAGTGATGCCAAGAACGTGGAGAATTGTGATGAAAGGGAACATAGAGCATTGTGATGACCAGGGCATGGAGCATTGTGATGGCAAGACCGTGGAGCACTGTGATGAGATGACCATGGATAATTGTGATGACGAGCGTCATGGAGCGCTATAATGACAAGCGGCATGGAGCATTGTGTTTACAGGGGTGTTGGAGCATTGTGATAACAAGGGCATGGAGCATTGTGAAGAGAAGGCCATGGAGCTTTCTGATGAATGTGTCATGGAGCACTGTGATGACAAGTGCATGTAGCATTGTGATTACAGGTGTCTTTGAGCATTGTGATGAAAAGGGCATAGATCATTGTGATGAAAAAGGCATGGAGCAATGTAATGACAGTGTTCAAGGAGCATACTGATGACAAGGGTCAGGGAGCACTGTGATGACAAAGGTTATGGAACATAGAGATGAGAAGACCATGGATAATTGTGATTATGAGCATCATGGGGTGCTGTGATGAGAAGTCTTATGGAACATTGTGATCCCAACGGTTTGGAGCATTGTGATGACAAAGGTAATGGAGCATTTTGATTTCATTGTGAGGAAAATAGCCTGAAGCATTATGATAATGGGCATGGTTCATTGTGATGATAGGATTCATCGAGCTTTGAGATGAAAAGGGGCATGGAGCATTGTGATAAAAAGTGTCTTGGAGCATTGTGATGAGAAGTCCATGGAACATTCTAATGACATGCGTCATGGAGCTTTGTGATGACAAGGGCATGGAGCATTGTGATTACAGGGGTCTTGGAACATTGTGATGACAAGTGTCATGGAGCCTTGTGAATGACAAGGCCGTGGAACTTTGTGATGGTAGGGGTCATGGAACATTGTTATGACAGGTGTAATGGAGCATTGTGATGAGAAGGACAGGAAGCATTGGTGTGAAATGTTTCATGGATTATTGTGATGAGAGTGGACATGGAGCATTGTGATGACAAGAGCACGGAACACTGTGATACAATGGTCATAGAGGATTGTAATGACAAGGGCATGGAGCATAGTGATGAGAAGGCATCGAGCATTGTGATGACATGTGTCATGGAGCTTTGTGATGACAAGGGCATGGAGAAATGTGATGAGAGTGTTCATGGAGCATTGTGATGACAATGACATGGAGCATTGTGATGTCAAGGGTCAAGGAGATTTGTGATGACAAAAGTCACGGAGCATTTTGATGACAAGGGCGTGGTGCATTGTGATGAGAAGGCCAGGGAGCATTTTGATGACAGGGTCATGCAGCAATTTGATGAAAATTGTAATGGAATACTTTGATGACAGGGGTTATAGAACATTGGGATGTCAGGGGTCATGGAGCTTTGAGATAAAATGTGTCATGGAGCATTTTGATGACAGGGGTTGTGGAACATTTTGATGTCAGGGGTCATGGAACATTGTGATGATAAGGGGATGTAGCATTGTGATGACAGGGGTCATGGAACATTGTGATTACAGGGGTCTTGGAGCATTGTGATGAGAAGGGTCATGGAGCCTTGTGATGACAAGGCCATGGAACACCGTGATGGCAGGGGTCATGGAGCATAGTTATGACAGGCGTAATGGAACATTGTGATGGCAATGGCATGGAGGATTGTCATGAGAAGGCCATGGAGCATTCTGATGACATGTGTCATGGAGCTTTGTGATGACAACGGCATGGAGCAATGTGATGAATGTGATCATGGAGCATTGTGATGAAAATGACATGGAGCATTGTGATGCCAAGGGTCATGGATCTTTGTGATGACAAAGGTCATCGAGCATTTTGCTGACAAGGGCGTTGTGCATTGTGATGAGAAGGGCAGGGAGCATTGTGATGACAGGGTCATGGAGCAATTGGATGAAATGTGTCATGGAACATTTTGATGACATGGGTTATTGAACATTGTGATGCCAGGGGTCATGGAGCATTTTGATGAAAAGTTTTTGGGAGCATTTTGATGACAGGGGTTATGGAACATTGTGATGTCAGGGGTCATCGAACATTGTGATGATATGTGCATGTACAATTGTGATGACAGTAGTCATGGATCATTGTGATGACAGGGGTGAGGGAGTATTGTGATGAATAGTGATGTAACATTGTGATATCTGTGGTGAGAGAGCATTTTGATGAGAAGTGCATGGAGCATTGTGATGACAAGGTTTATGGAGCATTGTGATGACAAGATTGTGGAGCACTGTGATGACAAGTGCATGGTGCATTGTGATGACATGTGTCATGGAGCATCGTGCTGACAAGCACATGGAGCATTGTGATGACAAGGGTCATGGAGCATTGTGCTGAGAAAGGCATAGAGAATTGTGATGACAAGGATCAAAGAGCATTGTGATGAAAAGTTCATGGAGCATTGTGATGAAAAGGGTCAAGAAGCATTGTGATGACAAGGGCATGGAGCATGGGTCTAATAAGTTTCATGGATTATTGCGATGACTGTTGGAATGGTGCATTGTGGTGACAAGGGCATGGAGCATTGTGATGACCAGGTCATGCAGTATTGTGTAGACTGGTGTCAGGGAGCATTCTGTTGACATATGTAATCGCCCATTGTGATGACAATGGCATGGAGCATTGTGATGCCAAGTGTCATGGAGGATTCTGATGACAAAGGTAATGGTGCATTGTGATGACAATAGCTTGGAGCATTGAGATGACAAGGGTCAGGGAGCATTGTGCTGACAAGTGCATGGAGAATTGTGATGACAAGTGTCATGGAGCACTGTGATGAGAAGGACATGGATCATTGTGATGAAAAAGGCATGGAGCCTTGTCATGACAGGTTTCAAGGAGCATACAGACAACAAGTGTCAGGGAGCATTTTGATGACAAGCGTAATGAGCATTGTGATGACAAAGTCATGGAGCATTTTGATGAGAAGACCATGGATAATTGTGATGACGAGTGTCATGGGGCACTGTGATGACAAGAGTTATGGAATATTGTGATCACAAGGGTTTGGAGCATTGTTATGACAGAGGTCATGGAGCATATAGATTTCATTGTGATGACAATAGCCTGAAGCATTATGATGATGGGCATGTTGCATTGTGATGACAGGGTTCATGGATCATTGAGAAGAAAATGGGCATGGAGCTTTTTGATTACAGGTGTCTTGGAGCATTGTGATGAGAAGGGTCATGGAGCCTTGTGATGACAAGGCCACGGAACATTGTGATGGCAGTTTTCATGGAGCATTGTTATGACAGGGGTAATGGAGCATTGTGATGGCAAGCACATGGAATATTGTGATGAGAAGGCCATGGAGCATTCTGATGACATGTGTCATGGAGCTTTGTGATGAAAAGGGCATGGAGCAATGTGATGAGAGCGTTCATGGAGCATTGTGATGACAATGACATGGAACATTGTGATGCCAAGGGTCATGGATCTTTGTGATGACAAATAACAGGGAGCATTTTGAAGACAAGTGTTTGTGCATTGTGATGAGAAGGGCAGGGAGCATTGTGATGACAGGGTCATGGAGCAATTTGATGAAAATTGTCATGGAACATTTGGATGACAGGGGTTATGGAACACTGTGATGTCATGGTTCATGGAGCATTTTGATGAAAAGGGTCATGGAGCATTTTGATGACAGCGGTTATGGAGCATTGTGATGACAGTTGTCATCGAACATTGTGATGATAAATGCATGTAGCATTGTGATGACAGGGGTCATGGAACATTGTGATAACAGGGGTGAGGGAGTATTGTGACAAATAGTGATGTAACATTTTGATATCTGTGGTGAGAGAGCATTTTGATGAGAAGTGCATAGTGCCTTGTGATGACAAGCTTTATGGAGCATTGTGATGACAAGATTGTGGAGCACTATGATGACAAGCGCATGGTGCATTGTGATGACATGTGTCATGGAGCATCTTGCTGACAAGCGCATGGAGCATTGTGATGACAAGGGTCAAGGAGCATTGTGCTGAGAAAGGCATAGAGAATTGTGATGACCAGATTCAAAGAGCATTGTGATGAAAACTTCATGGAGCATTGTGATGACAATGGTCAAGAAGCATTGTGATGACAAGGGCATGGAAAATTGGTCGACTAAATTTCAAGTATTATTGCAATGACTGTTGGTATGGTGCATTGTGGTGACAAGGGCATGGAGCATTGTGATGGCCATGTCATGCAGTATTGTGAAGACTGGTGTCAGGGAGCATTGTGTTGACATATGTAATGACCCATTGTGATGACAATGGCCTGGAGCATTGTCATCCCAATTGTCATGGAGGATTCTGATGACAAAGGTAATGTAGCATTGTGATGACAATGGCTTGGAGCATTGAGCTGACAAGGGTCAGGGAGCATTGTGCTGACAAGTGCATGGAGAATTGTGATGACAAGGGTCATGGAGCATTCTGATGACAAGCTTGTGGAGTATTTTGATGACAGTGGCTTGGAGCACTGTGATGAAAACGACATGGGGCATTGTGTTGAAAAAGGCATGGAGGCTATTCGTGACAGGGTTCAAGGAGCATTCTGACAAGTGTCAGGGAGCATTGTGATGACAAGTGTATTGAGAATTTTGATGACAAAAGTCATGGAGCATTGTGATGAAAAGTGCATGGGGTATTGTGATGACAGGCATCATGGAGCGTTGTGATGACAAGTGCTATGGAACATTTTGATCACAAGGGTTTGGAGCATTGTGATGACAGAAGTCATGGATCATTTTGATTTCAAGGAGCATGAAGCATTGTGATAACAAGGGCATGAAGCAATGTGATCCCAAGGTTCATGGAGGATTGTGATGACAATTGTAATGGAGTATTGTGATGACAAGCGCACAGAGCATTGTAATCACAAGGTCATGTAGCATTTTGCTGACAAAGTCATGGAGCATTGTGATGACAGGTGTCATGGAGCACTGTGATGACAAGCGTCACGGAGCATTGTGAATACAGGGGTCATGGAGCATTGGGATGACAAGGGCATGGATCATTGTGATGACAAGTGTCATGGAGCATTGGGCTGAAAATGTTCATGGAGTATTGTGATGACAGGGGTCATGGAGCATTGTGATGACAGATGTCATGGAGCATATTGATTTCATTGTGATGACAATAGCATGAAGCATTATGATGATGGGCATGGTGCATTGTGATGACAGGGTTCATGGATCATTGAGATGAAATGGGGCATGGAGCATTGTGATTACAGGGGTCTTGGAGCACTGTAATGACAAGGGCATGGAGCATTTTGATGAGAAGGACATGGAACATTCTGATGGCATGTATCATGGAGCTTTGTGATGACAAGGGCATGGAGCTTTTTGATTACAGGTGTCTTGGAGCATTGTGATGACAAGGGTCATGGAGCCTTTTGATGACAAGGCCGTGGAACATTGTGATGGCAGGTGTCACTGAGCATTGTTATGACAGAGGTAAAGGAGCACTGTGATCAGAAGGGCATGGAGCACTGTGATTACAAGTTTTATGGAGCATTACCATGACAAATTTTTGGACCGTTGTGATGAAAAGCGCGTAGCACATTGTGATGACAAGGATCATGGAGCATTGTTCTGACAAAAGCATGGAGCATTTTGATGACAAGGGTCACGGAGCATTGTGATGAAAAGTTCATGGAGCACTGTGGTTATAAAGGTCACAGAGCCTTGTGATGACGTGGGCATGGACCATTGTGATGACAAATGTTATGAAGCATTGTGATGACTTGAGTCACGGAGCATTGTCATAACATTGGTCATGGAGCATTGTGATGACAAGGGCATGGAGCATTGTGGTGACAGGGGCATGGAGCATTGGTCTGACAAGTTTCATAGATTATAGTGATGACAGTGGACATGGTGCATTGTGATGACAAGGGCATGGATCATTGTGAAGAGAAGGTCATGGAGTATTGTGAAGACAGGTGTCAGGGAGCATTGTGATGACATATGTCATGGCCCATTACAATGACAATGGCAGGGAGCATTGTGATGCCAAATGTAATGGAGGATTTTGATGACAAATATAATGGAGCATAGTGATGACTAGGGCTTGGAGCATTATGATGACAAGGGGCATTGAGAATTTTCATGAAAAGGTCGTGAAACATTGCGATGACAAGGTCCTGGAGCATTGTGATTTGAAATCCATAGAGACTTGTGATGACAAATATCATGGAGCATACTGATGAAAAGGGGCATGGACCATTGTGATTACAGGGGTCTTGGAACATTGTGATGACATGGGCATGGAGCATTGTGAGGAGAAGGCCAAGGAGCATTCTGAAGGCATGTTTCATTGAGCTTTGTGATGACAAGAGCATGGAGCATTGGGTTTAAGGGTGTCTTGGAGCATTGTGATGGAAAGGGCATGGATTATTGTGATGAAAAAGGCATGGAGCCTTGTCATGACAGGGTTCAAAGAGCATACAGACAACATGTGTCAGGGAGCATTTTGATGACAAGTGTATTGAGCATTGTGATGACAAAGGTCATGGAGCTTTGTAATGAGAACACCATGGATAATTGTGATGACGAGTGTCATGGGGCACTGTGATGACAAGTGTTATGGAATATAGTGATCACCAGGGTTTGGAGCATTGTTATGACAGAGGTCATGGAGCATTTTCAATTCATTGTGATGGCAATAGCATGAAGCATTATGATGATGGGCATGGTGCATTGTGATGACAGGGATCATGGATCATTGAGATGAAAAGGGGCATAGAGCATTGTGATTACAGGGTTTATGGAGCATTGCTATGACAAATATGTGGACCGCTGTGATGAAAAGCACATGGCACATTGTGATGACAAGGGTCATGGAGCATTTTTCTGAAAAAGCCATGGAGCATTGTGATGACAAGGATCACAGAGCATTGTGGTGAATAGTTCATGGAGAATTGTGGTTACAATTGTCACAGAGCCTTGTGATGACGCCGGCATGGACAATTGTGATGACAAATGTTATGAAGCATTGTGATGACTGGAGTCACGGAGCATTGTGATGACAGGGGTCAAGGAGTACTGTGATGACAAGGGCATGGAGCATTGTGATGACAAGGGCACGGATCATTGTGATGACAGGGGCATGGATCATTGGTCTCACAAGTTTCATAGATTATCGTGATGACAGGGGACATGGTGCATTGTGATGACAAGGGCATGGATCATTGTGAAGAGAAGGTCATGGAGTATTGTGAAGACAGGTTTCAGGGAGCATTGTGATGACATATGTCATGGTCCATTACAATGACAATGGCAGGGAGCATTGTGATGCCAAATGTAATGGAGGATTGTGATGACAAATATAATGGAGCATTGTGAGGACTAGGGCTTGGATCATTATGATGACAAGGGCCATTGAGAATTTTCAGGACAATGTTGTGAAGCATTGTGATGATAAGATCCTGGAGCATTGTGATGAGAAAAACATGGAGCAATGTGATGACAAATATCATGGAGCATACTGAGGAAAAGGGGCATGGACCATTGTGATTACAGGGGTCTTGGAACACTGTGATGACATGGGTATGGAGCATTGTGAGGAGAAGGCGAAGGAGCATTCTGAAGACATGCGTCATTGAGCATTGTGATGAGAAAAGTCATGGAGCCTTGTGATGACAAGGCCATGGAACATCGTAATGGCAGGTGTCATGGAGCATTGTTATGACAGAGGTAATGGAGCACTGTGATGGCAAGGGCATGGAGCATTGTGATGAGAAGGCCATGGAGCATTCTGATGACATGTGTCATGGAGCTATGTGAAGACAAGGGCATGGAGCAATGTGATGAGAGCGTTCATGGAGCATTGTGATGACAATGACATGGAGCATTTTTATGCCAAGGGTCATGGATATTTGTGATCACAAAGGTCATGGAGCATTTTGATGGAAAGGGCGTTGTGAATTGTGATGAGAAGAGCAGGGAGAATTGTGATGACAGGGTCATGGAGCAATTTGATGAAAATTGTCATGGAACATTTTGATGACAGGTGTTATGGAACATTATGATGTCAGGCGTCATCGAACATTGTGATGATAAGTGCATGTATCATGGTCATGACAGGAGTCATGGAACATTGTGATGACAGGGTGAGGGAGTATTGTGACAAATAGTGATGTAGCATTTTGATATCAGTGGAGAGAGAGCACTTTGATGAGAAGTGCATGGAGCATTATGATGACACTGTTTATGGAGCATTGTGATGACAAGATTGTAGAACACTGTGATGACAACCGCATGGTGCATTGTGATGACATGTGTAATGGAGCTTTGTGCTGACAAGCGCATGGAGCATTGTGATGACAAGGGTCATGGAGCATTGTGCTGAGAAAGTCTTAGAGCATTATGATGACAAGGGTCAAAGAGCATTGTGATGACAAGGTTCAAAGAGAATTGTGATGAAAAGTTCATGGAGCATTGTGTTTAAAATGGTCACAGAGACTGTTGATGACGAGGGCATGGACCATTGTGATGACAAGGGTCATGAAGCATTGTGATGACTGGAGTCAAGGAGCACTGTGATGACAGGGGTCATGGAGGATTGTGATAACAAGGGCATGGAGCATTGTGATGACAAGGGCATGGAACATTAGTCTAATAAGTTTCATGGATTGTTGCGATGACAGTTGGAATGGCGCATTGTGATGAGAAGGGCATGGAGCATTGTGATGACCAGGTCATGCATTATTGTGAAGACAGGTGTCAGGGAGCATTGTGATGAGATATGTAATGGCCCATTGTGATGACAATGGCATGGAGCATTGTAATGCCAAGTGTAATGGAGGATTCTGATGACAAAGGTAATGGAGCATTGTGATGACAATGGCTTGGAGCATTGTGATGACAAGGGTCAGGGAGAATTGTGCTGACAAGTGCATGGAGAATTGTGATGACAAGGGTCATGGAGCATTCTGATGACCAGCTTGTGGAGTATTTTGATGACAATGGCATGGAGCATTGTGATGAAAACAGCATTGGGCATTGTGATGAAAATGGCATGGAGCCTTTTCGTGACAGGTTTCAAGGAGCATTCTGACGACAAGTTTCAGGAAGCATTGTAATGACAATTGTATTTAGAAATGTGATGACAAACGTCATGGAGCATTGTGAGGAAAAGTCCATGGAATATTGTGATGACAGGCATCATGGAGCGTTGTGATGACAAGTGTTATGGAACATTGTGATCACAAGGGTTTGGAGCATTGTGATGACAGAGGTCATGGATCATTTTGATTTCATGCAGCATGGAGCATTGTGATGACAAGCGCATGAAGCAATGTGATCACAAGGTTCATGGAGGATTGTGATGACAATGGTAATGGAGTATTGTGATGACAAGCACATAGAGCATTGTAATGACAATGTCATGTAGCATTTTGCTGACAAAGGCATGGAGCATTGTGATGACAGGTGTCATGGAGCACTGTGATGACAAGCGTCACGGAGCATTGTGAATACAGGGGTCATGGAGCATTGGGATGACAAGGGCATGGATCATTGTGATGACAAGTGTCATGGAGCATTGGGCTGAAAATGTTCATGGAGTATTTTGATGACAGGGGTCATGGAGCATTGTGATGACAGAGGTCATAGAGAATTTTGATTTCATTGTGCTGAGAATAGCCGGAAGCATTATGATGATGGTCATGATGCACTGTGATGACAGGGTTCATGGACCATTGATATGAAAAGGGGCATGGAGCACTGTGATTACAGGGGTCTGGGAGCATTGTGATGAAAAGGGCATGGAGCATTTTGATGAGAAGGCCATGGAACATTCTGATGACATGTGTCATTGAGCTTTGTTATGACAAGGTCATAGAGCATTGTGATTACAGTGTTCTTGGGGCATAGTGATGAGAAGGGTCATGGAGCCTTGTGATGAAAAGGCCATGGATCATCGTGTTGGCTTGGGACATGGAGCATTGTTATGACAGGTGTAATGGAGCATTGTGATGGCAAGGGCATGGAGCATTGCGATGAGAAGGCCATGGAACATTCTGATGACATGTGTCATGGAGCTTTGTGATGACAAGGGCATGGAGCAATGTGATGAGAGCATTCATGGAGCATCGTGATGACAAAGACATGGAGCGTTGTGATGCCAAGTGTCATGGATCTTTGTGATGACAAATGTCATGGAGCATTTTGATGACAAGGGCGTTGTGCATTGTGATGAGAAGGGCAGGAGCATTGTGATGAAATGGTCATGGAGCAATTTGATGAAAAGAGTCATGGAACATTTTGATGACAGGGGTTATGGAACATTGAGATGTCAGGGGTCATGTAGCATTTTGATGAAAAGGGTCATGGAGCATTTTGATGACAGGGGTTATGTAACATTGTGATGTCAGTGGTCATCAAACATTGTGATGATAATGCATGTAGCATTGTGATGACAGGAGTTATGGAACATTGTGATGACAGGGGTGAGGGAGTATTGTGACGAATAGTGATGTAACATTGTGATATCAGTGGTGAGAGAGGATTTTGATGAGAAGTGCATGGATCATTGTGATGACAAGGTTTATGGAGCATTGTGATGACAAGATTGTGGAGCACTGTGATGACAAGCGCATGGTGCATTGTGATGATATGTGTCGTGGAGCATCGTGCTGACAAGCGCATGGAGCATTGTGATGACAAGGATCATGGAGCATTGTGCTGAGAAAGGCATAGAGCATGGTGATGACAAGGGTCAAAGAGCATTGTGATGAAAATTTCATGGAGCATTGTGGTTAAAAACGTCACAGAGACTGTTGATGATGAGGGCATGGACCATTGTGATGACAAAGGTCAAGAAGCATTGTGATGACGGGAGTCACAGAGCATTGTGATGACAGGGGTCATGGAGCATTGTAATAACAAGGGAATGGAGAATTGTGATGACAAGGACATGGAGCATTGGTCTAATAAGTTTCATGGATTATTGCGATGAGATTTGGAATGGCGCATTGTGATGACAAGGACATGGAGCATTGTGATGACCAGGTCATGCAGTATTGTGAAGAGAGGTATCAGGGAGCAATGTGATGACATTTGTAAGGGTCCATTGTGATGACAATGGCATGGAACATTGTGATGCCAAGTGTCATGGAGGATTCTGATGACAAAGGTAATGGAGCATTGTGATGACAATGGCTTGGAGCATTGTGATGACAAGGGTCAGGTAGCTTTGTGCTGAGAATTGCATGGAGAATTATGATGACAAGGGTCATGGAGCATTCTGATGACAAGCTTGTGGAGTATTTTGATGACAATGACATGGAGCATTGCGATGAAAACGGCATGGGGAATTGTGATGAAAAAGTCATGAAGCCTTTCGTGACAGGGTGCAAGGAGCATTCTGAGGACAAGTGTCAGGGAGCATTGTGATGACAAGTGTATTGAGAATTGTGATGACAAAGTTCATGGAGCATTGTGATGAAAAGGGCATGGAATATTGTGATGACAGGCATCATGGAGTGTTGTGATGACAAGTGTTATGGAACATTGTGATCACAAGTGTTTGGAGCATTGTGATGACAGAGGTCATGGATCATTTTGATTTCAAGGAGCATGGAGCATTGAGATGACAAGGTCATGAAGCAATGTGATCCCAAGGTTCATGGAGGATTTTGATGACAATGGTAATGGAGTATTGTGTTGACAAGCGCATAGAGCATTGTAATTAAAAGGTCATGTAGCATTTTGCTGACAAAGGCATGGAGCATCGTAATGACAGGTGTCATGGAGCACTATGATGACAAGCGTCATGGAGCATTGTGAATACAGGGGTCATGGAGCATTGGGATGACAAAAGCATGGATCATTGTGATGACAAGGATCATGGAGCATTGTGATGACAGAGGTCATGGAGAATTTTGATTTCACTGTGCTGACAATAGCCGGAAGCATTATGATGATGGGCATGGTGCACTGTGATGACAGTGTTCATGGAGCATTGAGATGAAAAGGGGCATGGAGCATTGTGATTACAGGCATCTGGGGGCATTGTGATGACAAGGGAATGGAACATTTTGATGAGAAGGCCATGGAACATTCTGATGACATGTGTCATGGAGCTTTGTGATGACAAGAGCATGGAACATTGTGATTACAGGTGTTTTGGAGCATTGTGATGGCAAGGGTCATGGTGCCTTGTGATGGCAAGGCCATGGAACATTTTGATGGCAGGGGTCATGGAACATTGCTATGACAGGGGTAATGGAGCATTTTGATGAGAAGGGCATGGAACTTTGTGATTACAAAATTTATGGAGCATTGCCATGACAAATTTGTGGACCGTTGGGGTGAAATGCGCGTGGCACATTGTGATGATAAGGGACATGGAGTATTTTTCGGACAAATGCATGGAGCATTGTGATGACAAGTGTCACGGAGCATTGTGATGAAAATTTCATGGAGCATTGTGGTTACAAATGTAACAGAGCCCTGTGATTACGTGGGCATCGACCATTGTGATGACAAATGTTATGAAGAATTGTGATGACTGGAGTCAAAGGGCATTGTGAAGACAGGGGTCATAGAGCATTGTGATGAAAAGTGCAAGGAGCATTGTGCTGAGAAAGGCATATAGCATTGTGATGACAAGGGGCAAAGAGCATTGTGATGAAATGTTCATGGAGCATTGTGGTTAAAAAGGTCATAGAGACGGTTGATGATGAGGGCATGGACCTTTTTGATGACAAAGGTCATGGAGCATTGTGATGACTGGAGTCAGGGAGCATTGTGATGACAGGGGTCATGGAGCATTGTGATAACAAGGGCATGGAGCATTGTGATGACAAGGGCATGGAACATTTGTCTAATATGTTTCATGGATTATTGCGATGACAGTTGGAATGGCATATTGTGATGACAAGGGCATGGAGCATTGTGATGACCAGGTCTTGCAGTATTGTGAAGACAGTTGTCAGGGTGCATCCTGATGACATATGTAATGGCCCAATTTGATGACAATGGCATGGAGCATTGTGATGCCAAGTGTCATGGAGGATTCTCATGACAAAGGTAATGGAGCATTGTGATGACAATGGCTTGGAGCATTGTGATGACAAGTGTCAGGGAGCATTGTGGTGACAAGTGCATGGAGAATTGTGATGACAACAGTCATGGAGTGTTCTGATGACAAGCTTGTGGAGTATTTTGATGACAATGGCATGGAGCGTTGTGATGAAAACGGCATGGGGCTTTGTGATGAAAAAGGCATGGAGCCTTTTCATGACAGGTTTCAAGGAGCATTCTGACGACAAGTGTCAGGGAGCATTGTGATGACAAGTGTATTGAGAATTGTGATGACAATGGTCATGGAGCATTGTGATGATAATGGCATGGAGTATTGTGATGACAGTCATCATGGAGAGTTATGATCACAAGTGTTATGGAACATTGTGATAACAAGGGTTTGGAGCATTGTGATGACAGAGGTCATGCATCATTTTGATTTCAAGGAGAATGGAGCACTGTGATGACAAAGGCATGAAGCAATGTGACCAAAATATTCACGGAGGATTGTGATGACAATGGTAATGGAGTATTGTGATGACAAGCGCATAGAGCATTGTAATGAAAATGTCATGTAGCATTTTGCTGACAAAGGCATGGAACATTGTGATGACTGGTGTCATGGAGCACTGTGATGACAAGCAACACGGAGCATTGTGCATACAGGGGTCTGGAGCATTGGGTTGACAAGGCCACGGATCATTGTGATGACAACTGTCATGGAGCAGTGGTCTGAAAATGTTCATGGAGTATTATGATGACAGGGGTCACGGAGCATTGTGATGACAGAGATCATGGAGAATTTTGATTTCATTGTGCTGACAATAGCTGGAAGCATTATGATGATGGGCATGATGCATTGTGATGACAGGTTTCATGGAACATTGAGTTGAAAAGGGGCATGGAGCATTGTGATTACAGGGGTCTGGGAGCTTTGTGATGACAAGGGCGTGAAGCATTTTGATGAGAAGACCATGGAGCATTCTGATGACATGTGTCATGGAGCTTTGTGATGACAAGGGCATGGAGCATTTTGATTACAGGGGTCTTGGAGCACTGTGATGACAAGGGTCATGGAGCCTTGTGATGACAAGGCCGTGGAACATTGTGATGGCAGGGGTCATGGAGCATTGTTATGACAGGGGTAATGGAGCATTGTGATGTGAAGGGCATGGAGCATTGTGATTACAAGATTTATGGAGCATTGAGATGACAAATTTGTGGACCGTTGGGATGGAAATCGCATCGCACATTGTGATGACAAGGGTTATGGAGCATTTTTCAGACAAAGGCATGGAGCATTGTGATGACAAGTGTCTCGGAGCATTGTGATGAAAAGTTCATGGAACATTGTGGTTACAAAGGTAACAGAGCCTTTTGATGACGCGAGCATTGACCATTGTGATGACAAATGTTATGAAGAATTGTGATGACAGGAGTCACGGAGCATTGTGATGACAGGGGTCATGGAGCAATGTGATGACAAGGGCATGGAGCATTGTGCTAAGAAAGGCATAGTGCATTGTGATGACAAGTGCCAAAGAGCATTGTGATGAAATGTTCATGGAGCATTGTGCTTAAAAAAGTCACAGAGACTGTTGATGATGAGGCCATAGACCACTGTGATGACAAAAGTCATGGAGCATTGTGATGACTGGAGTCACGGAGCATTGTGATGACATGGGTCATGGAACATTGTGATAACAAGGGCATGGGGCACTGGTCCAATAATTTTCATGGAGTATTGCGATGACACTTGGAATGGCGCATTGTGATGAGAAGGGCATGTAGCCCTGTGATGACCAGGTCTTGCAATATTGTGAAGAGAGGTGTGAGGGAGCATTGTGATGAGATATGTAATGGCCCATTTTGATGACAATGGCATGGAGCATTGTGATGCCAAGTGTCATGGAGGATTCTGATGACAATGGAAATGGAGCATTGTTATGACAATGGCTTGGAGCATTGTGATGACAAGGGTCAGGGAGCATTGTGCTGACAAGTGCATGGAGAATTGTGTTGACAGGGGTAATGGAGCATTGTGATGACAAGGGAATGCAGCATGGTGATGACAAGGTCCTGGAGCATTGTGATGATAAAAGCATGGAGACTTGTGATGACAAGTCTCATGGAGCATTCTGATGAAAAGGGGCATGGAGCATTGTGATTACAGGGGTCTTCTAGCATTGTGAAGACAAGGGCCTGGAGCATTGTGAGGAGAAGGCCATGGAGCATTCTGATGACATGTGTCATTGAGCTTTGAGATGACAAGGGCATGGAGCACTGTGATTACAGGTGTCTTGGAACATTGTGATGAAAAGGCATGGATCATTGTGATGAAAAGGCATGGAGCCTTGTCATGACAGGGTTCAAGGAGCATACTGACGACAAGTGTCAGGGAGCATTGTGATGACAAGTGTATTGAGAATTGTGATGACAAAGGTCATGGAGCATTGTGATGAGAAGACCATGGATAATTGTGATGATGAGCGTCATAGGGTGTTGTGATGATTAGTGTTATAAAACACTGTGATCACAAGGGTTTTGAGCATTATGATGACAGTGGTCATGAATAATTTTGATTTCATTGTGATGACAATAGCCTGAAACATTTTGATGATGGGCATGGATCATTCTGATGAGAGGCTTCATGGAGCATTGAGATGAAAAGTAGTATGGAGCATTGTGAATACAGGCGTCTTGGAGCATTGTCATGACAAGGGCATGGAAGATTGTGATGAGAAGGCTATGGAACATTCTGATGGCATGCGTCATGGGGCTTTGTGATGACAAGGGCATGGAGCATTGTGATTACAGGGTTCTTGGAGCATTGTGATGACAAGGGTCATGGAGCCTTGTGATGACAGGGCCGTGGAACATTGTGTGGGCAGGTGTCATGGAGCATTGTTATGACAGAGGTAATGGAGCATTGTGATGAGAAGGGCATTGAGAATTGGTCTGAAAGGTTTCATGGATTTTTGTGATGAGATTGGGCATATAGCACTGTGATGACAAGGGCACGGAACACTGTGATACATGGGTCATGGAGGATTGTCATGACAAGGGCATGGAGCATTGTGATGAGAAGGGCATCGAGCATTGTGATGACAAGTGTCATGGAGCTTTGTGATGACAAGGGCATTGAGCAATGTGATGAGAGGGTTCATGGAGCATTGTGATGACAATGACATGGAGCATTGTGATGCCAACGGTCATGGAGCTTTGTGATGACAAAGTCATTGAGCATTTTGATTACAAGGTTGTGGTGCATTGTGATGAGAAAGGCAGGGAGCATTTTGATGACAGGGTCATGCAGCAATTTGATGAAAAGTGTAATGGAACATTTTGATGACAGGGGTTATAGAAAATTGTGATGCCAGGGGTCATGGAGCTTTGGGATGAAAAGGGTCATGGAGCATTTTCATGACAGTGGTTATGGAACATTGTGATGTCATGGGTCATGGAACATTGTGATGATAAGTGGATGTAGCATTGTGATGACAGGGGTCATGGAACATTGTGATTACAGGGGTGAGTGAGGATTGTGATGACTAGTGATGGAACATTGTGATATGTCATGTGAGAGAGCATTTGGATTAGAAGTGCATGGAGCATTGTGATTACAAGGTTTATGGAGCATAGCGATGACAAGGTTGTGGATCATTGTGATGAAAAGCGCATGGCACATTGTGATGACAAGGGTCATGGAGCACTGTCCTGACAAAGGCATGGAGCATTGTGATGACAAGGGTCACGGAGAATTGTGATGACAGGTTCATGGAGCATTGTGTTTACAAAGGTCACAGAGCCTTGTGATGACGCACACATGGACCGTTGTGATGACAATCGTTATGAAGCATTGTGATGACTGGAGTCACGGAGCATTGTGATGACAGGGGTCATGGAGCATTATGATAAAAAGTGCATGGAGCACTGTGATGACAGGGGCATGGAGCATTGGTCTGACAAGTTTCATAGATTATTGTGATGACATTGGATATGGTGCATTGTGATGACAAGGGCATGGAGCATTTTGATGAGAAGACCATGGAACTTTCTGATGACATGTGTCATGGAGCTTTGTGATGACCAGAGCATGGATCATTTTGATTACAGGGGTCTTGGAGCATTGTGATGACAAGCGTAATGGAGCCTTGTGATGACAAGGCCGTGGAACATTGTGATGGCAGGGGTCATGGAGCATTGTGATGACAGGGGTCATGGAGCATTGTGATGACAAGGGCATGGAGCATTGTGATGATCGGGTCATTGAACATTGGGCTGACAAGTTTCCTAGATTATTGTGATGACAGTGGACATGGTTCATTGTGATGACAAGGGCATGGAGCATTGTGATGACAAGGGCATGGATTATTGTGAAGACTGGTGTCTGGGGGCATTGTGATGACATATGCAATGGTCCATTGCGATGACAATGGCATGGAGCATTGTGATGCCAAATGTAATGGAGGATTGTGATGACAAATATAATGGAGCATTGTGATGACTAGGGCTTGGATCATTATGTTGACAAGGGCCATTGAGAATTTTCATGACAATGTCGTGAAGCATTGTGATGATAAGGTCCTGGAGCACTGTGATGAGAAAATCATGGAGCCCTGTGATGACAAATCTCATGGAGCGTACTGATGAAAAGGGGCATGGAGCATTCTGATTACAGGCGTTTTGGAACATTATGATAAATATGGCATGGAGCATTGTGATGACAAGGGCATGGACCATTGGTCTAATAATTTTCATGGATTATTGTGATGACAGTTGGAATGGTCCATTGTGATGACAAGGGCATGGAGCATTGTGATGACCAGGTTATGCATTATTGTGAAGAGAGGTGTCATGGAGCATTGTGATGATATATGTAATGGCTCATTGTGATGACAATGTCATGGAGCATTGTGATGACAAGTGTCATGGTGGATTCTGATGACAAAGGTAATGGAGCTTTGTGATGAAAATGGCTTGAAGCATTGTGATGAAAAGGGTCAGGAAACATTGTTCTGACAAGTGCATGGAGAATTGTGATGAAAACGGTCATTGAGCATTCTGATGAAAAGCTTGTGGATTATTTTGATGACAATGGCATGGAGCATTGTGATGAAAATGGCATGGGGTTTTGTGATGAAAAATGCATGGAGCCTTTTTGTGACAGGTTTCAAGGAGCATTATGACGACAAGTGTCAGGGAACATTGTGATGACAAGTGTATTGAGAATTGTGATGGCAAAGGTCATGAAGCACTGTGATGAAAAGGGCATGGATTATTGTGATGACAGGCATCATGGAGCGTTGTGATGACAACTGTTATGGAACATTGTGATCACAAGTGTTTGTAGCATTGTGATGACAGAGGTCATGGATCATTTTGATTTCAAGGAGCATGGAGCTTCGTGATGACAAGGGCATGAAGCAATGTGATCCTAGGTTCATGGAGGATTGTGATGACAATGGTAATGGAGTACTCTGATGACAAGCGCATAGAGCATTGTAATGACAAGGTCATGTAGCATTTTGCTGACAAAGTCATGGAGCATTGTGATGACAGGTGTCGTGGAGCATTGTGATGACAAGCGTCACGGAGCATTGTGAATACAGGGGTCATGGAGCATTGGGATTACAAGGGCATGGATGATTGTGATGAAAAGGGTCATGGAGCATTGGGCTGAAAATTTTCATGGAGCATTGTGATGACTAGGGAATGGAACATTGTGATGACAAGAGTCCGGAATCATTGTGTTGTCAGGTGTCATGGAGTGTTGTGATGACAGAGGTCATGGAGCATTTTGATGATATTTGACATGGAGAACTGTGATGAGAATTTCATGGAGCATTGGGCTGAAAATGTTCATGGAGTATTGTGATGACAGGGGTCACGGAGCATTGTGATGACAAGGGAATGGAACATGGTGATGACAAGGTCCTGGAGCACTGTGATGATAAGAGCATGGAGATTTGTGATGACAAGTCTCATGGAGCATTCTAATGAAAAGGGGCATGGAGCATTGTGATTACAGTGGTCTTGGAGCATTCTGATGACATGCGTCATGGATGTTTGTGATGACAAGGGCATGGAGCACTGTGATTACAGGGGTCTTGGAGCATTGTGATGAAAAGGGCATGGATCATTGAGATGAAAAAGCATGGTGCCTTGTCATGACAGTGTTCAAGGAGCATACTGACGACATGTGTCAGGGAGCATTGTGATGACAAGTGTACTGAGAATTTTGATGACAAAGTTCATGGAGCATTGTGATGAGAAGACCATGGATAATTGTGATGATGAGCGTCATAGGTTGTTGTGATGATAAGTGTTATGGAACTTTGTGATCACAAGGGTTTGGAGCATTATGATGACAGTGGTCTTGGATAATTTTGATTTCATTGTGATGACAATAGCCTGAAGCATTATGATGATGGGCATGGTGCATTTTGATGACAGGCTTCATGGATCTTTGAGATGAAAAGGAGCATGGAGCATTGTGATTACAGGTGTCTTGGAGCACTGTCATGACCAGGGCATGTAGCATTGTGATGAGAAGGCCATGGAACATTTGATGGCATGCGTCATGGAGCTTTGCGATGACAAGGGCATGCAGCATTATGATTACAGCAGTTTGGAGCACTGTGATGACAAGGATCATGGAGCTTTGTGATGACAAGGCCATGGAATATTGTGATGGCAGGGGTCATGGAGCATTGTTATGACAGAGGTAATGGATCATTGTGATGAGAAGGGCATTGAGCATTGGTCTGAAATATTTCATGGATTACTGTGATGAGAAGGGCATTGAGCATTTTGATGACAATTGTCATGGAGCTTTGTGATGACAAGGGCATGGAGCAATGTGATGAGAAGTTTCATGGAGCATTGTGATGACAATTGCATGGAGCATTGTGATGCCAAGGGTCATGGAGCTTTGTGATGACAAAGGTCATGGAGCATTTTGATGACAAGGGTGTGGTGCATTGTGATGAGAAAGGCAGGGAGCATTTTGATGACAGGGTCATGCAGCAATTTGATGAATAATGTAATGGAACATTTTGATGACAGGGGTTATAGAATATTGTGATGCCAGGGGTCATGGAGCTTTGGGATGAAAACTGTCATGGAGCATTTTGATGACAGTGGTTATGGAACATTGTGATGTCAGGGGTCATAGAACATTGTGCTGATAAGGGGATGTAGCATTGTGATGACAGGGTTCATGGAACATTGTGATAACAGGGGTGAGGGAAGATTGTGATGACTAGTGATGGAACATTGTGATATCTCATGTGAGAGAACATTTGGATGAGAAGTGCATGGAGCATTGTGCTTATAAGTTTTATGGAGCATAACGATGACAAGGTTGTGGATCATTGTGATGAAAAGCGCATGGCACACTGTGATGACAAGTGTCATGGAGCATTGTTCTGACAAAGGCATGGAACATTGTAATGACAAGGGTCACGCAGCATTGTGATGAAAAGTGCATGGAGCATTGTGGTTACAAATGTCACAGAGCCTTGTCATGACGCAGGCATGGACCGTTGTGATGAAAAACGTTATGAAGCATTGTGATGACTGGAGTCACGGAGCATTGTGATGACAAGTGTCATGCAGCATTGTGATGACAAGGGCATGGAGCATTGTGATGACAGGGGCAGGGAGCATTGGTCTCACAAGTTTTATAGATTATTGTGATGACATTGGACATGGTGCATTGTGATGACAAGGACATGGAGCCTTTTGATTTGAAGGCCATGGAACATTCTGATGACATGTGTCATGGAGCTTTGTGATGACAAGGGCATGGAGCATTTTGATTACAGGGGTCTTGGAGCATTGTGATGACAAGCGTCATGGAGCCTTGTGATGACAAGGCCGGGGAACATTGTGATGGCCGTGGTCATGGAGCATTGTTATGACAGGGGTCATGGAGCATTGTGATGACAAGGGCATGGAGCATTGTGATTCGAGGGGCATGGAGCATTGGTCTGACAAGTTTCCTAGACTATTGTGATGACAGTGGACATGGTGCATTTTGATTACAAGGGCATGGAGCATTGTGATGACAAGGGCATGTTATATTGTGAAGACTGGTGTCAGGGAGCATTGTGATGACATATGTCATGGTCCATTGCGATGACAATGGCATGGAGCATTGTGATGCCAAATGTAATGGAGGATTGTGATGACAAATATAATGGAGCATTGTAATGACTAGGGCTTCGAGCATTATGATGACAAGGGCCATTGAGGATTTTCACGAAAATGTCGTGAAGCATTGTGATGACAAGGTCCTGGAGCATTGTGATGAGAAAACCATGGAGCCTTGTGATGACAAATCTCATGGAGCATACTGATGAAAAGGGGCATGGAGCATTCGGATTACAGGGGTTTTGGAACATTGTGATAACTAGGGCAGGGAGCATTGTGATGACAAGGGCATGGAGCATTGTGCTGAAAATGTTCATGGAGTATTGTGATGACTGGGGTCATGGAGCATTGTGATGAGTAGGGAATGGTGCATTGTGATGACAAGAGTCCCGGATCATTGTGTTGTCAGGTGTCATGGAGTGTTGTGATGACAGTGGTCATGGAGCATTTTGATGATATTTGTCATGGAGCATTGTGATGAGAATTTCAAGGAGCATTGGGCTGAAAATGTTCATGGAGTATTGTGATGACAGGGGTCATGGAGCATTGTGATGACAAGGGAATGGAGCATGGTGATGACAAGGTCCTGGAGCATTGTGATGATAAGACCATGGAGACTTGTGATGACAAGTCTCATGGAGCATTCTGATGAAAAGGGGCATGGAGCATTGTGATTACATGGGTCTTGGAGCATTGTGATGACAAGGGCATAGAGCATTGTGAGGAGAAGGCAATGGAGCATTCTGATGACATGTGTCATGGAGCATTGTGATGAAAAGGGCATGAAGTATTGTGATGACAAGGGTCATGGAGCCTTGTGATGACAAGGCCGTGGAATACTGTGATGGCAGGGGTCATGGAGCATTGTTATGACAGAGGTAATGGAGCATTGTGATGACAAGCGTCAGGGAACATTGTGAATACAGGGTTCATGGAGCATTGGGATGACAAGAGCATGGATGATTGTGATGACAAGGGTCATGGATGATTGGGCTGAAAATGTTCATGGATTATTTTGATGACAGGGGTCATGGAGCATTGTGCTGATAAGGGGATGTAGCATTGTGATGACAGGGGTCATGGAACATTGTGATAACAGGGTTAAGGGAGGATTGTGATGACTAGTGATGGAACATTGTGATATCCCATGTGAGAGAGCATTTGGATGAGAAGTGCATGGAGAATTGTGATTACAAGGTTTATGGAGCATAGCAATGACAAGGTTGTGTATCATTGTGATGAAATATGCATGGCACAATGTGATGACAAGGGTCATGGAGCATTGTTCTGACAAAGGCATGGAGCATTGTGATGACAAGTGTCACGGAGCATTGTGATGAAAAGTTCATGGAACATTGTGGTTACAAAGGTCACAGAGCCTTGTGATGACGCGGGCATAGATCGTTGTGATGACAAACGTTATGAAGCACTGTGATGACTGGAGTCACGGAGCATTGTGATGACAGGGGTCATGGAGCATTGTGATGAAAAGGGCATGGAGCATTGCGATGAAAGCGGCATGGAGAATTGGTCTGACAAGTTTCATAGATTATTGTGATGACAGTGGGCATGTAGCATTGTGATGACAAGGAAATGGAGCATTGTGATGACAAGGGCATGGAGTATTGTGAAGACGTGTCAGGGAGCATTGTGATGACATATGTAATGTTCCATTGTGATGACAATGGCATGGAGCATTGGTCTAATAAGTTTCATGGATTATTTTGATGACAGATTAAATGGCGCATTGTGATGACAAGGGCATGGAGCATTTTGATGACCAGGTCATGCAGTATTGTGAAGAGAGGTGTCAGGGAGCATTGTGATGACATATGTAATGGACCATTGTGATGACAATGGCATGGAGCATTGTGATGCCAAGTGTCATGGTGGATTCTGAGGTCAAAGGTAATGGAGCACTGTGATGACAATGGCTTGGAGCATTGTGATGACAAGGGTCAGGGAGCATTGTGCTGACAAGTGCATGGAGAAGTGTGATGACAAGGGTCATGGAGAATTCTGATAAAAGGCTTGTGGAGTATTTTGATGACAATGGCATGGTGCATTGTGATGAAAATGGCATGGGGCTTTGTGATGAAAAAACCATGTAGCCTTTTCGTGACAGGGTTCAAGGAGCATTCTGAAGACAAGTGTCAGGGGGCATTGTGATGACAAGTGTATTGAGAATTGTGATGACAAAGGTCATGGAGCATTGTGATGAAAATGGCATGGAGTATTGTGATGACAGGCATCATGGAGCGTTGTGATGACAAGTGTTATGGAACACTGGGATCACAAGTGTTTGGAGCATTGCAATGACAGATGTCATTGCTCATTTTGATTTCAAGGAGCATGGTGCATTGTGATGACAAGGGCATGAAGCAATGTGATCCCAAGTTTCATGGAGGATTCTGATGACAATGGTAATGGAGTATTGTGATGGCAAGCGCATAGAGCATTGTAATGAAAAGGTCATGTATCATGTTGCTGCCAAATGCATGGAGCATTGTGATGACAGGTGTCATGGAGCAGTGTGATGACAAGCGTCACGGAGCATTGTGAATACAGGGGTCATGGAGCATTGGGATGACAAGGCCATGGATCATTGTGATGACAATTGTCATGGAGCATTGGGCTGAAAACGTTCATGGAGTATTGTGATGACAGGGGTCATGGTGCATTGTGATGACTAGGGAATGGAGCATTGTGATGACAAGAGTCCCGGATCATTGTGTTGTCAGGTGTCATGGAGTGTTGTGATGACAGTGGTCATGGAGTGTTGTGATGACAGTGGTCATGGAGCATTGTGATGATATTGGTCATGGAGAATTGTGATGAGAAGGTCATGGAGCATTGGGCTGAAAATATTCATGGAGTATTGTGATGACAGTGGTCATGGAGCATTGTGATGACAAGAGAATGGAGCATGGTGATGACAAGGTCCTGTAGCATTTTGATGATATGACCATGGAGACTTGTGGTGACAAGTCTCATGGAGCATTCTGATGAAAAAGGGCATGGAGCACTGTGATTACATGGGTCTTGGACCATTGTGATGACAAGTGTCATGGAGCCTTGTCATGACAAGCCCGTGGAACATTGTGATGGCAGGGGTCATGGAGCATTGTTATGACAGAGGTAATGGAGCATTGTGATGATAACGGCAAGGAGCATTGTGATGACCAGGTCATGCAGTATTGTGAAAAGCGGTGTCAGGGAGCATTGTGATGACATATGTAATGACCCATTGTGATGACAATGGCATGGAGCATTGTGATGCCAAGTGTCATGGAGGATTCTGATGACAAAGGTAATGGAGCATTGTGATGACAATGGCTTGGAGCATAGTGATGACAAGGATCAGGGAGCATTGTGCTGACAAGTGCAAGGAGAATTGTGATGACAAGGGTCATGGAGCATTCTGATGACAAGATTGTGGAGTATTTTGATGACAATGGCATGGAGCATTGTGATGAAAACGGCATGGGGCTTTGTGATGAAAATGGCATGGAGCCTTTTCGTGACAGGGTTCAAGGAGCAATCTGACGACAAGTGTCAGGGAACATTGTGAAGACAAGTGTATTGAGAATTGTGATGAAAAAGGTCATGGAGCATTCAGATGACAAGCTTGTGGGGTATTTTGATGAGAATGGCATGGAGCATTGTGATGAAAACGGAAAGGGGCTTTGTGATGAAAAAGGCATGGAGCCTTTTCGTGACAGGGTTCAAGGAGCATTCTGACGAAAAGTGTCAAGGAACATTGTGATGACAAGTGTATTGAGAATTGTGATGACAAAGGTCGTGGAGCATTGTGATGAAAAGACCATCGAATATTGTGATGATAGGCATCATGGAGCATTGTGATGACAAGTGTTATGGTACATTGTGATCACAAGGGTTTGGAGCATTTCGATGACAGAGGTCATGGATCATTTTGATTTCAAGGAGCATGGAGCATTGTGATGACAAGGGCATGAAGCAATGTGATCCCAAGGTTCATGGAGGATAGTGATGACAATGGTAATGGAGTATTGTGATGACAAGCGCATAGAGCATTGTAATGACAAGGTCATGTAGCATTTTGCTGAAAAATGCATAGAGGATTGTGATGACTGGTGTCATGGAGCACTGTGATGACAAGCATCACAGAGCATTGTGAATACTGTGGTCATGGAGCATTGGGATGACAAGGGCCTGGATCATTGTGATGACAGGTGTCATGGAGCACTGTGATGACAAGCATCACGGAGCATTGTGAATACAGGGGTCATGGAGCATTGGGATGACATATGGCATGGTCCATTGAGATGAAAATGGCAGGGAGCATTGTGATGCCAAATGCAATGGAGGATTGTGATGACAAATATAATGGAGCATTGTGATGACAATGGAATGGAGCATTGTGATGCCAAGGGTCATGGAGTTTTGTGATGACAAAGGTCATGGAGCATTTTGATGACAAGGGTTTTGTGAATTCTCTTGTGAAGGGCAGGGAGCATTGTGATGCCAGGGTCATGGAGCAATTTGATGAAATGTGTCATGGAACATTTTGAAGGCAGGTGTTATGGAACATTGTGATGTCATGGGTCATCGAACATTGTGATGATAAGTGCATGTAGCATTGTGATGACAGGAGTCATGGAACATTGTGATGACAGGGGTGAGGGAGTATTGTGACAAATAGTGATGTAGCATTGTGATATCAGTGTTGAGAGAGCATTTTGATGAGAAGTGCATGGAGCATTGTGATGACAAATTTTATGGAGCATTATGATGACAAGATTGTGGAGCACTCTGATGATAAGCGCATGGTGCATTGTGATGACATGTGTCATGGAAAATTGTGCTGACAAGCGCATGGAGCATTGTGATGACAAGGGTCATGGAGCATTGTGCTGAGAAGGGCATAGAGCATTGTGATGACAAGGGTCAAAGAGCATTGTGATGAAAAGTTCATGGCGCATTTTGGTTAAAAATGTCACAGAGACTGTTGATGACGAGGGCATGGACCATTGTGATGACAAAGGTAATGAAGCACTGTGATGACTGGAGTCACGGAGCATTGTGATGACAGGGGTCATGGAGCATGGTGATAAAAAGTTCATGGAGCATTGTGATGAAAAGGGCATGGAGTATTGTGATGACAGGCATCATGGAGCATTGTGATGACAAGTGTAATGGAACATTGTGATCACAAGGGTTTGGAGCATTGTGATGAGAGAGGTCATGGATCATTTTGATTTCAAGGCACATGGAGCACTGTGATGACAAAGGCATGAAGCAATGTGATCCCAAGGCTCAAGGAGGATTGTGATGACAATGGTAATGGAGTATTGTGAGGACAAGCACATAGAGCATTGTAATGACAAGGTCATGTAGCATTTTGCTGAAAAAGGCATGGAGCATTGTGATGACAGGTGTCATGGAGCACTGTGATGACAAGCGTCAAGGAGCATTGTGAATACAGGGGTCATGGAGCATTGGGATGACAAGGGCATGGATCATTTTGATGACAAGGTTCATGGAGCATTGGGCTGAAAATATTCATGGACTATTGTGATGACAGGGGTCATGGAGCATCGTGATGACTAGGGAATAGAGCATTGTGATGACAAGAGTCCCGGATCATTTTGTTTTCAGGTGTTATGGATGGTTGTGATGACAGTGGTCATGGAGCATTGTGATGATATTGGTCATGGAGCATTGTAATGAGAATGTCATGTAGCATTCGGCTGGAAATGTTAATGGAATATTGTAATGACAGGGGTCATGGAGCATTGTGATGACAAGGAAATAGAGCATCGTGATGACAAGGTCCTGGAGCATTGTGATGAGATGACCATGGAGACTTGTGATGACAAGTCTCATGGAGCATTCTGATGAAAAAGGGCATGGAGCATTGTGATTACAGGGGTCTTGGAGCATTGTTTTGGCAAGGGCATGGAGCATTGTGAGGAGAAGGCCATGGAGAATTCTGATGACATGCGTCATGGATTTTTTTGCTGACAAGGCCATGGAGCATTGTGATAACAGGGGTCTTGGAGCATTGTGATGAAAAGGCATGGATCATTTTGATGTAAAAGGCATGAGGCCTTGTCATCACAGGGTTCAAGGAGCATACTGACGACAGTTGTCAGGGAGTATTGTAATGACAAGTGTATTGAGCATTGTGATGACAATGATCATGGAGCATTGTGATGAGAACACCATGGACAACTGTGATGATGATCGTCATGGGGTGTTGTGATGATAAGTGTTATGGAACATTGTGATCACAAGGGTGTGGAGCATTATGATGATAGAAGTCATGGAGAATTTTGATTTCATGGTAGTGACAATAGCCTGAAGCATTATGAAGATGGGCATGGTGCATTGTGATGACAGGGTTCTTGGAGCATTGAGATGAAATGTGGCATGGAGCATTGTGATTACAGGGGTCTTGTAGCATTGTGATGACAAGCGCATAGAGCATTGTAATGACAAGGTCACGTAGAATTTTGCAGACAAATGCATGGAGCACTGTGATGACAGTTGTCATGGAGCACTGTGATGATATGTGTCACGGAACATTGTGAATACAGGGGTCATGGATCCTTGTGATGACAAGGGTCATGGAGCATTGGGCGGAAAATGTTCATGGAGTATTGTGATGACAGGGGTCATGGAGCATTGTGATGACAGAGATCATGGAGAATTTAGATTTCATTGGGCTGACAATAGCCGGAAGCATTATGATGATGGGCATGATGCATTGTGATGACAGGGTTCATGGAGCATTGAGATGAAAAGGGGCATGGAGCATTTTGATTACAGGGGTCTTGGAGCATTGTGATGACAAGGGCATGGAGCATTTTGATGAGAAGTCCATGGAACATTCTGATGACATGGGTCATGGAGCTTTGTGATGACAAGGGCATGGAGCATTGTGATTACAGGGGTCTTGGAGCATTTTGATTAAAAGGGCATGGATCATTGTGATGAAAAAGGCATGGAGACGTGTCATGACAGGGTTAATGGAGCATACTGATGACAAGTGTCAGGGATCAATGTGATGACAAGTGTATTGAGCATTGTGATAACAAAGGTCATGGAGCATTGTGATGAGGAGACCATGGATAATTGTGATGATGAGCGTCATTGGGTGTTGTGATGATAAGTTTTATGGAACATTTTGATCACAAGGGATTGGAGCATTGTGATGACAGAGGTCATGGAGCATATAGATTTCATTTTGAGGACAATAGCCTGAAGCATTATCATGATGAGCCTGATGCATTGTGATGACAGTGTTCATGGAGAATTGAGATGAAAAGGGGCATGGAGCATTGTGATTACAGGGTTCTTGGAGCATTGTGATGTCAAGGGCATGGAGCATTTTGATGAGAAGGACATGGAATATTCTGATTGCATGTGTCATAGAGCTTTGTGATGACAAGGGCATGGAGCATTGTGATTACAAGGGTCTTGGAGCATTGTGATGACAATTGTCATGGAGCCTTGTGATGAAAAGGCCGTGGAATATTGTTATGGCAGGGGTAATGGAACATTGTTATGATAGGGATAATGGAGCCTTGTGATGAGAAGGACATGGAGCATTGTGAATATAAGGTTTATGGAGCATTACCATGACAAATTTGTGGACCGTTGTGATGAAAAGTGCGTAGCATATTGTGATGACAAGGGTCATGGAGCATTTTTCTGACAAAGACATGGAGCATTTTGATGACAATGGTCACGAAGCATTGTGATGAAAAGTTCATGGAGCATTGTGGTTATAAAGGTTACAGAGCCTTGTGATAGCGCGGTCATGGACCATTGTGATGACAAATGTTATGAAGCATTGTGATGACTGGAATCATGGAGCATTGTGATGACAGTGGACATGGAGCATTGTGATGACAAGGGCATAGAGCATTTTGGTGACAGGGGCATGGAGCATTGGTCTGGCAAGTTTCATAGATTATTGTGATGACAGTGGACATGGTGCATTGTGATGACAAGGGCATGGATCATTGTGATGAGAAGGTCATGCAGTATTGTGAAGACAGCTGTCAGGGAGCATTGTGATGACATATGTAATGGCCCATTGTGGTGACAATGGCATGGAGCATTGTGATGCCAAGTGTCATGGATGTTTCTGATGACAAATGTAATGGAGCATTGTGATGACAATGGCTTGGAGCATTGTGATGACAAGGGTTAAGGAGCATTGTGCTGACCAGTGCATGGAGAATTGTGATGACAAGGGTCATTGAGCAATCTGATGACAAACTTGTGGAGTATTATGATGACAATGGCATGGAGCATTGTGATGAAAATGGCATGGGGCATTGTGATGAAAAAGGCATGGAGCCTTTTCATGACAGAGTTCAAGGAGCATTCTCACGACAAGTGTCAGGGAGCATTGTGATGACAAGTGTATTGAGAATTGTGATGACCAAGGTCATGAAGCATTGTGATGAAAAGGGCATGGAGTATTGTGATGACAGGCATCATGGAGCGTTGTGATGACAAGTGATATGGAGCATTGTGATCACAAGGCTTTGGAGCATTTTGATGAGAGATTTCATGGATCTTTTTGATATCAAGGAGCATGGAGCATTGTGATGACAAGGGCATGAAGCAATGTGATCCCAAGGTTCATGGAGGACTGTGATGACAATGGTAATGGAGTACTGGAATGAAAAGCGAATAGAGCATTGCAATGACAAGGTCAGGTAGCATTTTGCCTACAAAGGCATGGAGCATTGTGATGACAGGTGTCATGGAGCACTGTGATGACAATCGTCACGGAGCATTGTGAATACAGGGGTCATGGAGCATTGGGATGACAAGGGCATGGATCTTTGTGATGACAAGTGTCATGGAGCATTGGGCTGAAAATGTTCATGGATTATTGTGATGACAGGGATCATGGAGCATTTTGATGACAAGTTTCTGGAGCACTTTGATGAGAAGACAATGGAGACATGTGATGACAAGTCTCATGGAGCATTCTGATGAAAAGGGACATGTAGCATTGTGATTACCGGGGTCTTGGAGCATTGTGATGACAAGGGCATGGAGCATTGTGAGGAGAAGGCCATGGAGCATTCTGATGGCATGCGTCATTGAGCGTTGTGATGACAAGGGCATGGAGCATTGTGATTACAGGGGTCTTGGAGCATTTTGATTAAAAGGGCATGGATCATTGTGATGAAAAAGGCATGGAGACGTGTCATGACAGGGTTAATGGAGCATACTGATGACAAGTGTCAGGGATCAATGTGATGACAAGTGTATTGAGCATTGTGATAACAAAGGTCATGGAGCATTGTGATGAGGAGACCATGGATAATTGTGATGATGAGCGTCATTGGGTGTTGTGATGATAAGTTTTATGGAACATTTTGATCACAAGGGATTGGAGCATTGTGATGACAGAGGTCATGGAGCATATAGATTTCATTTTGAGGACAATAGCCTGAAGCATTATCATGATGAGCCTGATGCATTGTGATGACAGTGTTCATGGAGAATTGAGATGAAAAGGGGCATGGAGCATTGTGATTACAGGGTTCTTGGAGCATTGTGATGTCAAGGGCATGGAGCATTTTGATAAGAAGGACATGGAATATTCTGATTGCATGTGTCATAGAGCTTTGTGATGACAAGGGCATGGAGCATTGTGATTACAAGGGTCTTGGAGCATTGTGATGACAAGTGTCATGGAGCCTTGTGATGAAAAGGCCGTGGAATATTGTTATGGCAGGGGTAATGGAACATTGTTATGATAGGGATAATGGAGCCTTGTGATGAGAAGGACATGGAGCATTGTGAATATAAGGTTTATGGAGCATTACCATGACAAATTTGTGGACCGTTGTGATGAAAAGTGCGTAGCATATTGTGATGACAAGGGTCATGGAGCATTTTTCTGACAAAGACATGGAGCATTTTGATGACAATGGTCACGAAGCATTGTGATGAAAAGTTCATGGAGCATTGTGGTTATAAAGGTCACAGAGCCTTGTGATAGCGCGGTCATGGACCATTGTGATGACAAATGTTATGAAGCATTGTGATGACTGGAATCATGGAGCATTGTGATGACAGTGGACATGGAGCATTGTGATGACAAGGGCATAGAGCATTTTGGTGACAGGGGCATGGAGCATTGGTCTGGCAAGTTTCATAGATTATTGTGATGACAGTGGACATGGTGCATTGTGATGACAAGGGCATGGATCATTGTGATGAGAAGGTCATGCAGTATTGTGAAGACAGCTGTCAGGGAGCATTGTGATGACATATGTAATGGCCCATTGTGGTGACAATGGCATGGAGCATTGTGATGCCAAGTGTCATGGATGTTTCTGATGACAAATGTAATGGAGCATTGTGATGACAATGGCTTGGAGCATTGTGATGACAAGGGTTAAGGAGCATTGTGCTGACCAGTGCATGGAGAATTGTGATGACAAGGGTCATTGAGCAATCTGATGACAAACTTGTGGAGTATTATGATGACAATGGCATGGAGCATTGTGATGAAAATGGCATGGGGCATTGTGATGAAAAAGGCATGGAGCCTTTTCATGACAGAGTTCAAGGAGCATTCTCACGACAAGTGTCAGGGAGCATTGTGATGACAAGTGTATTGAGAATTGTGATGACCAAGGTCATGAAGCATTGTGATGAAAAGGGCATGGAGTATTGTGATGACAGGCATCATGGAGCATTGTGATGACAAGTGATATGGAGCATTGTGATGACAAGGCTTTGGAGCATTTTGATGAGAGATTTCATGGATCTTTTTGATATCAAGGAGCATGGAGCATTGTGATGACAAGGGCATGAAGCAATGTGATCCCAAGGTTCATGGAGGATTGTGATGACAATGGTAATGGAGTATTGTGATGACAAGCGCATAGAGCATTGTAATTACAAGGTCATTTAGCCTTTTGCTAACAAAGTCATCTAGCATTGTGATGACAGGTGTCATTGAGCACTGTGATGACAAGCATCACGGAGGATTGTGAACACAGGGGTCATGGAGCATTGGGTTGAAAAGGGCATGCATCATTGTGATGACAAGTATCATGGAGCATTTGGCTGAAAATATTCATGAAGTATTGTGATGACAGGGGACATGGAGAATTGTGATGACATAGGTCATGGAGAATTTTGATTTCATTGTGCTGACAATAGCCGGAAGCATTATAATGATGGGCATGATGCATTGTGATGACAGGGTTCATGGAGCATTGAGATGAAAAGGGGCATGGAGCATTGTGATTACAGGGTTCTTGAGCATTGTGATGACAAGGGCATGGAGCATTGTGATGAGAAATCCATGGAACATTCTGATGACATGTGTCATGGGGCTTTGTGATGACAAGGGCATGGAGCATTGTGATTACAGGGGTCTTGGATCATTGTGATCAGAAGTGTCAAGGAGCCTAGTGGTTACAAGTCCGTGGAGCATTGTGATGGCAGGGGTCATGGAGCATTGTGATGAGAAGGGCATGGAGCATTGTGATTACATGGGCACGGAACACTGTGATACATGGGTCATGCAGGATTTTAATGACTAGGGCATGGAGCATTGTGATGAGAAATGCATCGAGCATTGTGATGACAAGTGTCATGGAGCTTTCTTCTGACAAGGGCATGGAGCAATGTGATGAGAGGGTTCATGGAGCATTGTGCTGACAATTGCATGGAGAATTGTGATGACAAGGGTCATGGAGCATTCTGATGACAAGCTTGTGGAGTATTTTGATGACAATGGCATGGAGCATTGTGATGAAAATGGCATGGGGCATTGTGAAGAAAAAGGCATGGAGCCTTTTCGTGGCAGGTTTCAAGGAGCATTCTGATGACAATGTCAGGGAGCATTGTGATGACATGTATATTGAGAATTGTGATGACAAAGGTTATGGAGCACTGTGATGAAAAGGGCATGGAGTATTGTGATGACAGGCATCATGGAGCTTTGTGATGACAAGTGTTATGGAAGATTGTGATCACAAGGGTTTGGAGCATTGTGATGACAGAGGTCATGGATCATATTGATTTAAAGGAGCATGGAGCATTGTGATGACAAGGACATGAAGCAATGTGATCCCAAGGTTCATGGAGGATTGTGATGACAATGGAAATGGAGTATTGTGATGACAAGCGCAAAAAGCATTGTAATGACAAGGTCATGTAGCATTTTGCTGAC
This sequence comes from Mesoplodon mirus, assembly GCF_964341445.2. NCBI lineage: Eukaryota > Metazoa > Chordata > Mammalia > Artiodactyla > Ziphiidae > Mesoplodon > Mesoplodon mirus. Next base: position 191,447 of record NW_028295633.1, read on the forward strand.
AAAGGCATGGAGCATTGTGATGACATGTGTCATGGAGCACTGTGATGACAAGCGTCATCGACCATTGTGAATACAGGGGTCATGGAGCATTGGGATGACAAGGTCATGGTTCAATGTGATGACAAGTGTCATGGAGCACTGGGCGGAAAATGTTCATGGAGTATTGTGATGACATGGGTCATGGAGCATAGTGATGTGTAGGGAATGGAGCATTGTGATGAAAAGAGTCCCAGATCATTGTGTTGTCAGGAGTCATGGAGTGTTGTGATGACAGTGGTCATGGAGCATTGTGAAGATATTGGCCATGGAGTATTGTGATGTGTAGGTCGTGGAGCATTGGGCTGAATATGTTAAAGGATTATTGTTATGACAAGGGTCATGGAGCACTGTGATGACAAGGGAATGGAGAATGGTGATGACAATATCCTGGATCTTTGTGATGAGATGACCATGGAGACTTGTGATTAGAAGTCTCACGGAGCATTCTGATGAAAAGGGGCATGGAGCATTGTGATTACAGGGTTCTTGGAGCATTTTGATGACTAGGGCATGGAGCATTGTGATGAGAAGGCCATGGGGCATTCTGATGACATGCTTCATGGAGTTTTGTGATGACAAGCACATGGAGCATTGTGATGACAGTGATCTTGGAGCATTGTGATGAAAAGGGCACGGATCATTGTGATGAAAATGTCATGGAGCCTTGTCATGACAGGGTTCAAGGAGCATACTGACGACAAGTGTCAGGGAGCATTGTGATGACAAGTGTATTGAGCATTGTGAAGACAAATGTCATGAAGCATTGTGATGAGAATACCATGGATAATTGTGATGATGAGCGTCATGGGGATTTGTGATGATAAGTGTTATGGAACATTGTGATCACAAGGGTTTGGAGCATTATGATGACAGAGGTCATGGAGAATTTTGATTTAATTGTGATGACAATAGCCTGAAGCATTATGATGATGGGCATGGTGCACTGTGATGACAGGGTTCATGGAGCATTGAGATGCAAACTGGCATGGAGCTTTGTGATTAGAGGGGTCTTGGAGCATTGTGATGTCAAGGGTCAGGGAGCCTTGTGATGACAAGGCCATGGAACATTGTGATGGCAGGGGTCATGGAGAATTTTTATGACAGAGGTAATGGAGCATTGTGATGAGAAGTGCATTGAGCATAGGCCCGAATGTTTTCATGGATTATTGTAATGAGAGTGGGCATGGAGCACTGTGATGACAAGCGCACGGAACACTGTGATACATGGGTCATGGAGGATTGTGATGAAAAGGGCATGGAGCATTTTGATGAGAAAGGCATCGAGCATTGTGATGACAAGTGTCATGGAGCATTGTGATGACAAGGGTCATGGAGCTTTGTGATGACAACGGTCATGGAGTATTTTGATGACAAGCGTGTGGTGTATTGTGATGAGAAGGAAAGAGAGCATTTTGATGACAGGTTCATGCTGCAATTTGATGAAAAGTGTCATGTAACATTTTGACGACACGGGTTACAGAACATTGTGATGCCATGGGTCATGGAGCTTTGGGATGAAATGTGTCATGGAGCATTGTGATGACAGGGGTTATGGAATATTGTGATGTCACGGGTCATGGAACATTGTGATTACAGGGTTGAGGGAGGATTGTGATGACTAGTGATGGAACATTGTGATATCTCAGGTGAGAGAGCATTTGGATGAGAAGTGCATGGACCATTGTGATTACAAGGTTTATGGAGCATATCGATGACAAGGTTGTGGATCATTGTGATGAAAAGCGCATGGCACATTGTGATGACAAGGGTCATGGAACATTGTTCTGACAAAGGCATGGAGCATTTTGATGACAAGTGTCACGGAGCATTGTGATGAAACGTTCATGGAGCATTGTGGTTACAAAGGTCACAGAGCCTTGTGATGACGCGGGCATGGACCGTTGTGATGACAAACGTTATGAAGCATTGTGATGACTGGAGTCACGGAGCATTGTGTTGTCAAAAGTAATTTAGCATTGTGATGACAATGGCTTGGAGCATTGTGATGACAAGGTTCAGGGAGCATTGTGCTCACAAGTGCATGGATAATTGTGATGAAAAAGGTCATGGAACATTCTGATGACAATCTTGTGGAGTATTTTGATGACAATGTCATGGAGCATTGTGATGAAAACGGCATGGGGCATTGTGATGAGAAAAGCATGGAGCCTTTTCGTGACAGGTTTCAAGGAGCATTTTGACGGCAAGTTTCAGGAAGAATTGTAATGACAAGTGTATTAGAATTGTGATGACAAAGGTTATGGAGCACTGTGATGAAAAGGCCATGGAGTATTGTGATGACAGGCATCATGGAGCGTTGTGATGACAAGTGTTATGGAACATTGTGATGACAAGGGTTTGGAGCATTGTGATGACAGAGGACATGGATCATTTTGATTTCAAGGAGCATGGAGCATTGTGATGACAAGGGTATGAAGCAATGTGATCCCAAGGTTCATGGAGGATTGTGATGACAATGGTAAAGGAGTATTGTGATGACAAGCGCATAGAGCATTGTAATGACAAGGTCATGTAGCATTTGCTGACAAAGGCATGGAGCATTGTGATGACAGGTGTCATGGAGCACTGTGATGACAAGCGTCACGGAGCATTGTGAATACAGGGGTCATGGAGCATTAGGATAAAAAGTGTATGGTTCAATTAGATGACAAGGGTCATGGATCATTGGGCTGAAAATGTTCATGGAGTATTGTGATGACAGAGGTCATGGAGCATTGTGATGACTTGGGAATGGAGCATTTTGATGACAAGAATTCCGGATCATTGTGTTGTCAGGTGTCATGGATTGTTGAGATGACAGTGGTCATGGTGCATGGTGATGATATTGGCCATGGAGAATTGTGATGAGTAGGTCGTGGAGCATTGTGATTACAGGTGTCATGATGCATTGTGATGAAAAGGGCATGTATCATTGTGAAGAAAAAGGCATTGAGCCTTGTCATGACAGTGTTCAAGAAGCATACTTACGACAAGTATCAGGTAGCATTGTGATGACATGTGTATTGAGCATTTGATGAAAAATGTCATAGAGCACTGTGATGAGAAGACCATGGATAATTGTGATGATGAGCGTCATGGGGTGTTGTGATGATAAGTCTTATGGAACATTGTGATCACAAGGGTTTGGAGCATTATGATGACAGATGTCATGGAGAATTTAGATTTCATTGTGATGACAATAGCATGAAACATTATGATGATGGGCATGGTGCATTGTGATGACTGGGTTCATGGAGCATTGAGATGAAAAGGGGAATGGAGCATTGTGATTACCGGGGTCTTGGAGCATTGTGATGATTGGGCATGGCGCATGGTGATGAGAAGGCCATGGAAAATTCTGATGACATGCATCATGGAGCACTGTGATGACAAGGGCATGGAGCATTGTGATTACAGGGGTATTGGGGAATTGTTATGACAAGGGTCATGGAGCCTTGTGATGACATGCCGTTGAACAATGTGATGGCAGGTGTCATGGAGCATTGTTATGACAGAGGTAATGGAGCATTGTGATGAGAAGGGCATTGAGCTTTGGTCTAAAATATTTCATGGATTATTGTAATGAGAGTGGGCATGGAGCATTGGGATGACAAGGGCACGGAACACTGTGATACATGGTTCATGGAGGATTGTAATGACCAGGACATGGAGCATTGCGATGAGAAGGGCATCGAGCATTGTGATGACAAGTGTCATGGAGCTTTGTGATGACAAGGGCATGGAGCAATGTGATGAGAGTGTTCATGGAGCATTGTGATGACAATGACATGGAGCATTGTGATGCCAAGGGTCATGGAGATTTGTGATGACAAATAACAGGGAGCATTTCGATGACAATGGTGTGGTGCATTGTGATGAGAAGGGCAGGGAGCATTTTGATTACAGGTTCATGCAGCAATTTGATTAAAATATAATGGAATATTTTGAGGGCAGCTGTTATAGAACATTGTGATGTCAGGGGTCATGGAGCTTTGGGATGAAAAGGGTCATGGAGCAGTTTGATGACAGGTGTTATGGAACATTGTGATGTCAGGGATCATGGAACTTTGTGATGATAAGGGTATGTAGCACTGTGATGACAGGGGTCATGGAACATTATGATTACAGAAGTGAGGGAGTATTGTGATGACTGGTGATGGAATATTGTGATATCTCTGGTGAGAGAGCATTTGGATGAGAAGTGCATGGAGCATTGGGATTACAAGGTTTATGAAGCATAGCGATGACAAGGTTGTGGATCGATGTGATGAAAAGCACGTGGCACATTGTGATGACAAGGGTCATGGAGCATTGTTCTGACAAATGCATGGAGCATTGTGATGACAAGGGTCACGGAGCATTGTGATGAAAAGTTCATGGAGCATTTTGGTTACAAATGTCACAGAGCCTTGTGATGACACGGGCAAGGACCGTTTTGATGACAAACATTATGAAGCATTGTGATGAATGGAGTCACGGAGCACTGTGATGATAGGGGTCATGGAGCACTGTGATGACATGGGCATGGAGCATTGTGATGACAGGGGCATGGAGCATTGGTCTGACAAGTTTCATAGATTATTGTGATGACAGTGGACATGGTGCATTGTGATGACAAGGGTATGGATCATGGTGATGAGAAGGTCATGGAGTATTGTGAAGACAGGTGTCAGGGAGCATTGTGATGACATATGTCATGGTCCATTGCGATGATAATGGCATGGAGCATTGTAATGCCAAATGTAATGGAGGATTGGAATGACAAATAAAATGGAGCATTGTGATGACTTGGGCTTGGAGCACTATGATGACAAGGGCCATTGAGAATTTCCATGACAAGGTCGTGAAGCATTGTGATGACAATGTCCTGGATCATTGTGATGAGAAATCCATGGAGCCTTGTGATGACAATCTCATATAGCATACTGATGAAAAGGGGCATGGACCATTGTGATTACAGGGGTCTTGGAACATTGTGATGACAAGGGCATGGATCATTGTGAAGAGAAGGCCAAGGAGCATTCTGAGGACATGCGTCATTGAGCTTTGTGATGACAAGCGCATGGAGCATTGTGATTACAGGGGTCTTGTAGCATTGTGATGAAAAGGGCATGGAATATTGTGATGAAAAATGCATTGAGCCTTGCCATGACAGGGTTCAAGGAGCATACAGACAACAAGTGTCATGGAGCATATTGATGACAAGTGTATTGAGCATTGTGATGACAAAGGTCATGGAGCATTGTGATGAGAAGGCCATGGAGCATTCTGATGACACGTGTCATGGAGCTTAGTGATGACAAGGGCATGGAGCAATGTGATGCCAAGGGTCATGGATATTTGTGATGACAAAGGTCATGGAACATTTTGATAACCAGGGCGTTGTGCATTGTAATGAGAAGTGCAGGGAGCATTGTGATGACATGGTCACGGAGAAATTTGATGAAAAGTGTCAAGGAACATTTTGATGACAGTGTTTATGGAACATTGTGATGTCATGGGTCATCGAACATTGTGATGATAAGTGCATGTAGCATTGTGATGACAGGAGTCATGGAACATTGTGATGACAGAGGTGAGGGAGTATTGTGTCGAATAGTGAAGTAACATTGTGATATCAGGGGTGAGAAAGCATTTTGATGAGAAGTGCATGGAGCATTGTGATGACAAGGTTTATGGAGCATTGTGATGACAAGATTGTGGAGCACTGTGATGACAAGCGCATGGTGCATTGTGATGACATGTGTCATGGAGCATTGTGCTGACAAGCGCATGGAGCATTGTGAGGACAAGGGTCATGGAGCATTGTGCTGAGAAAGGCATAGATCATTGTGATGACAAGGGTCAAAGAGAATTGTGATGAAAAGTTCATGGAGCAGTGTGGTTTAAAAGTTCACAAAGACTGTTGATGACTAGGGCATGGAACATTGTGGTGACAAAGGTCATGAAGCATTGTGATGACTGGAGTCACGGTGCACTGTGATGACAGGGCTCATGGAGCATTGTGATGAAAAGGGGCATGGAGCATTGTGATGACAAGGGCATGTATCATTGGTCTCATAATTTTCATGGATTATTGCGATGACTATTGGAATGGTGCATTGTGGTGACAAGGGCATAGAGCATTGTGATAAAGAGGTCATGCTGTATTGTGAAGACTGGTGTCATGGAGCATTGTGATGACAGGGTTCATGCAGCATTGTGATGACTAGGGAATGGAGCATAGTGATGACAAGAGTCCCAGATCATTGTATTGTCAGGTGTCATGGAGTGTTGTGATGACAGTTGTCATGGTGCATTGTGATGATATTGCTCATGGCGCATTGTGATGAGAAGGTTATGGAGCATTGTGCTGATAATATTCATGGAGTATTGTGATGACAATGGTCATGGAGCATTGTGATGACAAGGGAATGGAGCATGGTGATGACAAGGTCATGGAGCATTGTGATGAGAAGTCCTTGGAGGCTTGTGATGACAAGTTTCATGGAGCATTCTGATGAAAAGTGGCATGGATCATTGCGATTACAGTGGTCTTGGAGCATTGTGATGACAAGGGCATGGAGCATTGTCAGAAACGGCCATGGAGCATTCTGATGACATGGGTCATGGAGCTTTGTGATGACAAGGGCTTGGAGCATTGTGATTACAGGTGTCTTGGAGCATTGTGATGAAAAGGGCACGGATCATTGTGATGAAAAAGTCATGGAGACTTGTCATGACAGGGTTAATGGAGCATACTGAAGACAAGGGTCAGGGAGCATTTTGATGACAAGTGTATTGAGCATTGTTATGACAAAGGTCATGGAGCATTGTGATGAGAAGACCATGGACAATTGTGATGATGAGTGTCATGGTGTGTTGTGATGATAAGTGTTATGGAACATTGTGATCACAAGGGTTTGGAGCATTATGATGACAGAGGTCATGGATAATTTTGATTTCATTGTGATGACAATAGCCTGAAGCATTATGATGATGGGCATGGTGCATTGTGATGACAGGGATCATGGAGCATTGAGATGAACAGGGGCATGGAACATTGTGTTTACAGTGGTGGTGGAGCATTGTGATGACAAGGGCATGGAGCATTGGTCTAATAAGTTTCATGGATTATTGCGATGACAGTTGGAATGGCGCATTGTGATGACAAGGGCATGGAGCATTGTGATGACCAGGTCATGCAGTATTGTGCAGACAGGTGTCAGGGAGCATTGTGATGACATATGTAATGGCCCAATGTGATGACGATGGCATGGAGCATTGTGATGCCAAGTGTCATGGAGGATTCTGATGACAAAGTTAATAGAGCATTGTGATGACAATGGCTTGGAGCATTGCGATGACAAGGGTCAAGGAGCATTGTGTTGACAAGTGCATGGAGAATTGTGATGACAAGGGTCATGGAGCATTCTGGTTACAAGCTTGTGGAGTATTTTGATGACAATGGCATGGAGCATTGTGATGAAAACGGCATGGGGCATTGTGATGAAAAAGGCAAGGAGCCTTGTGATGACAGGTCTCATGGAGCATACTGATGAAAAGGGGCATGGAGCATTCTGATTACAGGGGTCTTGGAACATTGTGATAGCAAGGGCAGGGAGCACTGTGATGACAAGGGCATGGAGCATTGGTCTAATAAGTTTCATGGATTATTGTGATGACAGTTGGAATTGCGCATTGTGATGACAGTGGTCATGGAGCATTGTGATGATACTGCTCATGCAGCATTGTGATAAGACCGTCATGGAGCATTGGGTTGAAAATGTTCATAGAGTATTGTGATGACAGGTGTCAAGGAGCATTGTGATGACAAGGGAATGGAGCATGGTGATAACAAGGTCCTGGAGCATTGTGGTGAGATGACGATGGAGACTTGTGATGACAAGTCTCATGGAGCATTCTGACGAAAAGGGGAAAGGAGCTTTGTGATTACAGGGGTCTTGGAGCACTGTGATGACAAGGGCAAGTTGCATTGTGAAGAGAAGGCCATGGAACATTCTGATGGCACGCGTCATGGAGCTTTGTGATGACAAGGGCATGGAGCATTGTGATTACAGGTGTCTTGGAGCATTGTGATGACAAGGGTCATGGAGCCTTTTGATGACAAGGCCGTGGAACATTGTGATGGCAGCGGTCATGGAGCATAGTTATGACAGAAGTAATGGAGCATTGTAATCAGAATGGCACTGAGCATTGGTCTGAAATGTTTCATGGATTATTGTCATGAGAGTGGGCATGGAGCATTGTGATGACAAGGGCACGGTACACTGTTATACATGGGTCATGGTGGATTGTAATGACCAGGGCGTGGAGCATTGTGATGAGAATGGCATCGAGCATTGTGATGAGAAGTTTCATGGAGCTTTGTTATGACAAGGGCATGGAGCAATGTGATGAGAGGGTTCATGGAGCATTGTGATGACAAGCTCATGGAGCATTGTGCTGAGAAAGGCGTAGATCATTGTGATGACAAGGGTCAAAGAGCATTGTGATGAAAAGTTCATGGAGCATTGTGGTTAAAAAGTTCACAGAGACTGTTGATGATGAGGTATAGGACCATTGTGATGACAAAGGTCATGAAGCATTGTGATGACTGGAGTCACGGAGCATTGTGATGACAGGGGTCATGGAGCATTGTGATAACAAGTGCATGGAGCATTGTGATGACAAGGGCATGGAGCATTGGTCTAATATGTTTCATGGATTATTGCGATGACATTTGGAATGGCGCATTGTGATGACAAGGGCATGGAGCATTGTGATGACCAGCTCATGCAGTATTGTGAAGAGAAGTGTCAGGGAGCATTGTGATGACATATGCAATGGCCCATTGTGATGAAAATGGCATGGAGCATTGTGATGCCAATTTTCATGAAATATTCTGATGACAAAGGTAATGGAGCATTGTTATGACAATGGCTTGGAGCATTGTGATGACAAGGGTCAGGGAGCATTGTGCTGACAAGTGCATGGAGAATTGTGATGACAAGGGTCATGGAGCATTCTGATGACAAGCTTGTGGAGTATTTTGATGACAATGGCATGGAGCATTGTTATGAAAACGGCATGGGTCAATGTGATGAAAAAGGCATGCAGCCTTTTCGTGACAGTGTTCAAGGAGCATTCTGACGACAAGTGTCAGGGAGCATTGTGATGACAAGTGTATTGAGAATTGTGATGACAAAAGTCATGGAGCATGGTGATGAGAAGGCCATGGATAATTGTGATGATGATCGTCATTGCGTGTTGTGATTATAAGTGTTATGGAACATTGTGATCACAAGGCTTTGGAGCATTACGATGACAGAGGTCATGGCGAATTTTGATTTCATTGTGATGACAATAGCCTGAAGCATTATGATGATGGGCATGGTGCATTGTGATGACAGGTGTCATGGAGAACTGTGACACAATTGTCACGGAGCATTTTGAATACAGGGGTCATGGATCATTGGGATGACAAGTGCATGGATCATTGTGATGACAAGGGTCATGGAGCATTGGGATGAAAATATTCATGGAGTATTGTGATGACAGGGGTCACGGAGCATTTTGATTACAGGGGTCTTGGAGCACTGTGATGACAAGGGTCCCGGATCATTGTGTTGTCACGTGTCATGGAGTGTTGTGATGACAGGGTTCATGGAGCATTGAGATGAATAGGGGCATGGAGCACTGTGTTTACAGGGGTTTTGGAGCATTGTGATGACAAGGGCAAGGAGCATTTTGATGAGATGGCCATGGAACATTCTGATGACATGTGTCATGGAGATTTGTGATGACAACGGCATGGAGCATTGTGATTAAAGGGGTCTTGGAGCATTGTGATGACAAGGGTCATGGCGCCTTGTGATGACAAGGCCGTGGAACATTGTGAGGGCAGGGGTCATGGAGCATTGTTATGACAGGGGTAATGGAGCATTGTGATGAGAAGGGCATGCATCATTGTGATTACAATTTTTATGGAGCATTGTGATGACAAATTTTTGGACCATTGGGATGAAAAGCGCGTGGCACATTGTGATGACAATGGTCATGGAGCATTTTAATGACAAAGGCATGGAGCATTGTGATGACAATGGTCACGGAGCATTGTGATGAAATGTTCATGGAGCATTGTGGATACAAAGGTAACAGAGCCTTGTGATGACGTGGACATGGACCATTGTGATGACAAATATTATGAAGCACTGTGATGACTGGAGTCACAGAGCATTGTGATGACAGGTGTCATGGAGCATTGTGATGACAAGGTCCTGGAGCATTGTGATGAGATGACCGTGGAGACTAGTGATGACAAGTCTCATGGAGCATTCTGATGAAAAGGGGCATGGAGCATTGTGATTACAGGGTTCTTGGAGCATTGTGATGACAAGGGCATGGAGCAATGTGAGGAGAAGGCCATGGAGCATTCTGATGACATACGTCATGGAGCATTGTGCTGAGAAAGGCATAGAGCATTGTGATGACAGGGGATAAAGAGTATTGTGAAGAAAAGTTCATGGAGCATTGTGGTTAAAAAGGTCACAGAGACTCTTGATGATGAGGGCATGGACCATTGTGATGACAAAGGCCATGAACCATTGTGATGACTGTAGTCACGGAGCATTGTGATGACAGGGGTCATGGAGCATTGTGATAACAAGGGCATGGAGCATTGTGATGACAAGGGCATGGAGCATTGTGATGACCATGTGATGCAGTATTGTGAAGACTGTTGTCAGGGAGCATTGTGCTGACATATATAATGGCCCATTGTGATGACAATGGCTTTGAGCATTGTGATCCCAAGTGTCATGGAGGATTCAGAAGAGAAAAGTAATGGAGCATTGTGATGACAATGGCTTGGAGCATTGTGATGACAAGGGTCAGGGATCATTGTGCTGACAAGTGCATGGAGAATTGTGATGACAAGGGTCATGGAGCATTCTGCTGACAAGCTTGTGGACTATTTTGATGACAATGGCATGGAGCATTGTGATGAAAACGGCATGGAGCATTGTGATGAAAATGGCATGGAGACTTTTCGTGACAGGGTTCAAGGAGCATTCTGACGACAAATGTCAGGGAGCATTGTGATGACAATGTATTGAGAATTGTGATGACAAACGTCATGGAGCATTGTGATGAAAAGGGCATGGAGTATTGTGATGACAGGCATCATGGAGCGTTGTGATGACAACTGCTATGGAACATTGTGATCACAAGGGTTTGGAGCATTGTGATGACAGAGGTCATGGGTCATTTTGATTTCAAGGAGCATGGAACATTGTGATGACAAGGGCATGAAGCAATGTGATCCCAAGGTTCATGGAGGATTGTGATGATAATGGTAATGGAGTATTGTTATGACAAGTGCATAGAGCATTGTAATGACAATGTCATGTAGCATTCTGCTGACAAAGGCATGAAGCATTGTGATGCCAGGTGTCATGGAGCACTGTGATGACAAGCGTCACGGAGCATTGTGAATACAGGGGTCATCGAGAATTGGGATGACAAGGGCATGGATCATTGTGATGACAAGCGTCATGGAGCATTGGGCTGAAAATGTTCATGGAGTATTGTGATGACAGGGGTCATGGAGCATTGTGATGACTAGGGAATGGAGCATTGTAATGACAAGAGTCCTGGATCATTGTGTTGTCGGGTGTCATGGAGTGTTGTGATGACAGTGGTCATGGAGCATTGTGATGATATTGGCCATGGAGCATTGTGATGAGGAGGTCATGGAGTATTTGGCTGAAAATGTTCATGGAGTATTGTGATGACAGTGGTCATGGAACTTTGTGATGACAAGGGAATGGAACATGGTGATGACAGTGGTCACGGAACATTTTGATTACAGGGTTGAGGGAGGATTGTGATGACTAGTGAGGGAACATGGTTATATCTTATGTGAGAGAGCATTTGGATGAGAAGAGCATGGAGCATTGTGATTACAAGGTTTATGGAGAATAGCGATTACAAGGTTGTGGATCATTGTGATGGAAAGCCCGTGGCACGTTTTGATGACAAGGGTCATGGAGCATTTTTCTGACAAAGGCATGGAGCATTGTGATGACAAGTGTCACGGAGTACTGTGTTGAAATGTTCATGGAGCATTGTGGTTACAAAGGTCACAGAGACTTGTGATGACGCAGGCATGGACCGTTGTGATGACAAAATTTATGAAGCATTGTGATGACTGGAGTCACGGAGCATTTTGTTGACAGGGTTCATGGAGCATTGTGATGACAAGGGCATGGAGCATTGTGATGACAAAGTCATGGAGTATTGTGAAGACAGGTGTCAGGGAGCATTTTGATGACATATGTCATGATTCATTTCGATGACAATGGCATGGTGCATTGTGATGCCAAATGTAATGGAGGATTGTGATGACAAATATGATGGAGCATTGTGATGACTAGGGCTTGCAGCATTATGATGACAAGGGCCTTTGAGAATTTTCATGACAATGTCGGAAAGCATTGTGATGACAATATCCTTGAGCATTGTGTTGAGAAAACCATGGAGCCTTGTGATGACAGGTCTCATGGAGCATACTGATGAAAAGGGGCATGGAGCATTCTGATTACAGTGGTCTTGGAACATTGTGATAGCAAGGGCATGGAGCATTGTGATGACAAGGGCATGGAGCATTGGTATAATAAATTTCATGGATTATTGTGATCACAGTTGGAATGGTGCATTGTGAAGACAGTGGTCATGGAGCATTGTGATGATACTGGTCATGAAGCATTGTGATGAGAAGGTAATGGAGCATTGGGTTCAAAATATTCATGGAGTATTGTGATGACGTGTCATGGAGCATTGTGATGACAAGGTCCTGGAGTATTGTGATGAGATGACGATGGAGACTTGTGATGACAAGTCTCATGGAGCCTTCTGATGAAAAGGGGCATGGTGAATTGTGCTTACAGGGTTCTTGGAGCATTGTGATGACAAGGGCATGGAGCATTGTGAGGAGAAAGCCATAGAACTTTCTGATGGCATGCGTCATGGAGATTTGTGATGACAAGGGCATGGAGCATTGTGATTACAGGGGTCTTGGAGCATTGTGATGACAAGGGTCATGGAGCCTTTTGATGACAAGACCCTGGAACATTGTGATGGCAGGGGTCATAGAGCATTGTTATGACAGAGGTAATGGAGCACTGTGATGAGAAGGGCATTGAGCATTGGTCTGAAATGTTTCATGGATTATTGTGATGAGAGTGGGCATGGAGCATTGTGATGACAAGGGCACGGTACAATGTGATACATGGGTCATGGAGGATTGTAATGACAAGGGCATGGAGCATTGTGATGAGAATGTCATCGAGCACTGTGATGACAAGTGTCATGGAGCTTTGTGATGACAAAGGCATGGAGTAATGTGATGAGAGGGTTCATGGAGCATTGTGATGACAATGACATGGAGCATTGTGATGCCAACGGTCATGGAGCTTTGTGATGACAAAGGTCATGGAGCATTTTGATGAAAATTGTGTGGTGCATTGTGATGAGAATGGCAGGGAGCATTTTGATGACAGGGTCATGCAGCAATTTGATGAAAAGTGTAATGGAATATTTTGATGACAGGGGTTATAGAACATTGTGATGCCAGGGATCATGGAGCTTTGGGATGAAAAGTGTCTTGGAGCATTTTGATGACAGGGGTTATGGAACATTGTGATGTCAGGGGTCAAGGAACATTGTGCTGATAAGGGGATGTAGCATTGTGATGACAGGGTTCATGGAACATGGTGATAACAGGGGTGAGGGAGGATTGTGATGACTAGTGATGGAACATTGTGATATCTCATGTGAGAGAGCATTTGGATGAGAAGTGCATGGAGCATTGTGATTACAAGGTTTATGGAACATAGCGATGACAAGGTTGTGGATCATTGTGATGAAAAGCGCATGGCACTTTGTGATGACAAGGGTCATGGAGCATTGTTCTTACAAAGGCATGGAGTATTGTGATGACATGGGTCATGGGGCATTGTGATGAAATGTTCATGGTGCATTGTGGTTACAAAGGTCACAGAGCCTTGTGATGATGCGGGCATGGACAGTTGTGATGACAAACGTTATGAAGCATAGTGATGAATGGAATCACGGAGCATTGTGATGACAGGGATCATGGAGCATTGTGATGACAAGGGCATGGAGCATTGTGATGACAAGGGCATGCAGTATTGTGAAGAGAGGTGTCAGGGAGCATTGTGATGACATATGTAATGGCCCATTGTGATGACAATGGAATGGATCATTGTGATGCCAAGTGTCATGGAGGATTCTGATGACAAAGGTAATGGAGCATTGTGATGACAAGGGCTTGGAGCATTGTGATGACAGGTTTCAGGGAGCATTGTGCTGACAAGTGCATGGAGAATTGTGATGACAAGGGTCATGGAGCATTCTGATCACAAGCTTGTGGAGTATTTTGATGACAATTGCATGGAGCATTTTGATGAAAAAGGCATGGAGCCTTTTTGTGACATGGTTCAAGGAGCATTCTGACGACAATGTCACGGAGCATTGTGATGACAAGTGTACAGAGAATTCTGATGACAAATTCATGGAGCATTGTTATAAAAAGGGCATGGAGTATGTGTGATGACAGCCATCATGGAGCTTTGTGATGACAAGTGTTATAGAACATAGTGATCCCAAGAGTTTGGAGCATTGTGATGAGAGAGGTCATGGATCATTTTGATTTCAAGGAGCAGGGAGCATTGTGATGACAAGGGCATGAAGCAATGTGATCCCAAGTTTCATGGAGGATTGTGATGACAATGGTAAAGGAGTAATGTGATGACAAGCGCATAGAGCATTGTAATGACAAGGTCATGTAGCATTTTGCTGACAAAGGCATGGAGCATTGTGATAACATGTGTCATGGAGCACAGTGATGACAAGCGTCACGGAGCATTGTGAATAGAGGGGTCATGGAGCATTGGGATGACAAGGGCATGTATCATTGTGATGACAAGGGTCATGGATCATTGGGTTGAAAAATTTCATGGAGAACTGTGATGACAAGGGTCATGGAGCATTGTGATGACTAGGGAATTGAGCATTGTGATGACAAGAGTTCCGGATCATTGTGTTGTCACGTGTCATGGAGTGTTGTGATGACAGTGGTCATGGAGCATTGTGATGATATTGGTCATGGAGCATTGTGATGAGAAGGTCATGGAACATTGGGCTGAAAATATTCATGGAGTATTTGTATGACATGGGTCATGTAGCATTGTGATGACTAGGGAATGGAGCATGGTGATAACAATGTCCTGGAGCATTGTGATGAGATGACCATGGAGACTTGTGATGAGAAATCTCATGGAGCATTCTGATGAAAAGGGGCATGGAGCATTGTGATTACAGGGGTCTTGGAGCATTGTGATGACAAGGTTCATGGAGCCTTGTGATGACAAGGCTGTGAAACATTGTGATGGCAGGGGTCATGGAGCATTGTTACGACAGATGTAATGGACCATTGTGATGAGAATGGCATTGACCATTATTCTGAAATATTTCATGGATTATTGGGATGAGAGTGGGCATGGAGCATTGTGATTACAATGGCACAGTACACTGTGATACTTGGGTCATGGAGGATTGTAATGACAAGGGCATGGATCACTGTGATGACAAGTGTGATGGAGCTTTGTGATGACAAGGGCATTGGGCAATGTGAGGAGAGGGTTCATGGAGCATTGTGATGACAATGACATGGAGCATTGTGATGCCAAGTGTCATGGAGCTTTGTGATGACAAATGTCATGGAGCATTTTGATGTCAAGTGTGTGGTGCATTGTGATGAGAAGGGCAGGGAGCATTTTGATGAGAGGGTCATGGAGCAATTTAATGAAAAGTGTAATGGAACATTTTGATGACAGTGGTTATAGAACATTGTGATGCCATGGGTCATGGAGCTTTGGGATGAAAAGGGTCATGGAGCATTTTGATGACAGTGGTTATGGAACATTGTGATGTCAGGAGTCATGGAACATTGTGTTGATAAGGGGATGTAGCACTGTGATGACAGGGTTCATGGAACACTGTGATTACAGGGGTGAGGGAGGATTGTGATATCTAGTGATAGATCATTGTGATATCCCAGGTGCGAGAGCATTTGGATGAGAAGTGCATGGAGCATTGTGATTACAATGTTAATGGAGCATAGCGATGAAAAGGTTGTGGATCATTGTGATGAAACCCGCGTGGCACATTGTGATGACAAGGGTCATGGAGCATTGTTCTGACAAAGGCATGGAGCATTGTGATGACAAGGGTTACGGAGCATTGTGATGAAAAGTTCATGGAGCATTGTGGTTACAAAGGACACAGAGCCTTGTGATGACTCGGGCATGGACCATTGTGATGACAAACTTATGAAGCATTGTGATGACTGGAGTCACGGAGCATTGTGATGACAGGTGTCATGGAGCACTGTGATAACAAGGTCATGGAGCATTGTGATGACAGGGGAATGGATCATTGGTCTGACAAGTTTCATAGATTATTGTGATGACAGTGGACATGGTGCATTGTGATGACAAGGGCATGGGGCATTGAGATGAGAAGGTAATGGATTATTTTGAAGACAGGTGTCACGGAGCATTGTGATGAAATATATCATGGTCCATTGCGATGACAATGGCAGGGAATATTGTGATGCCAAATGTAATGGAGGATTATGATGACAAATAAAATGGAGCATTGTGATGACTAGGGCTTGGAGCATTATGATGACAAAATCATGGAGCCATGTGATGACAAGTCTCATGGAGCATACAGATGAAAAAGGGCATGGAGCATTGTGATTACAGTGGTCTTGGAACTGTATGATGACAAGGGCATGGAGCATTGTGAGGAGAAGACCAAGGAGCATTCTGATGGCATGCGTCATTGAGCTTTGTGATGACAATTGCATGGAGCATCGTGATTACATGGGTCTTGGAGCATTGTGATGAAAAGGGCATGGATCATTGTGATGAAAAAGGCATGGAGCCCTGTCATGACAGGGTAAAAGGAGCATACAGACAACAAGTGTCAGGGAGCATTTGGATGACAAGTGTATTGAGCATTGTGATGACAAAGGTCATAGAGCATTGTGATGAGAAGACCATGGATAAATGTGATGACGAGCGTCATGGGGCATTGTGATGACAAGTGTTATGGAATATTGTGATCACAAGGGTTTGGAGCATTGTTATGACAGAGGTCATGGAGCATTTTGATTTCATTGTTATGACAATAGCAGGAAGCATTATGATGATGGGCATGGTGCATTGTGATGACAGGGTTCATGAATCATTGACATGAAAAGGGGCATAGAGCTTTGTGATTACAGTGTTCTTGGAGCATTGTGATGAGAAGGGTCATGGAGCCTTGTGATGAAAAGCCCATGGAACATCATCATGGCAGGGGTCATGGATCATTGTTATGACAGAAGTAATGGAGCATTTTGATGAGAAGGGCATTGAGCATTGGTCTGAAATATTTCATGGATTATTGTGATGAGAGTGGGCATGGAGCATTGTGATGACAAGGGCAAGGAAGACTGTGATACATGTGTCATGGAGGATTGTAATGACAGGGGCATGGAGTATTGTGATGAGAACGCATCGAACATTGTGATGACAAGTGTCATGGAGTTTTGTGATGACAGGTGCATGGAGCAATGTGATGAGAGTGTTCATGGAGCATTGTGATGACAAAGCCATGGAGCATTGTGATGCCAAGGGTCATGGAGCTTTGTGATGACAAAGGTCATGGAGCATTTTGATGACAAGTGTGTGGTGCATTGTGATGAGCAGGGCAGGGAGCATTTTGATGACAGGGTCATGCAGCAATTTGATAAAAAGTGTAATGGAATATTTTGATGACAGGGGTTATAGAACATTGTGATGCCATGGGTCATGGAGCTTTGGGATGAAAAGTGTCATGGAGCATTTTGATGACAGGGGTTATGGAACATTGTGATGTCAGGGGTCATGGAACATTGTGTTGATAAGGGGATGTAGCATTGTGATGACAGGGGTCATGGAACACTGTGATTACAGGGGTAAGGGGACATTGTTAATAACTAGTGATGGAGCATTGTGATATCTCAGGTGATAGAGCATTTGGATGAGAAGTTCATGGAGCATTGTGATTACAAGGTTTATGGATCATAGCGATGACAAGGTTGTGGATCATTGTGATGAAAAGTGCGTGGCACACTGTGATGACAAGGGTCATGGAGCATTGTTCTTACAAAGGCATGGAGTATTGTGATGACATGGGTCATGGGGCATTGTGATGAAATGTTCATGGAGCATTGTGGTTACAATGGCATGGAGCATTGTGATGCCAAGTGTCATGGAGGATTTTGATGACAAATGTAATGGAGCATTGTGATGACAATGGCTTGGAGCATTGTGATGACAAGGGTCAGGGAGCATTGTGCTGACAAGTGCATGGAGAATTGTGATGACAAGGGTCATGGAGAATTCTAATGACAAGCTTGTGGAGTATTTTGATGACAATGGCATGGAACATTGTGATGAAAACGGCATGGGGCAATGTGATGAAAAGGGCATGGAGTATTGTGATGACAGGCATCATGTAGCATTGTGATGACAAGTGTTATGGAACATTGTGATGACAAGGGTTTGGAGCATTGTGATGAGAGAGGTCATGGATCATTTTGATTTCAAGGAACATGGAGCATTGTGATGACAAGGGCATGAAGCAATGTGATCCCAAGGTTCATGGAGGATGGTGATGACAGTGGAAATGGAGTATTGTGATGACAAGAGCATAGAACATTGTAATGACAAGGTCATGTAGCATTTTGCTGAGAAAGGCATGGAGCATTGTGATGACAGTTGTCAAGGAGCATTGTGAATACAGGGGTCATGGAGCATTGGGATGACAAGGACATGGAGCCTTGTGATGACAAGCGTCAGGGAGCATTGCTCTGACAAATGCATGGAGCATTGTGAAGACAAGGGTCACGGAGCATTGTGATGAAAAGTTCATTGAGCGTTGTGGTTACAAATGTCACAGAGCCTTGTGATGACGCGGGCATGGACCGTTGTGATGAGAAACTTTATGAAGCATTGTGATGACTGGAGTCACTGAGCATTGTGATGACAGGGGTCATGGAGCATTGTGATAACAAGGGCATGGAGCATTGTGATGACAGGGGAATGGAGCATTGGTCTGACAAGTTTCATAGATTATTGTGATGACAGTGGACATGGTGCATTGTGATGACAAGGGCATGAGCCATTGTGATGAGAAGGTCTTGGAGTACTGTGAAGACAGGTGTCAGGGAGCATTGTGATGACATATGTCATGGTCCATTGCGATGGCAATGGCATGGAGCATTATGATGCCAAATGTAATGGAGAATTTTGATGACAAATATAATGGAGCTTTGTGATGATTAGGGCTTGGTGCATTACGATGACAAGGGCCATTGAAAATTTTCATGACAAGTTCGAGAAGCGTTGTGATGACAATGTCCTGGAGCATTGTGATGACAAAGAATGGAGCCTAGTGATGACAAGTCTCATGGAGCATACTGATGAAAAGGGGCATGGAGAATTGTGATTACAGGGGTCTTGGGACACTGTTATGACAAGGGCAATGAGCATTGTGAGGAGAAGACCAAGGAGCATTCTGATGGCATGTGTCATTGAGCTTTGTGATGACAAGGGCATGGAGCATTGTGATTACATGGGTCTTGGAGCATTGTCATGAAAAGGGCATGGATCATTGTGATGAAAAAGGCATGGAGCCTTGTCATGACAGGGTTCAAGGAGCATACAGACAACAAGTATCAGGGAGCATTTTGATGACAAGTGTATTGAGCATTGTGGTGACAAAGGTCATGGAGCTTTGTGATGAGAAGGCCATTGATAATTGTGTTGACGAGCGTCATGGGGCATTGTGATGACAAGTGTTTTGGAATATTGTGATCACAAGGGTTTGGAGCATTGTTATGACAGAGGTCATGGAACATTTTGATTTCATTGTGATGACAATAGGAAGAAGCATTATGATGATGGGCATGGTGCATTGTGATGACAGGGTTCATGGATCATTGATATGAAAAGGGGCATAGAGCATTGTGATTAAAGTGTTCTTGGAACATTGTGATGAGAAGGGTCAAGGAGCTTTGTGATGACAAGGCCATGGAACATCGTGATGGCAGGGGTCATAGAGCATTGTTATGACTGGTGTAATGGAGCATTGTGATGGCAAGGGCATGGAGCATTTGTATGAGAAGGCCATGGAGCATTCTGATGACATGTGTCATGGAGCTTTGTGAAGACAAGGGCATGGAGCAATGTGATGCCAAGGGTCATGGATCTTTGTGATGACAAAGGTCATGGAGCATTTTGATGGCAAGGGCGTTGTGCATTGTGATGAGAAGTTCAGGGAGTATTGTGATGACAGGGTCATGGAGCAATTTGATGAAAATTGTCATGGAATATTTTGATGACAGATGTTATGGAACATGGTGATGTCAGGGTTCATCGAACATTGTGATGATAAGTGCATATAGCAATGTAATGACAGGAGTCATGTGACATTGTGATGCCAGGGGTGAGGGATTATTGTGACAAATAGTGATGTAGCATTGTGATATCAGTGGTGAGAGAGAATTTTGATGAGAAGTGGATGGAGCATTGTGATGACAAGATTGTAGAGCACTGTGATGTCAAGCGCATGGTGCATTGTGATGACATGTGTCATGGAGCATTGTGCTGACAAGCGCATGGAGCACTGTGATGACAAGGGTCATGGAGCATTGTGCTGAGAAAGGCATAGAGCATTGTGATGACAATGGTCAAAGAGCATTGTGATGAAAAGATCATGGAGCATTGTGGTTAAAATGGTCACAGAGACTGTTGATGACGAGGACATGGATCATTGTGATGAAAAGATCATGGAGCAGTGTGGTTAAAATGGTCACAGAGACTGTTGATGACGAGGACATGGACCATTGTGATGACAAAGGTCA
The DNA here is from genome assembly GCF_964341445.2 of Mesoplodon mirus. NCBI lineage: Eukaryota > Metazoa > Chordata > Mammalia > Artiodactyla > Ziphiidae > Mesoplodon > Mesoplodon mirus. Next base: position 212,508 of record NW_028295633.1, read on the forward strand.
TGAATCAGTGCGATGACTGGAGTCACGTTGCTTTGTGATGACAGGAGTCACGGAGCATTGTGATAACAAAGGCATGGAGCATGTGATGACAAGGGCATGGAACATTAGTCTAATAAATTTCATGGATTGTTGTGATGAAAGTTGGAATGGCGCATTGTGATGACAAGGGCATGGAGCTTTGTGATGACCAGGTCATGCAGTATTGTGAAGAGAGGTGTCAGGAAGCATTTTGATGACATATGTAATGGCTAATTGTGATGACAATGGCATGGAACTTTGTGATGCCAAGTGTCTTGGAGGATTGTGATGACAAAGGTAATGGAATATTTTGATGACAATGGCTTGGAGCATTTTGATGACATGGGTCAAGGAGCATTGTGATGACAAGTGCATGGAGAATTGTGATGACAAGTGCATGGAGCATAGTGATGACAGGGGTCATGGAGCATTGTGATTACAGGGGTCTTTGAGAATTGTGATGACTAGAGTCCCGGATCATTGTGTTGTCAGGTGTCTTGGAGTGTTGTGATGACAGTGGTCATGGAGCAGTGTGATGATATTGGTCATGGAGCACTGTGATGAGTAGGTCATGGAACATTGGGCTGAAAATATTCATGGATTATTGTGATGACATGGCTCATGGAGCATTCTGATGACAAGGGAATGGATCATGGTGATTAGAATATCCTGGAGTATTGTGATGAGATGACCATGGAGACTTGTGATGACAAGTCTCATGGAGCATTCTGATGAAAAGGGGCATGGAGCATTGTGATTACAAGGGTCTTGGAGCATTGTGATGACAAGGGCATGGAGCATTGTGAGGAGAAGGCCATGGAACATTCTGATGACATGCGTCATGGAGCTTTGTGATGACAAGTGCATGGAGCTTTGTGATTACAGGTGTCTTGAAGCATTGTGATGACAAGGGTCATTGAGCCTTGTGATGACAAGGCTGTGGAACATTGTGAAGGCAGGGATCATGGAGCATTGTTATGACAGAGGTAATGGATCATTGTGATGAGAAGGGCATTGAGCATTGGTCTGAAATGTTTTATGGATTATTGTGATGAGAGTGGGCATGGAGCATTGTGATGACAAGGGCACGGTACACTGTGATACATGGGTCATGGAGGATTGTAAGGACAAGGGCATGGATCATTGTGATGAGAAGGGCATCGAGCATTGTGATGACAAGTGTCATGCAGCTTTGTGATGACAAGGGCATGGAGAAATGTGATGAGAGTGTTCATGGAGCATTGTGATGACAATGACATGCAGCATTGTGATGCCAAAGGTCATGGAGCTTTGTGATGACAAAGGTCATGGAGTATTTTGTTGACAAGGGTGTGGTGCATTGTGATGAGAAGGGCAGGGAGTATTTTGATGATAGGGTCATGCAGCAATTTGATGAAAAGTGTAATAGAACATTTTGTTGACAGGATTTATAGAACATTGTGATGCCAGGGGTCATGGATCTTTGGAATGAAAAGGGTCAGGGGGCATTTTGATGACAGGGGTTATGGAACATTGTGATATCAGGGGTCATGGAACATTGTGCTGATAAGGGGATGTAGCATTGTGATGACAGGGATCATGGTATATTGTGATAACAGGGGTGAGGGAGGATTGTGATGAAAAGCACATGGGTAATTGTGATGACAAAAGTCATGCAGCATTGGGCTGAAAATATTCATGGAGTATTGTGATGACAGGGGTCATGGAGCATCGTGATGACAGAGGTCATGGAAAATTTTGATTTCATTTTGCTGACCATAGCCGGAAGCTTTATGATGATGGGCATGATGCATTGTGATGACAGGGTTCATGGAGCATTGAGATGAAAAGGGGCATGGAGCATTGTGATCACATGGGTCTTGGAGCATAGTGATAAAACGGGCATGGACCATTTTGATGCGAAGTTCATGGAACATTCTGATGACATGTGTCATGGAGCTTTTTGATGTCAAGGGCATGGAGTATTCTGATTAAAGGGGTCTTGGAGCATTGGGATGACAAGTGTCATGGAGCCTTGTGATGACAAGGCCGTGGAACATTGTGATGACTGGGGTCATGGAGCATGGTTATGACAGGGGTAATGGAGCATTGTGATGAGGAGGGCATGGAGCACTGTGATTACAATATTTATGGAGCATTGCAATGACAAATTTGCAGACCACTGTGATGAAAGCGTGTGACACAGTGTGAAGATAAGGGTCATTGAGCAATTTTCTGACAAAGGCATGGAGGATTGTGATGACAATGGTCACGGAGCATTGTGATGAAAAGTTCTTGGAGCAATGTGGTTACAAATGTAACAGAACCTTGTGATGAAGCGGGCATGGACCATTGTGATGACAAATGTTATGAAGCATTGTGATGACTGTAGTCATGGAGCATTGTGATGACAGGGGTCAAGGAGCATTTTGATGACGAGGGCATGGAGCATTGTGCTGAGAAAGGCATAGAGCATTGTGATGACAAGGGTCAAAGAGCATTGTGATGAAAAGTTCGTTGAGCATTGTGGTTAAAATGTCACAGAGACTGTTGATGGTGAGGGCATGGACCATTGTGATGACAAACGTCATGAAGCAATGTGATGACTGGTGTCACGGAGCACTGTGATGACAGTGGTCATGGAGCACTGTGATAACAAGGGCATGGAGCATTTTGATGACAAGGGCATGGAGCATTGTGATGACCAGGTGATGCAGTATTGTGAAGACAGGTGTCAGGGAGCACTGTGATGACATATGTAATGGCCCATTATGATGACAATGGCATGGAGCATTGTGATGCCAAGTGTCATGGAGGATTCTGATGACAAAGGTAATGGAGCATTGTGATGACAATGGCTTGGAGCATTTTGATGACAAGGGTCAGGGAGCATTGTGCTGACAAGTGCATGGAGCATTGTGATGACAAGGGTCATGGAACATTCTGATGACAAGCTTGTGGAGTATTTTTTTGACAATGGCATGGAGCATTGTGATGATAACGGCATGGGGCATTGTGATGAAAAATGCATGGAGCATTTTCGTGAAAGGGTTCAAGGAGCATTCTAACGACAAGTATCAGGGAGCATTGTGATGACAAGTGTATTGAGAATTGTGATGACAAAGGTCGTGGAGCATTGTGATGAAAAAGGCATGGAGTATTTGATGACAGGCATCATGGAGCGTTGTGATGACAAGTGCTATGGAACATTGTGATCACATGGGTTTGGAGCATTGTGATGACAGAGGTCATGGATCATTTTGATTTCAAGGAGCATGGAGCACTGTGATGACAAGGGCATGAAGCAATGTGATCCCAATATTCATGGATGATTGTGATGACAATGGTAAATGGGTATTGTGATGACAAGTGCATAGAGCATTGTAATGACAAGGTCATGTAGCATTTTGCTGACAAAGGCATGGAGCATTGTGATGACAGGTGTCATGGAGCACTGTGATGACAAGCGTCATGGAGCATTGGGCTGAAAATATTCATGGAGTATGTTGATGACAGGGGTTATGGAGCATTGTGATGACAAGAGTCCCGGATCATTGTGTTGTCAGGTGTCATGGAGTGTTGTGATACAGTGATCATGGAGCATTGTGATGATATTGGTCATGGAGCATTGTGATGAGAAGGTCATGGAGCATTGGCCTGAAAATGTTCATGGAGCATTGGCCTGAAAATATTCATGGAGAATTGTGATGACAGGGGTCATGGAGCATTGTGATGACAAGGGCATGGAGAAATGTGATGAGAGTGTTCATGGAGCATTGTGATGACAATGACATGCAGCATTGTGATGCCAAAGGTCATGGAGCTTTGTGATGACAAAGGTCATGGAGTATTTTGTTGACAAGAGTGTGGTGCATTGTGATGAGAAGGGCAGGGAGTATTTTGATGACAGGGTCATGCAGCAATTTGATGAAAAGTGTAATAGAACATTTTGTTGACAGGGTTTATAGAACATTGTGATGCCAGGGGTCATGGATCTTTGGAATGAAAAGGGTCAGGGGGCATTTTGATGACAGGGGTTATGGAACATTGTGATATCAGGGGTCATGGAACATTGTGCTGATAAGGGGATGTAGCATTGTGATGACAGGGATCATGGTATATTGTGATAACAGGGGTGAGGGAGGATTGTGATGAAAAGCACATGGGTAATTGTGATGACAAAAGTCATGGAGCATTGGGCTGAAAATATTCATGGAGTATTGTGATGACAGGGGTCATGGAGCATCGTGATGACAGAGGTCATGGAAAATTTTGATTTCATTTTGCTGACCATAGCCGGAAGCTTTATGATGATGGGCATGATGCATTGTGATGACAGGGTTCATGGAGCATTGAGATGAAAAGGGGCATGGAGCATTGTGATCACATGGGTCTTGGAGCATAGTGATAAAACGGGCATGGACCATTTTGATGCGAAGTTCATGGAACATTCTGATGACATGTGTCATGGAGCTTTTTGATGTCAAGGGCATGGAGTATTCTGATTAAAGGGGTCTTGGAGCATTGGGATGACAAGTGTCATGGAGCCTTGTGATGACAAGGCCGTGGAACATTGTGATGACTGGGGTCATGGAGCATGGTTATGACAGGGGTAATGGAGCATTGTGATGAGGAGGGCATGGAGCACTGTGATTACAATATTTATGGAGCATTGCAATGACAAATTTGCAGACCACTGTGATGAAAGCGTGTGACACAGTGTGAAGATAAGGGTCATTGAGCAATTTTCTGACAAAGGCATGGAGGATTGTGATGACAATGGTCACGGAGCATTGTGATGAAAAGTTCTTGGAGCAATGTGGTTACAAATGTAACAGAACCTTGTGATGAAGCGGGCATGGACCATTGTGATGACAAATGTTATGAAGCACTGTGATGACTGTAGTCATGGAGCATTGTGATGACAGGGGTCAAGGAGCATTTTGATGACGAGGGCATGGAGCATTGTGCTGAGAAAGGCATAGAGCATTGTGATGACAAGGGTCAAAGAGCATTGTGATGAAAAGTTCGTTGAGCATTGTGGTTAAAATGTCACAGAGACTGTTGATGGTGAGGGCATGGACCATTGTGATGACAAACGTCATGAAGCAATGTGATGACTGGTGTCACGGAGCACTGTGATGACAGTGGTCATGGAGCACTGTGATAACAAGGGCATGGAGCATTTTGATGACAAGGGCATGGAGCATTGTGATGACCAGGTGATGCAGTATTGTGAAGACAGGTGTCAGGGAGCACTGTGATGACATATGTAATGGCCCATTATGATGACAATGGCATGGAGCATTGTGATGCCAAGTGTCATGGAGGATTCTGATGACAAAGGTAATGGAGCATTGTGATGACAATGGCTTGGAGCATTTTGATGACAAGGGTCAGGGAGCATTGTGCTGACAAGTGCATGGAGCATTGTGATGACAAGGGTCATGGAACATTCTGATGACAAGCTTGTGGAGTATTTTTTTGACAATGGCATGGAGCATTGTGATGATAACGGCATGGGGCATTGTGATGAAAAATGCATGGAGCATTTTCGTGAAAGGGTTCAAGGAGCATTCTAACGACAAGTATCAGGGAGCATTGTGATGACAAGTGTATTGAGAATTGTGATGACAAAGGTCGTGGAGCATTGTGATGAAAAAGGCATGGAGTATTTGATGACAGGCATCATGGAGCGTTGTGATGACAAGTGCTATGGAACATTGTGATCACATGGGTTTGGAGCATTGTGATGACAGAGGTCATGGATCATTTTGATTTCAAGGAGCATGGAGCACTGTGATGACAAGGGCATGAAGAAATGTGATCCCAATATTCATGGATGATTGTGATGACAATGGTAAATGGGTATTGTGATGACAAGTGCATAGAGCATTGTAATGACAAGGTCATGTAGCATTTTGCTGACAAAGGCATGGAGCATTGTGATGACAGGTGTCATGGAGCACTGTGATGACAAGCGTCATGGAGCATTGGGCTGAAAATATTCATGGAGTATGTTGATGACAGGGGTTATGGAGCATTGTGATGACAAGAGTCCCGGATCATTGTGTTGTCAGGTGTCATGGAGTGTTGTGATACAGTGATCATGGAGCATTGTGATGATATTGGTCATGGAGCATTGTGATGAGAAGGTCATGGAGCATTGGCCTGAAAATGTTCATGGAGCATTGGCCTGAAAATATTCATGGAGAATTGTGATGACAGGGGTCATGGAGCATTGTGATGACAAGGGAAGGGAGCATGCTGATGAAAATGTCTTGGAGCATTGTGATGAGATGACCATGGAGACTTGTGATGACAAGTTTCATGGAGCATTCTGATGAAAAGGGGCATGGAGCATTGTGATTACAGGGGTCTTGGAGCTTTGTGATGACAAGGGCATGGAGCATTGTGAGGAGAAGGCCAGGGAGCATTCTGATGACATGCGTCATGGAGTTTGTGATGACAAGGCCGTGGAACATTGTGATCGCAGACTCATGGAGCATCGTTATGACAGGGGTAATGGAGCATTGTGATGAGAAGGGCATGGAGCATTGTGATTACAAGTTTTATGGAGCATTGTGTTGACAAATATGTGGAACGTTGGGAGAAAATGCACGTGGCACATTGTGATGACAAGGGTCATGGAGCATTTTTCTGACAAAGGCATGGAGCACTGTGATGACTAGGGTCACGCAGCATTGAGATGAAATGTTCATGGAGCATTGTGGTTAAAAAGGTCACAGAGCCTTTTGATGACGCGGGCATGGACCATTGTGATGACAAACATTATGAAGCATTGTGATGACTGGAGTCACGGAGCACTGTGTTGACAGGGGTCATGGAGCATTGTGATGACATGTGTCATGGAGCATTGTGCTGACAAGCGCATGGAGCATTGTGATGACAAGTGTCATGGAGCGTTGTGCTGAGAAAGGCATAGAGCATTGTGATGACAAGGGTCAAAGAGCATTGTGATGAAAAGTTCATGGATCATTTTTGTTAAAAAGCTCACAGAGAGTGTTGATGACGAGGGCATGGACCATTGTGGTGACAAAGGTCATGAAGCATTGTGATGACTGGAGTCAAAGTGCATTGTGATGGCAGGGGTCATGGAGCATTGTGATAACAAGGGCATGGAGCATTGTGATGAAAATGGCATGGAACATTGGTCTAATAAATTTCATGGATTGCTGCGATGACAGTTGGAATGGCGCATTGTGATGACAAAGGCATGGAGCATTGTGATGTCCAGGTTATGCAGTATTGTGAGGAGAGGTGTCAGGGTGCATTGTGATGACATATGTATGGCCCATTGTGATAACAATGGCATGGGGCATTGTGATGCCAAATGTCATGGAGAATTCTGATGACAAAGGTAATGGAGCATTGTGATGACAATGGCTTGGAGCATTGTGATGACAAGAGTCAGAGAGCATTGTGCTGACAAGTGCATGGAGAATTGTGATGACACGGGTCATGGAGAGTTCTGATGACAAGCTTGTGGAGTATTTTGATGACAATGGCATGGAGCATTGTGATGAATACGGCATGGGGCATTGTGATGAAAATGGCATGGAGCCTTTTCGTGACAGGGTTCAAGGAGCATTTTGATGACAAGTGGCAGGGAGCATTGTGATGACAAGTGTATTGAGAATTGTGATGACAAAGGTCATGGAGCATTGTGATGAAGAGGGCAATGATCATTGTGATGAAAAAGGCATGGAGCCTTGTCATGACTGGGTTCAAGGAGCATAATGACGACAAGTGTCAGGGAGCATTGTGATGACAAGTGTATTTTGCATTGTGATGACAAAGATCATGGAGCATTGTGATGAGAAGGCAATGGATAATTGTGATGATGAGCGTCATGGGGTGTTGTGATGATAAGTGTTATGGAACATTGTGATCACAAGGTTTTGGAGCATTATGATGACAGAGGTCATGGAGAATATTGATTTCATTGTGATGACAATAGCCTGTAGCATTATGATGATGGGCATGGTGCATTGTGATGACAGGGTTCATGGGTCATTGAGATGAAAAGTGGCATACAGCATTGTGAATACAGGGTTCTGGGAGCATTGTGATGAGAACGGTCATGGAGCTTTGTGATGACGAGGCCAAGGAACATCGTGATGTCAGGGGTCATGGAGCATAGTTATGACAGCGGTAATGGAACTTTGTGATGGGAAGGGTATGGAGCATTGTGATGAGAAGGCCATGGAGCATTGTGATGATATGTGTCATGGAGCTTTGTGAAGACAAGGTCATGGAGCAATGTGATGAGAGCGTTCATGGAGCATTGTGATGACAATGACATGGAGCATTGTGATGCCAAGGGTCATGTATCTTTGTGATGTCAAAAGTCATGGAGCATTTTGATGGCAAGGGCGTTGGGCATTGTGATGATAAGGGCAGGGAGCATTGTGATGACAGGGTTATGGAGCAATTTGATGAAAAGTGTCATGGAACATTTTGATGACAGGTGTTATGGAACATTGTGATGTCAGGGGTCATCGAACATTGTGATGATAAGTGCATGTAGCATTGGGATGACAGGAGTCATGGAACAATGTGTAGACAGGGGTGAGGGGGTATTGTGAGAAATAGTGATGTAGCATTGTGATATCTGTGGTGAGAGAGCATTTTGATGAGAAGTGCATGGAGCATTGTGATGACAAATTTTATGGAGCATTGTGATAACAAGATTGTGGAGCACTGTGATGACAAGCGCATGGTGTATTGTGATGACATGTGTCATGGAGCATTGTGCTTAGAAGTGCATGGACCATTGTGCTGACAAGGGTCAAAGAGCATTGTGATGAAAAGTTCATGGAGCATTGTGGTTAAAAAGGTCACAGAGACTGTTGATGGCGAGGGCATGGACCATTGTGATGACAAAGGTCATGAAGCATTGTGATGACTGGAGTCACGGAGCATTGTGATGACAGGTGTCATGGAGCATTGTGATAACAAGGCCATGGAGCATTGTGATGACAAGGGCATGGATATTTGTCTAATAAGTTTCATGGATTATTGCGATGACATTTGGAATGGATAATTGTGAAGACCAGGTCATGCAGTATTGTGAAGATAGGTGTCAGGGAGCATTGTAATGACATATGTAATGTCCCATTGTGATGACAATGGCATGGAGCATCTGATGCCAAGTGTCATGGAGGAATCTGATGCCAAATGTAATGGAGCATTGAGATGACAATGGCTTAGAGCTTTGAGATGACAAGCGTCAGGGAGCATTGTGCTGACAAGTGCATGGAGAATTGTGATGACAAGGGTCATGGAGCATTGTTTTGACAAAGATATGGAGCATTGTGATGACAAGGGTCACTGTGAATTGTGATGAATAGTTCATGGAGCATTGTGGTTACAAAGGTCACAGAACCTTGTGATGACACGGGCATGGATCATTGTGATGACAAACGTTATGAAGCACTGTGATGACTGGAGTCACAGAGCATTGTGATGACAGGGGTCCTGGAGCATTGTGATGACGTGTCATGGAGCATTGTGCTGACAAGCGCATGGAGCATTGTGATGACAAGGGTCATGGAGCATTGTGCTGAGAATGGCATAGAGCATTGTGATGACAAGGTTCAAAGATCATTGTGATGAAAAATTCATGGATCATTTTGGTTAAAATGCTCACAGAGTGTGATGATAACGAGGGCATGGACCATTGTGGTGACAAGGTCATGAAGCATTGTGATGACTCGAGTCACAGAGCATTGTGATGACAGGGGTCAGGGAGAATTGTGATAACAAGGGCATGGAGCATTGTAATGAACAGGGCAAGGAGGTCATGGATCATTTTGATTTCAAGGAGCATGGAGCATTGTGAGGACAAGGGCATGAAGCAATGTGATCCCAAGTTTCATGGAGGATTGTGATGACAATGGAAATGGAGTATTGTGATGACAAGTGCATAGAGCATTGTAATGACAAGGTCATGTAGCATTTTGCTGACAAAGGCATGGAGCATTGTGATGACATGTGTCATGGAGCACTGTGATAACTAGCATCACGGAGCATTGTGAATACAGGGATCATGGAGCATTGGGATGACAAGGGCATGGATCATTGTGATTACAAGGGTCATGGAGCACTGGGCTGAAAATGTTCATGGAGTGTTTTGATGACAGGTGTCATGGAGCACTGTGATGACTATGGAATGGAGCATTGTGATGACAAGAGTCGCGGATCATTGTGTTGTTGGGTGTCATGGTGTGTTGTGATGACAGTGGTCATGGAGCATTGTGATGAATACGTCTTGGAGCATTGGGCTGAAAATATTCATGGATTATTGTGATGACAGTGGTCATGGAGCATTGTGATGAGAAGGGAATGGAGCATGGTGATGACAAGGTCCTGGAGCATTGTGATGAGAAGACCATGGAGACTTGTGATGACAAGTCTCATGGAGCATTCTGATGAAAAGGGGCATGGAGCATTGTGATTACAGGGGTCTTGGAGCATTGTGATGACTAGGGCATGGAACACTCGGATACATGTGTCATGGGTCATGGAGGATTGTGATGACAAGTCATGGAGCATTGTGATGACAAGGGCATGGAACATTGTGATGACAGGAGCATGGAGCATTTGTCTGAGAAGTTTCATAGATTATTGTGATGACAGTGGACATGGTGCATTGTGATGATAAGGGCATGGATCATTGTGAAGAGAAGGTCATTGTGTATTGTGAAGACAGGTGTCAGGGAGCATTGTGATGACATATGTCATGGTCCATTGCGATGACATAGGTAGGGAGTACTGTGATGCCAAATGAAATGGAGGATTGTGATGACAAATATAATGGAGCATTGTGATGACTAGGGCTTGGAGCATTATGATGACAATGGCCATTGAGAATTTTCATGACAAGGTCGTGAAGTATAGTGATGACAATTTCCTTGAGCATTGTGATGACAAAACCATGGAGCCTTGTGATGACAAGTCTCATGGAGCATACTGATGAAAAGGGTCTTGGAACATTGTGATGACAAGGGCATGGAGCATTGTGAGGAGATGACCAAGGAGCATTCTGATGGCATGCGTCATCGAGCTTTGTGATGACAAGGTCATGGAGCATTTTGATTACATGGGTCTTGGAGCACTGTGATGAAAATGGCATGGATCATTGTGATGAAATAGGCATGGAGCCTTGTCATGACAGGGTTCAAGGAGCATACAGACAACAAGTGTCAGGGAGCATTTTGATGACAAGTGTATTGGGCATTGTGATGAAATTGGCATGGATCATTCTGATGAAATAGGCATGGAGCCTTGTCATGACAGGGTTCAAGGAGCATACAGACAACAAGTGTCAGGGGGCATTTTGATGACAAGTGTATTGAGCATTGTGATGACAATGGTCATGGACCATTGTGATGAGAAGACCATTGATAATTGTGATGACGAGCGTCATGGTGCATTGTGATGACAAGTGTTTTGGAATATTGTGATCACAAGGGTTTGGAGCATTGTTATGACAGAGGTCATGGAGCATTTTGATTTCATTGTGATGACAATGGCATGAAGCATTATGATGATGGGCATGGTGCATTGTGATGACAGGTTTCATGGATCATTGAGATGAAAAGGGGCATAGAGCATTGTGATTACAGGGTTTTTGGAACATTGTGATGAGAAGGGTCATGGAGCTTTGTGATGACAAGGCCATGGAACATCGTGATGGCAGGTGTCATGGAGCATTGTTATGACAGTGGTAATGGAGCATTGTGATGGCAAGAGCATGGATCATTGTGATGTGAAGGCCATGGAGCATTCTGATGACGTGTCATGGACCTTTGTGAAGACAAGGGCATGGAGCAAAGTGATGAGAGCGTGCATGGAGCACTGTGATGACAATGACATGGAGCACTGTGATGCCAAGGGTCATGGATCTTTGTGATGACAAAGGTCATGGAGCATTTTGATGGCAAGGGCGTTGTGCACTGTGAGGAGAAAGGCAGGGAGCATTCTGATGACAGGGTCTTTGAACAATTTGATGAAAAGTGTCATGGAGCATTTTGATGACAGGTGTTATGGAACATTGTGATGTCAGGGGTCATCGAACATTGTGATGATAAGTGCATGTAGCATTGTGATCACAGGAGTGACAGAGTATTGTGACAAATTGTGATGTAACATTGTGATATCAGTGGTGAGAGAGCATTTTGATGAAAAGTGCATGGAGCATTGTGATGACAAATTTTATAGAGCATTGTGATGACAAGATTGTGAAGCACTGTGATGACAAGCACATGGTGCATTGTGATGACATGTGTCATGGAGCATTGTGCTGCCAAGCGCATGGAGCATTGTGATGACAAGGGTCAAAGAGCATTGTGATGAAAACTTCATGGAGCATTGTCGTTAAAAAGGTCACAGAGACTGTTGATAACGAGGACATGGACAATTGTGATGACAAAGTTCATGAAGCATTGTGATGACTGGAGTCACGGAGCATTGTGATGACAGGGGTCATGGAGCATTGTGATAACAAGGGCATGGAGCATTGTGATGACAAGGGCATGGAGCATTGGTCTAATAAGTTTCAAGGATTCTTGCGATGACAGTTGGAATGGCACATTGTGATGACAAGGGCATGGAGCATTGTGATGACCAGGTCATGCAGTATTGTGAAGACAGGTGTCAGGGAGAATTGTGATGACATATGTAATGGCCCATTGTGATGACAATGGCATGGAGCATTGTGATGCCATGTGTCATGGAGGATTCTGATGACAAAGGTAATGGAGCATTGTGATGACAATGGCTTGGAGTATTGTGATGACAAGGGTCATGGAACATTGGGCTGAAAATATTCATGGAGTATTGTGATGACAGGTGTCATGGAGCATTGTGATGACAAGGGAATGGAACATTGTGATGACAAGAGTCCGGAATCATTGTGTTGTCAGGTGTCATGGAGTGTTGTGATGACAGTGGTCATGGAGAATTGTGATGATATTGGCCAATGAGCATTGTGATGAAAAGACCTTGGGTAATTGTGATGTCGAGCATCATGGAGCACTGTAATGACATGGGGCATGAAGCATTGTGATGACAGGTGTCAGGGAGCATGGTGATGACAGGGGTCATGGCGCATTGTGATGACAAGGGCATGGAGCTTTGTGATGACATGTGCATGGAGCATTGTGATGACAAGTGCATGGCGCATTGCAATGTCAAGTGGATGGAGAATTGTGATGACAAGAGCATGTAACATTTTGATGAGAAGTGTCATGTAGCATTGTGATGACAAGGACGTGGAGAACTGTGATGACAAGGGACATGGAGCATTGTGATAACCAGGGCATGGTGCATTGTGATGACAGGGGACATGGAGCATTATTATGAGAACGGCCATGGTGCATTCTGACATAAGATATCACTTATGAAAGGAATGTAAACATGGCTACATATGAACTGATTTAGGGAAGAGAACAGAGTCTCAGATTTAGAAAACTATCTAACGCTTGCTTAAGGGGAAAGAGAGGTGGGGAGATGCACAAAACATAAGATTGATATTAGCACAGGTACCGTTCCATAATCCAAAAACAGAAGAGACAAGCCCTACTCCTTCCTCAGTGAATGGAACTCACCATCCCTATTCCCCACAGAGAAATATATCTCACTAGTAAGAATTTTAAAACCTATGTATTGATATGTCTCCGTAAGGGAACCAAGTGTGTCTAGAACGACATAAACATGGCAGTGAGAATCAGCTCAAACCCACTATAAAAATGAATTTCAAAACAAAACATAAAAACAGTAAAATTCTTACACAATACCTTCAGGGGTTCTGATGAAACCTGGAATGACCCTATCTACAATGACAGCTGGATGTGGCATAAGGCTGGTCACTTGGGACTGAGAGGATTGGTGAGATTGGGTGAAAAAATGCAGACCCTTTAAAGCAATAATGCCTGCCACCCATTCCATTGTCCCCAACTCTCCAGGTAGAAGGGAATATCACTATAGTTATAACGTGTATGGGAACCTAGAGAATGGAAACCATCTGATGGTGAAAGGTTTCTAAAACTCTACTTGTACTCCAGTTTGACATTCCAACTGCTTTACTATCAATCTCCCAACTTGGAAAGTCAGCCCCTATAACCTCCTGGTTCGCACAGTTGGCAAATTGTGCACAGGATATAAGGGAAGAGAGAGAACCAATGAGAGAGTAGCTGTAGGCATTTGGACGGCCACATGTCTCTCTCATTTCCCATCACAAAGAGGAATTAACCAAAGTCTCAGCCTGCCCCCCAGAACGAGTATAAGTCTAGAAGCAAAACAGTTGATTTGCGGTCAGCTGACAAAAATGCGAGTTGAAAAATTGAGCTCAGGGCCACAGCAATTCACTAACCTGCAGAGTTATAAAGCACTATTCGCTGCCAAAAATCTGTTGAGAGAAAGCCACGAGGCGGAAGGGAAAATGAGGAAGAATGGCATGAAACAGATTTCAAGAGGTACACTGGAATCGCCTTTAAACACAGGAAAAGCATTACAACTTCGAAAATTATGGAAATGGCCATAAAGGGCATATGGGTTTTCACGTGAACATATTCAGGATAAAACACATATGCCCTTTTTGGACAAGCCAGCAAGCGGGCAATGCAAATCGGCACTACAAAGAAGTATCACTTCCCACCGGTCAAAAGGGACATCCGCAAAAAGTGTAAAAACCAGAAAGGCAAGACAGGCCCTGGAGAACAGGGAGCCTTGTTATGCTGATGGGCGGGATGTAAATTGCCAACTGCCTCTCTGGAGGAGTGCATTGTGTTCCCTAAAACAAGTAAACAACAGAGCTACAGAGCCAAGGGCCCTTCCAGTCTAGGGAATATACCTTGGGAAAGATGAAAATAAATAAGACAGATTGACACCAAAATTCAGGGCTGCACTGCTTACAAAAACCTCAACTTGCGTACACCTTAAATATCCCAGGAAAGAAAAAAATGGTTCAAGAAATTGTGGTACTTACATACGATGGAATATTCCTCAGCCATGAAATCAATGCCATAAGGCCAGTAGCAGCAAAATGAGTGGATTTAGGTACGATAATTCTAAGTGAAATAAGTCACACAGAAAAAGAAACTTATCATAAGATATCACTTATGAAGATCCTGTAAACATGGCTACACATGAACTGAGTTAGGAAAGAGAAGAGAGACTCACATTTAAAAAACACGCTTATGCCTGCTTAAGGTGGAAGGAGAGGTGGGGTGATGCATAAAATCAGAGTTTGATATTAGTACAGGTACCTTTCCAAAAACCAAATACGGAATAGACAAGACCTACACCTTCCTCAGTGAAAGGGACTCAACACCCCATATTCACCACAGAGTAATATATCTTACTAGTATGAATCTTAAAACGTATGTATTGATATGTCTCTGTAAGGGAATCAAGTGTGTCTAGACTGGCATAAACATGACAGTGAGAATCAGCTCAAACCCACTATAAAAAGGAATTTCAAATACAAAATAAAAAAAAAACAGCGAAATTTCTTACAATTCCTTCAGTGTCTCTGATGAAACCTGAAATGACCCTATGTACAATGACAGCTGGATGTGGCATAAGGCTGGATACTGGAACAGAGAGGATTGGTGAGATTGGGTGAGCAAATGCAGACCCTTTAAAGCAATAATGAGTGGCACCCATTCCATGGGTCCCAACTCTACAGGTTGAAGGGAATATTACTACAGCTATAACATGTACGGGAAACCTAGAAAATGGACACACTCTGAATATGAAAGGTCTCTAAAATTCAACTAATAGTCCCTCTCCTGGGGCTCCGGTTTGACTTTCCAACTGCTTTACTATCAATCTCCCAACATGGAGAGACAGCCCCTTTAACCTCCTGGTTCTCACAGGTTGCCAATTTGGCAGAGGATGAAAGGGAAGAGGGAGAACCAATGAGAGAGTAGCTGTTAGGCATTTGGACGGGAACATGTCACTCTAATTTCCTGGCTGGAAGAAGAATTAACCAAAGTCTCAGCCACCCACCGGACAACAGTATAGGTCCTGAACCAAAGTTTGGACTTGCATTCAACTCACAAAAAACGAGTTGAAAAATGGAGCTCAGGGGAACAGCAATTCACAAACTGGCAGAGAAATATAGGACAACTATCGTCCAAATATCTGTTTAATGGAAGGCAAGGAGGCGGACTTGAAAGCGAGGCAGAATAGCAGGAAACAGATTTCAAGAGGTACGTTGGAATCACCTTTAACACACAGGAATAGGGGCACAGCTTCGACAATGATGCACTTGGCCAAAAAGGGCGTATTCCTTTTCTCCTGTATATATTCAGGAGAAAACGAATACGCCCTTTTTGGCCATCCAGCAAGCGGGCAATGCAAATCTGCACTACAAAGAATTATCACCTCCCACCAGTCAAAAGGGATATCTGCAAAATGTGTAAAAACCAGAAAGGCAAGACAGCCCCTGGAGAACTTGGAGCCTTGTTATGCTGATGGGCGGGACGTAAATTGACAACTGCCTCTCTGGAGGAGTGCATTGTGTTCCCCAAAACAAGTAAACAACAGAGCTACAGAGCCAAGGGCACTTCCAGTCTAGTGAATATACCTTGGGAAAACTGAAAATCAATAAGACAGAGCCACCCCCGAATTTAGGGCTGCACTGCTTACAAGAACCTCAACTTGTGTACATCTTAAATATCCCAGGAAATATAAAAATGGTTCAAGAAATTGGGGTACATATGTACGATGGAATATCCCACAGTCATGAAATCAATGTCATAAGACCAGTAGCAGCAAAATGAGTGGATTTAGGTACGATGATTCTAAGTGAAATAAGTCACAGAGAAAAAGAAACTTATCATAAGATATCATGTTTGAAGGTCCTGTAAACATGGCTACACATGAACTGAGTTAGGAAAGAGAACTGAGTCTCACATTTAGAAAACACTCTTATGCCTGCTTAAGGGGGAAGGAGAGGTGGGGTGATGCATAAACCCAGAGTTTGATATTAGTACATGTACCTTTCCAAAAATCAGATATGGAATAGACAAGACCTACACCTACCTCAGTGAAAGGCACTCAAAACCCCATATTACCTGCAGAGGAATATATCTGACTAGTAAGAATCTTATAACCTATTTATTGATATGTCTCCATGAGGCAATCAAGTGTTTCTAAACTGGCATAAACATGGCACTGAGAATCAGCTCACACCCACTATATAAAGGAATTTCAAACACACAAAAAAAAGAGGAAATTCTTTACAATTTCTTCAGGGTCTTTGACGAAACCTGGAATGACCCTATCTACATCGACAGCTGGATGTGGCATAAGGCTGGACACTTCGGACTGAGAGGATGGGTGAGATTGGGTGAGCAAATGCAGACCCCTTAAAGCAATAACGTGTGGCACCCATTCCATGGGTCCCAACTCTCCAGGTTGAAGGGAATATTACTACAGATATAACATGTATGGGAAACCTAGAGAAAGTACACTCTGTGAATACGAAAGGTTTCTAAAACTCAACTAATAGTCCCTCTGCTGGTGCTCTGGTTTGACTTTCCAACTGCTTTACTATCAATCTCCCAACTTGGAGAAACAGCCCCTTTAACCTCCTAGTTTGCCCAGGTTGCCAATTTGGCAGAGGATGAAAGGGAAGAGGGAGAATCACGGAGAGATTAGCTGTTAGGCGTTTGGACGGTCACATGTCACTCTAATTTCATGTCAGGAAGGAGAATTAACCAACGACTCAGCCAAGCACAGTAAACCAGTATAGGTCGTGAAGCAGTCTTTTGGACTTGCGTTCAGCTCACAAAAACGAGTTCAAAAAAGGAGCTCAGGGGCACAGCAATTCACAAACAGGCAGAGTAATAAAGGACAACTATCATCCAAAAATCTGTTGCATGAAGGCAACGAGGCGGACTTCAAAGCGAGGCAGAATAGCAGGAAACAGATTTCAAGAGGTACGTTGGAATTGCCTTGAAAGAACAGGTAGAGGGCACAACTTTTTCAATGATGCACTTGGCCAAATAGGGCGTATGCATTTTCTCCTGAATATAATCAGGAGAAATCACATACGCCCTTTTTCGCCAAGCAAGCAAGTGGGCAATGCAAATCTTCACTACAAAGAAGTATCACTTCCCACCGGTCAAAAGGGACATCCACAAAATGGGTAAAAACCAGAAAGGCAAGACAGGCCCTGGAGAACAGTGAGCCTTGTTATGCTGATGGGCGGGATGTAAATTGCCAACTGCCTCTATGGAGGAGTGCATTGTGTTCCGTAAAACAAGTAATCAACAGAGCTACAGAGCCATGGGCACTTCCAGTATAGGGAATATACCTTGGGAAAACTGAAAATCAATAAGACAGAGCCACCCCAAAATTTAGGGCTGCACTGCTTACAAGAACGTCAACTTGGGTACACCTTAAGTATCCCAGGAAATATAAAAATGGTTCAAAAAATTGTGGTACTTACATATGATGGAATATCCCTCAGCCATGAAATCAATGTCATAAGACCAGTAGCAGCAAAATGAGTGGATTCAGGTATGATGACTCTAAGTGAAATAAGTCACACAGAAAAAGAAACTTATCATAAGATATCACTTATGAAGATCCAGTAAACATGGCTACACATGAACTGAGTTAGGAAAGAGAAGAGAGTCTCACATTTAGAAAACACACCTATGCCAGCTTAAGGGTGAAGGAGAGGTCGGGAGATGCGTAAAACCAGAGTTTGAGATAAGCACAGGTACCGTTCCAAAAACCAACTATGGAATAGACAAGACCTACACCTTCCTCAGTGAAAGGGACTCAAAACCCCATATTTCCCGCAGAAAAATATATCTGACTAGTAAGAATCTTAAAACCTATGTATTGATATGTCTCCGTAAGGGAATCAAAAATTTCTAGACTGGCATAATCATGGCAGCGAGAATCAGCTAAAACCCAATATAAAAAGGAATTTCAAAAACAAAACAAAAAAACAGGGAAATTCTTTACAATTCCTTCAGGGTCTCTGATGAAACCAGGAATGACCCTATCTACAACGACAGCTGGATGTGGCATAAGGCTGGACACATGGGACTGAGAGGATTGGTGAGATAGGGTGAGCAAAGGCAGACCCTTTGAAGCAATAATGCAAGGCACCCATTCCATGGGCTCCAACTCTCCAGGTTGAAGGGAATATTACTACAGCTATTACATGTACGGGAAACCTAGAGAATGGACACACTGTGAATACGAAAGGTCTCTAAAACTCAACGAATAGTCCCTCTCCTGGTAGTCCGGTTTGACTTTCCAACTGCTTTACTATCAATCTCCCAAATTGCAGAGACAGCACCTTTAACCTCCTGTTTTGCACAGGTTGCCAATTTGGCAAAGGATGAAAGGGAAGAGGGAGAACCAAAGAGAGAGTAGCTGTTAGGCATTTGGACGGGCACATGTCACTCTTATTTCCCGGGAGGAAGAAGAATTAACCAAAGTCTCAACCGCCTACTGGCAACCAGTATAGGTTCTGAACAAAAATATGGGACTGGCGTTCAGCTCACTAAAAACGAGATAAAAAAAGAGCTATAGGGCAGAGCAATTCACAAACTGGCAGAGTAATAAAAGACAACTCTCATCCAAAAATCTTTGGGGGAAGGCAACGAGGCAGACTTGAAAGTGAGGCAGAATAGCAGCAAACAGATTTCAAGAGTTTCGTTGGAATCACCTTTAAAGCACAGGAAGAGGGGCACAACTTCGACAATGATGCACTTGGCCAAAAAGGGCGTATGCGTTTTCTCCTGAGTATATTCAGGAGAAAATGCATACGCCCTTTTTGGCCAAGCAAGCAAGTGGGCAATGCAAATCTTCACTACAAAGAAGTATCACTTCCCACCGGTCAAAAGGGACATCCACAAAATGGGTAAAAACCAGAAATTCAAGACAGGCCCTGGAGAACAAGGAGACTTGTTATGCAGATGGGCGGGATGTAAATTGCCAACTGCCTCTCTGGAGGAGTGCATTGTGTTCCCTAAAACAAGGAAACAACAGAGCTCCAGAGCCAAGGGCAGTTCCAGTCGAGGGAATATACCTTGGGAAAACTGAAAATCAATAAGACAGAGCCACCCCAAAATTTAGGGCTGCACTGCTTACAAGAACCTCAAATTGGGTTCACCTTAAATATTCCAGGAAATATAAAAATGGTTCAAAAAATTTTGGTAATTACGTATGATGGAATATCCATCAGCCATGAAATCAATGTTATAAGACCAGTAGCAGCAAAATGAGTGGATTCAGGTACGATGATTCTAAGTGAAATAAGTCACACAGAAAAAGAAGCTTATCATAAGATATCACTTATGAAGATCCTGTAAACATGGCTACACATGAACTGAGTTAGGAAAGAGAACAGAGTCTCACATATAGAAAACACTCTTAGGCCTGCTTAAGGGGGAAGGAGAGGTGGGGTGATGCATAAAACAAGAGTTTGATATAAGCACAGGTACTGTTCCAAAAACCAACTATGGAATAGACAAGACCTACACCTTCCTCAGTGAAAGGGACTCAACTCCCCATATTCCATGCAGAGGGATATAACTTACTAGTCAGAATCTTTAAACCTATGTATTGATATGTCCCCATAATGGAATCAAGTGTGTCTAGACTGGCATAAACATGGCAGTGAGAATCAGCTCAAACACACTATAAAATGGAATTTCAAAAAGATAACAAAAAAACAGGGAAATTCTTTTCAATTCCTTCAGGGTCTCTGATGAAACCCGGAATGACCCTATCTACAATGACAGCTGGATGTGGCATAAGGCTGGACACATGGGACTGAGAGGATTGGTGAGATTGGGTGAGCAAATGCAGACCCTTTAAATCAATAATGCATGGCACCCATTCCATGGGTCCCAACTCTCCAGGGTGAAGGGAATATTACTACAGCTATAACATGTATGGGAAACCTAGAGAATGGACACACTGTGAATACGAAAGGTCTCTAAAACTCAACAAATAGTCCCTCTCCTGGTGCTCCAGTTTGACTTTCCAACTGCTTTCCTATCAATCTCCCAACTTGGAGAGACAGCCCCTTTAACCTCCTGTTTCACACAGGTTGCCAATTTGGCAGAGGATGAAACAGAAGAGGGAGAACCAATGAGAGAGTAGCTGTTAGGCATTTGGACGGGCACATGTCACTCTTGTTTCCCGGGAGGAAGAAGAATTAACCAAAGCCTCAGCCACCCACCGGGTACCAGTATAGGTCCTGAACCAAAATATTGGACTTGCGTTCAGCTCACAAAAAACGGGTTAAATAATGGATCTCTGCAGCACAGCAATTCACAAACAGGCAGAATAATAAAGGACAACTATCGTCCAAAAATCTGTTGATGGAAGGCAACGAAGTGGACTTGAAAGCGAGGCAGAATAGCAGGAAACAGATTTCAAGAGGTATGTTGGAATCGCCTTTAAAGCACAGAAAGATGGGCACAACTTCGACAATGATGCACTTGGCCAAAATGGGCGTATGTGTTTTCTCCTGAATATATTCAGCAGAAAACGCATACACCCTTTTTGGCCAAACAAGCAAGCGGACAATGCAAATCTGCACTACAAAGAAGTATCACTTCCCACCGGTCAAAAGGGACATCCACAAAATGGGTAAAAACCAGAAAGGCAAGACTGGTCCTGGAGAACAGGGAGCCGTGTTATGCTGATGGGCAGGATGTAAATTGTCAACTGCCTCTCTGGAGGAGTGCATTGTGTTCCCTAAAACAAGTAAACAACAGAGCTACAGAGCCAAGGGCACTTCCAGTCTAGGGAATATACCTTGGGAAAACTGAAAATCAATAAGACAGTGCCACCCCCAAATTTAGGGCTGCACTGCTTACAAGAACCTCAACTTGGGTACACCTGAAATATCCCAGGAAAGATAAAAATGGTTCAAAAAATTGTGGTACTTACGTACGATGGAATATCCCTCAGCCATGAAATCAATGTCATAAGACCAGTAGCAGCAAAATCACTGGATTCAGGTACGATGATTCTAAGTGAAATAAGTCACACAGAAAAAGAAGCTTATCATAAGATATCACTTATGAAGATCCTGTAAACATGGCTACACATGAAGTGAGTTAGGAAAGAGTACAAAGTCTCACATTTAGAAAACACTCTTATGCCTGCTTAAGCGGGATGGAGAGGTGGGGTGATGCATAAAACCAGAGTTTGATATAAGCACAGGTACCGTCCCAAAACCAAGTACGGAATAGACAAGAACTACCTATACCTTCCTCAGTGAATGGGACTCAAAATCCCATATTTCCTGCAGAGGAATATATCTGACTTGTAAGAATCTTAAAACCTATGTATTGATATGTCTCCATAAGGGAAACAAGTGTGTCTAGACTGGCATACACATGGCAGCGAGAATCTGCTCAAACCCATTATAAAAAGGAATTTCAAAAACAAAACAAAAAAAACAGGGAAATTCTTTACAATTCCTTCAGGGTCTCTGATGAAACTTGGGATGACCCTGTCTACAATGACAGCTGGATATGGCATAAGGCTGGACACATGGGACTGAGAGGATTGGTGAGATTGGGTCAGCATATGCAGACCCTTTAAAGCAATAATGCATGGCACCCATTCCATGGGTCCCAACTCTCCAGGTTGAAGGGAATATTACTACAGCTATAACATGTACGGGAAACCTAGAGAATGGACACACTCTGAATATGAAAGGTTTCTAAAACTCAACGAATAGTCCCTCTCCTGGTGCTCCGGTTTGACTTTCCAACTGCTTTACTATCAATCTCCCAACTTGGAGAGACAGCCCCTTTAACCTCGTGGTTCTCACAGGTTGCCAATTTGGCAGAGGATGAAAGGGAAGAGGGAGAACCAATGAGAGAGTAGCTGTTAGGCATTTGGACGGGCATATGTCATTCTAATTTCCCAGCAGTAAGAAGAATTAACCAAAGACTCAACCACCTACGGGTAACCAGTATAGTTCCTGAACCAAAATTTTGGACTTGCATTCTGCTCACAAAAAACCAGTTGAAAAATGGAGCTCAGCGACAGAGCAATTCACAAACTGGCAGAGTAATAAACGCGAACTATTGTCCAGAAATCTGGTGAGGGAAGACAACGAAGCAGACTTGAAAGTGAGGCCGAATAGCAGGAAACAGATTTCAAGAGGTACGTTGGAATCGCCTTTAAAGTACAGGAAGAGGGTCACAACTTCCACAATGATGCACTTGGCCAAAAATGCGTATGCATTTTCTCCTGAATATATGCAGGAGAAAACGCATACGCCCTTTTTGGCCAAGCAAGCAAGCGGGCAATGCAAATCTGCACTAAAAAGAAGTATCACTTCCCACCGGTCAATAGGGACATCCACAAAATGTGTAAATACCAGAAAGGCAAGACAGGCCCTGGAGAACAGGGAGCCTTGTTATGCTGATGGGCGGGGTGTAAATTGCCAACAGACTCACTGGAGGAGTGCATTGTGTTCCCTAATACAAGTAAACAACAGAGCTACAGAGCCAAGGGCACTTCCAGTCTAGTGAATATACCTTGGGAAAACTGAAAATCAATAAGACAGAGCCACCCCCCAAATTTAGGTCTGCACTGGTAACAAGAACGTCAACTTCGGTACCACTTAAATATCACAGGAAAGATAAAAATGTTTCAAAAAATTGTGGTACTTACGTACGATGGAGTATCCCTCAGCCATGAAATCAATGTCATAAGACCAATAGCAGCAAAATCACTGGATTCAGGTACGATGATTCTAAGTGAAATAAGTCACACAGAAAAAGAAGCTTATCATAAGATATCACTTATGAAGATCCTGTAAACATGGCAACACATGAACTGAGTTAGGAAAGAGAACACAGTCTCACATTTAGAAAACACTCTTATGCCTGCTTAAGCGGGAAGGAGAGGTGGGGTGATGCATAAAACCAGAGTTTGATATAAGCACAGGTACCGTTCCAAAAACCAACTATGGAATAGACAAGACCTACCTATACCTTCCTCAGTGAAAGGGACTCAAAACCCCATATTTCCCACAGAGGAATATATCTGACTAGTAAGAATCTTAAAACCTATCTATTGATATGTCTACGTAAGGGAATCAAGTGTGTCTAGACTGGCATAAACATGGCAGCGAGAACCAGCTCAAACCCACTATAAAAAGGAATTTCATAAACAAAACAAAAAAACAGGGACATTCTTTACAATTCCTTCAGGGTCTCTGATGAAACCTGGAATGACCCTGTCTACAATGGCAGCTGGATGTGGCATAAGGCTGGACACTTGGGACTGAGAGGATTGTTGAGATTGTGTGAGCAAATGCAGACCCTTTAAATCAATAATGCATGGCACCCATTCCATGGGTCCCAACTCTGCAGGTTGAAGGGAATATTACTACAGCTATAACATGTACGGGAAACCTAGAGAATGGACACACTGTGAATACGAAAGGTTTCTAAATCTCAACGAATATTCCCTCTCCTGGTGCTCCGGTTTGACTTTCCAACTGCTTTACTATCAATCTCCCAACTTGTAGAGACAGCCCCTTTAACCTCGTGGTTCTCACAGGTTGCCAATTTGGCAGAGGATGAAAGGGAAGAGGGAGAACCAATGAGAGAGTAGCTGTTAGACATTTGGACGGGCATATGTCATTCTAATTTCCCGGCAGGAAGAAGAATTAACCAAAGTTGCAGCCACCCACCCGGAACCAGTATAGGTCCTGAACCAAAATTTTGGACATGCGTTCAGCTCCCAAAAACGAGTTGAAAAATGGAGCTCAAGGGCACAGCAACTGACAAACTGGAAGAGTAATAAAGGACAACTATCATCCAAAAATCTGTTGAGGGAAGGCAACGAGGCAGACTTGAATGCGAGGCAGAATAGCAGGAAACAGATTTCAAGAGGTACGTTGGAAACACCTGTAAAGCACAGGAAGAGGGGCACAACTTCGACAATGATGCACTTGGCCAAAAAGGGTGTATGCATTTTCTCCTGAATATATGCAGGAGAAAACGCATACGACCTTTTTGGCCAAGCAAACAAGCGGGCAATGCAAATCTGCACTACAAAGAAGTATCACTTCCCACCGGTCAAAAGGGACATCCACAAAATGTGTAAAACCAGAAAGGCAAGACAGGCCCTGGAGAACAGGGGGCCTTGTTATGCTGTTGGGCGGGATGTAAATTGCCAACTGCCTCACTGGATGAGTGCATTGTGTTCCCTAAAACAAGTAAACAACAGAGCTACAGAGCCAAGGGCACTTCCAGTCTAGGGAATATACCTTGGGAAAACTGAAAATCAATAAGACAGTGCCATCCCCAAATTAAGGGCTGCACTGCTTACAAGAACCTCAACTTGGGTACACGTGAAATATCCCAGGAAAGATAAAAATGGTTCAAAAATTTGTGCTACTTACATACGATGGAATATCCCTCAGCCATGAAATCAATGTCATAAGACCAGTAGCAGCAAAATGAGTGGATTCAGGTACGATGATTCTAAGTGAAATAAGTCACACAGAAAAAGAAGCTTATCATAAGATATCACTTATGAAGATCCTGTAAACATGGCTACACATGAACTGAGTTAGGAAAGAGAACAGAGTCTCACATTTAGAAAACACTCTTATGCCTGCTTAAGGGGGAAGGAGAGGTGGGGTGATACATAAAACCAGAGTTTGATATAAGCACAGGTACCATTTCCAAAACCAACTATGGGATAGACAAGACCTACCTATACCTTCCTCAGTGAAACGGACTCAAAACACCATATTTCCCACAGAGGAATATATCTGACTAGTAAGAATCTTAAAACCTATGTATTGATATGTCTCCGTAAGGGAATCAAGTGTGTCTAGACTGGCATACACATGGCAGCGAGAATCAGCTCAAACCCACTATAAAAAGGAATTTCAAAAACAAAAAAAAACAGGGAATTTCTTTACAATTCCTTCAGGGTCTCTGATGAAACCTGGAATGACACTGTCTAAAATGACAGGTGGATGTGGCATAAGGCTGGACACATGGGACTGAGAGGATTGGTGAGATTGGGTGAGCAAATGCAGACCCTTTAAAACAACAATGCATGGCACCCATTCCATGGGTCCCAACTCTCCAGGTTGAAGGGAATATTACTACAGCTATAACATGTATGGAAACTTAGAGTATGGACACCCTGTGAATACGAAAGATTTCTAAAACTCAACGAATATTCCCTCTCCTGGTGCTCCGGTTTGACTTTCAAACTGCTTTACTATCAATCTCCCAACTTGGAGGACAGCCCCTTTAACATCTTGGTTCTCACAGGTTGCCAATTTGACAGAGGATGAAAGGGAAGAGGGAGAACCAATGAGAGAGTAGCTGTTAGGTATTTGGACGGGCATATGTCACTCTAATTTCCCGGCAGGAAGAAGAATTACCAAAGTCTCAGCCACCCACCGGGAACTAGTATAAGTCCTGAACCAAAATTTTGCACATGCGTTCAGCTCACAAAAAACGAGTTGAAAAATGGAGCTCAAGGGCACAGCAATTCACAAACTGGCAGAGTAATAAAGGACAACTATCATCCAAAATCTGTTAAGGGAAGGCAACGAGGTGAACTTGAAAGTGAGGCAGAATAGTAGGAAACAGATTCCAAGAGTTACCTTGGAATTGCCTTTAAAGCACAGGAAGAGGGGCACAACTTCGACAATGATGCACTTGGCCAAAAAGGGCGTATGCGTTTTCTCCTGAGTATGTTCAGGAGAAAACGAATACGCCCTTTTTGGCCAAGCAAGCAAGCGGACAATGTAAGTCTGCACTACAAAGAAGTATCACTTCCCACCGGTCCAAAGGGACATCCACAAAAAGGGTAAAAACCAGAATTTTAAGACAGGCCCTTGAGAACAGGGAGCCTTTTTATGCTGTTGGGCGGGATGTAAATTGCCAACTGCCTCTCTGGAGGAGTGCACTGTGTTCCCTAAAACAAGTAAACAACAGAGCTACAGAGCCAAGGACACTTCCAGTCTCGGGAATATACCTTGGGAAACCTGAAAATCAATAAGACAGAGCCACCCCAAAATTTAGGGCTGCACTGCTTACAAGAACCTCAACTTGGGTTCACCTTAAATATTCCAGGAAATATAAAAATGGTTCAAAAAATTTTGGTACTTACGTACGATGGAATATCCATCAGCCATGAAATCAATGTCATAAGACCAGTAGCAGCAAAATGAGTGGATTCAGGTACGATGATTCTAAGTGAGAAAAGTCACACAGAAAAAGAACCGTATCATAAGATATCACTTATGAAGATCCTGTAAACATGGCTACACATGAACTGAGTTAGGAAAGAGAACAGTCTCACATTTAGAAAACACACTTAGGCCTGCTTAAGGGGGAAGGAGAGGTGGGGTGATGCATAAAACCAGAGTTTGATTTAAGCACAGGTACCGTTCCAAAAACCAACTATGGAATAGACAAGACCTACACCTTCCTCAGTGAAAGGGACTCAAACCCCATATTTCCCGCAGAGGAATATATTTGACTAGTAAGAATCTTAAAACCTATGTATTGATATGTCTCTGTAAGGGAATCAAGTGTTTCTAGACTGGCATAATCATGGCAGCGAAAATCAGCTCAAACGCACTATAAAAAGGAATATCAAAAACAAAACAAAAAAACAGGGAAATTCTTTACAATTCCTTCAGGGTCTCTGATGAAACCTCGAATGACCCTATCTACAATGACAGCTGGATGTGGCATAAGGCTGGACACATGGGAATGAGAGGATTGGTAAGATTGGGTGAGCAAAGGCAGACCCTTTAAAGCAATAATGCATGGCACCCATTTCATGGGTCCCAACTCTCCAGGGTGAAGGGAATTTTACTACAGCTATAACATGTACGGGAATCCTAGAGAATGGACACACTGTGAATATGAATGGTTTCTAAAACTCAACGAATAATCCCTCTGCTGGTGCTCCAGTTTGAATTTCCAACTGCTTTACTATCAATCTCCAAACTTGGAGAGACAGCCACTTTAACCTCCTGGTTCCCACAGGTTTCATATGTGGCAGAGGATAAAAGGGAAGAGGGAGAACCAATGAGAGAGTAGCTGTTAGGCATTTGGACGGGCACATGTCACTCTAATTGCCCGGCAGGAAGAAGAATTAACCAAAGTCTCAGCCACTCACCAGGAAACAGTATAGGTCCTGAACCAAAACTTTGGACTTGCATTCAGCTCACAAAAAACGAGTTGAAAAATGGAGCTCAGGGGCAGAGCAATTGACAAACTGGCAGAGTAATAAAGGCCAACTATCGTCCAGAAATCTGTTGAGGGAAGGCAACGAAGTGGACTTGAAATTCAGGCTGAATAGCAGGAAACCGATTTCAAGATGTACGTTGGAATCGTCTGTAAAGCACAGGAAGAGGGGCACAACTTCGACAATGATGCACTTGGCCACAAAAGGCATATGCATTTTCTCCTGAATATATGCAGGAGAAAACGCATACGCCCTTTTTGGCCAAGCAAGCAAGCGGGCAATGCAAATCTGCACTAAAAAGAAGTATCACTTCCCACCGTTCCAAAGGGACATCCACAAAATGGGTAAAACCCAGAAAGGCAAGACAGGCCTTGGAGAACAGGGAGCCTTGTTATGCTGATGGGCGGGATGTAAGTTGTCAACTGCCTCTCTGGAGGAGTGCATTGTGTTCCCTAAAACAAGTAAACAACAGAGCTACAGAGCCAAGGGCACTTCCAGTCTAGGGAATATACCTTGGGCAAACCGAAAATCAATAAGCCAGAGCCAGTCCATAATTTAGGGCAGCACTTCTTACAAAAACCTCAACTTGTCTACACCTTAAATATCCCAGGAAACATAAAAATGGTTCAAAAAATTGTGGTACTTACGTACGATGGAATATCCACCAGCCATGAAATCAATGTCATAAGACCAGTAGCAGCAAAAAGAGTGGATTCAGGTACGATGATTCTAAGTGAAATAAGTCACACAGAGAAAGAAACTTATCATAAGATATCACTTATGAAGTGCCTGTAAACATGGCTACACATGAAGTGACTTAGGAAAGAGAAAAGAGTTTGACATTTAGAAAACATTCTTATGCCTGCTTAAGGGGGAAGGAGAGGTGGGGTGATGCATTAAACCAGATTTTGATATTAGTTCAAGTACCGTTCCAAAAACCAAATATGGAATAGACAAGAACTACACCTTCCTCAGTGAAAGGGACTCAACTCCCCATATTCCATGCAGAGGGATATAACTTACTACTCAGAATCTTAAAACCTATGTATTGATATGTCCCCATAATGGAATCAAGTGTGTCTAGACTGGCATAAACATGGCAGTGAGAATCAGCTCCAACACACTATAAAATGGAATTTCAAAAAGAAAACAATAAAACAGGGAAATTCTTTTCAATTCCTTCAGGGTCTCTGATGAAACCTGGAATGACCCTATCTACAACGACTGCAGGATGTGGCATAAGGCTGGACACATGGGACTGAGAGGATTGGTGAGATTGGGTGAGCAAATGCAGACCCTTTAAATCAATAATGCATGGCACCCATTCCATAGGTCCCAACTCTCCAGGGTGAAGGGAATATTACTACAGCTATAACATGTATGGGAAACCTAGAGAATGGACACACTGTGAATACGAAAGGTCTCTAAAACTCAACAAATAGTCCCTCTCCTGGTGCTCCAGTTTGACTTTCCAACTGCTTTCCTATCAATCTCCCAACTTGGAGAGACAGCCCCTTTAACCTCCTGTTTCACACAGGTTGCCAATTTGGCAGAGGATGAAACAGAAGAGGGAGAACCAATGAGAGAGTAGCTGTTAGGCATTTGGACGGGCACATGTCACTCTTGTTTCCCGGGAGGAAGAAGAATTAACCAAAGCCTCAGCCACCCACCGGGTACCAGTATAGGTCCTGAACCAAAATATTGGACTTGCGTTCAGCTCACAAAAAACGGGTTAAATAATGGATCTCTGCAGCACAGCAATTCACAAACAGGCAGAATAATAAAGGACAACTATCGTCCAAAACTCTGTTGATGGAAGGCAACGAAGTGGACTTGAAAGCGAGGCAGAATAGCAGGAAACAGATTTCAAGAGGTATGTTGGAATCGCCTTTAAAGCACAGAAAGATGGGCACAACTTCGACAATGATGCACTTGGCCAAAATGGGCGTATGTGTTTTCTCCTGAATATATTCAGCAGAAAACGCATACACACTTTTTGGCCAAACAAGCAAGCGGACAATGCAAATCTGCACTACAAAGAAGTATCACTTCCTACCGGTCAAAAGGGACATCCACAAAATGGGTAAAAACCAGAAAGGCAAGACTGGTCCTGGAGAACAGGGAGCCGTGTTATGCTGATGGGCAGGATGTAAATTGTCAACTGCCTCTCTGGAGGAGTGCATTGTGTTCCCTAAAACAAGTAAACAACAGAGCTACAGAGCCAAGGGCACTTCCAGTCTAGGGAATATACCTTGGGAAAACTGAAAATCAATAAGACAGTGCCACCCCCAAATTTAGGGCTGCACTGCTTACAAGAACCTCAACTTGGGTACACCTGAAATATCCCAGGAAAGATAAAAATGGTTCAAAAAATTGTGGTACTTACGTACGATGGAATATCCCTCAGCCATGAAATCAATGTCATAAGACCAGTAGCAGCAAAATGAGTGGATTCAGGTACGATGATTCTAAGTGAAATAAGTCACACAGAAAAAGAAGCTTATCATAAGATATCACGTATGAAGATCCTGTAAACATGGCTACACATGAAGTGAGTTAGGAAAGAGTACAAAGTCTCACATTTAGAAAACACTCTTATGCCTGCTTAAGCGGGAAGGAGAGGTGGGGTGATGCATAAAACCAGAGTTTGATATAAGCACAGGTACCGTCCCAAAACCAAGTATGGAATAGACAAGAACTACCTATACCTTCCTCAGTGAATGGGACTCAAAATCCCATATTTCCTGCAGAGGAATATATCTGACTTGCAAGAATCTTAAAACCTATGTATTGATATGTCTCCATAAGGGAAACAAGTGTGTCTAGACTGGCATACACATGGCAGCGAGAATCTGCTCAAACCCATTATAAAAAGGAATTTCAAAAACAAAACAAAAAAACAGGGAAATTCTTTACAATTCCTTCAGGGTCTCTGATGAAACTTGGGATGACCCTGTCTACAATGACAGCTGGATATGGCATAAGGCTGGACACTTGGGACTGAGAGGATTGGTGAGATTGGGTCAGCATATGCAGACCCTTTAAAGCAATAATGCATGGCACCCATTCCATGGGTCCCAACTCTCCAGGTTGAAGGGAATATTACTACAGCTATAACATGTACGGGAAACCTAGAGAATGGACACACTCTGAATATGAAAGGTTTCTAAAACTCAACGAATAGTCCCTCTCCTGGTGCTCCGGTTTGACTTTCCAACTGCTTTACTATCAATCTCCCAACTTGGAGAGACAGCCCCTTTAACCTCGTGGTTCTCACAGGTTGCCAATTTGGCAGAGGATGAAAGGGAAGTGGGAGAACCAATGAGAGAGTAGCTGTTAGGCATTTGGACGGGCATATGTCATTCTAATTTCCCGGCAGGAAGAAGAATTAACCAAAGTCTCAACCACCTACCGGTAACCAGTATAGGTCCTGAACCAAAATTTTGGACTTGCATTCTGCTCACAAAAAACGAGTTGAAAAATGGAGCTCAGCGACAGAGCAATTCACAAACTGGCAGAGTAATAAACACGAACTATTGTCCAGAAATCTGTTGCGGGTAGACAACGAAGCGGACTTGAAAGTGAGCCAGAATAGCAGGAAACAGATTTCAAGAGGTACGTTAGAATCGCCTTTAAAGCACAGGAAGAGGGTCACAACTTCCACAATGATGCACTTGGCCAAAAATGCGTATGCATTTTCTCCTGAATATATGCAGGAGAAAACTCATACGCCCTTTTTGGCCAAGCAAGCAAGCGGGCAATGCAAATCTGCACTAAAAAGAAGTATCACTTCCCACCGGTCAATAGGGACATCCACAAAATGTGTAAATACCAGAAAGGCAAGACAGGCCCTGGAGAACAGGGAGCCTTGTTATGCTGATGGGTGGGATGTAAATTGCCAACTGACTCACTGGAGGAGTGCATTGTGTTCCCTAATACAAGTAAACAACAGAGCTACAGAGCCAAGGGCACTTCCAGTCTAGTGAATATACCTTGGGAAAACTGAATATCAATAAGACAGAGCCACCCCCCAAATTTAGGTCTGCACTGGTAACAAGAACGTCAACTTCGGTACCCCTTAAATATCACAGGAAAGATAAAAATGTTTCAAAAAATTGTGGTACTTACGTACGATGGAGTATCCCTCAGCCATGAAATCAATGTCATAAGACCAATAGCAGCAAAATCACTGGATTCAGGTACGATGATTCTAAGTGAAATAAGTCACACAGAAAAAGAAGCTTATCATAAGATATCACTTATGAAGATCCTGTAAACATGGCAACACATGAACTGAGTTAGGAAAGAGAACACAGTCTCACATTTAGAAAACACTCTTATGCCTGCTTAAGCGGGAAGGAGAGGTGGGGTGATGCATAAAACCAGAGTTTGATATAAGCACAGGTACCGTTCCAAAAACCAACTATGGAATAGACAAGACCTACCTATACCTTCCTCAGTGAAAGGGACTCAAAACCCCATATTTCCCACAGAGGAATATATCTGACTAGTAAGAATCTTAAAACCTATCTATTGATATGTCTACGTAAGGGAATCAAGTGTGTCTAGACTGGCATAAACATGGCAGCGAGAACCAGCTCAAACCCACTATAAAAAGGAATTTCATAAACAAAACAAAAAAACAGGGACATTCTTTACAATTCCTTCAGGGTCTCTGATGAAACCTGGAATGACCCTGTCTACAATGGCAGCTGGATGTGGCATAAGGCTGGACACTTGGGACTGAGAGGATTTTTGAGATTGTGTGAGCAAATGCAGACCCTTTAAAGCAATAATGCATGGCACCCATTCCATGGGTCCCAACTCTCCATGTTGAAGGGAATATTACTACAGCTATAATATGTACGGGAAACCTAGAGAGTGGACACACTGTGAATACGAATGGTCTCTAAAACTCAACAAATAGTCCCTCTCCTGGTTCTCCGGTTTGACTTTCCAACTGATTTACTATCAATCTCCCAAATTGGAGAGACAGCCCCTTTAACCTCCTGGTTCTCACAGGTTGCCAATTTGGCAGAGGATGAAAGGGAAGAGGGAGAACCAATGAGAGAGTAGCTGTTAGACATATGGACGGGCATATATCACTCTAATTTCCTGGCAGGAAGAAGAATTAACCAAAGTCTCAGCAACCCACCGGGAACCAGTATAGGTCCTGAACCAAAATATTGGACATGCGTTCAGCTCACAGAAAACGAGTTGAAAAATGGAGCTCAAGGGCACAACAATTCACAAACTGGCAGAGTAATAAAGGACAACTATCATCCAAAAATCTGTTGAGGGAAGGCAACGAGGCAGACTTGAAAGCGAGGCAGAATAACAAGAAACAGATTTCAAGAGGTAGGTTGGAATCACCTGTAAAGCACAGGAAGAGGGGCACAACTTCGATAATGATGCAGTTGGCCAAAAAGGGCGTATGCATTTTCTCCTGAATATATGCAAGAGAAAACACATGTGCCCTCTTTGGCCAAGCAAGCAAGCAGGCAATGCAAATCTGCACTACACAGAATTATCCCTTCCCACCGGTCAAAAGAGATATCCACAAAATGTGTAAATATCAGAAAGGCAAGACAGGCCCTGGAGAACATGGAGCCTTGTTATGCTGATGGGCGGGATGTAAATTGCCAACTGCCTCTCTGGAGGAGTGCATTGTGTTCCCTAAAACAAGTAAACAACAGAGCTACAGAGCCAAGGGCACTTCCAGTCTAGGGAATATACCCTCAGAAAAATGAAAATGAATAAGACAGAGCCACCCTCAAATTTAGGGCTGCACTGCTTACAAGAACCTCAACTTCGGTACACCTTAAATATCCAAGGAAATATAAATATGGTTCAAAAAATTGTGGTACTTACGTACAATGGAATATCCGTCAGCCATGAAATCAATGTCATAAGACCAGTAGCTGCAAAATGAGTGGATTCAGGTTCGATGATTCTAAGTGAAATAATCACACAGAAAAAGAAGCTTATCATAAGATATCACTTATGAAGATCCTGTAAACATGGCTACACATGAACTGAGTTAGGAAAGAGAACAGAGTCTCACATTTAGAAAACACTCTTATGCCTGCTTAAGGGGGAAGGAGAGGTGGGGTGATGCATAAAACCAGAGTTTGATATAAGAACAGGTACCGTTCCAAAAACCAATTATGGAAGAGACAAGACCTACCTATACCTTCCTCAGTGAAAGGGACTCAAAACCCCATATTTCCCGCAGAGGAATATATCTGACTAGTAAGAATCTAAAAATCTATGTATTGATATGTCTCCGTAAGGGAATCAAGTGTGTCTAGACTGGCATAAACATGGCAGCGAGAATCAGCTCAAACCCACTATAAAAAGGAATTTCAAAAACAAAACAAAAAAACAGGGAATTTTTTTTTTTTTTTTTTTTTTTTTTTCTGTATGCGGGCCTCTAACTGTTGTGGCCTCTCCCGTTGTGGAGCACAGGCTCCAGACGCACAGGC
This sequence comes from Mesoplodon mirus, assembly GCF_964341445.2. Taxonomy (NCBI): domain Eukaryota; kingdom Metazoa; phylum Chordata; class Mammalia; order Artiodactyla; family Ziphiidae; genus Mesoplodon; species Mesoplodon mirus. The sequence goes on from NW_028295633.1 coordinate 247,262, forward strand.
TCAGCGGCCATGTCTCACGGGCCCAGCCGCTCTGCGGCACATGCGATCCTCCCTGACAGGGGAATGAACCCGTATCTCCTGCATCGGCAGGCGGACTCTCAACCACTGCGCCACCATGGAGGCCCACAGGGAATTTCTTTACAATTCCTTTAGGGTCTCTGATGAAACGTGGAATGAACCTGTCTACAATGACAGCTGGATGTGGCATAAGGCTGGACACTTGGGACTGAGAGGATTGGTGAGTTTGGGTGAGCAAATGCAGACCCTTTAAAGCAATAATGCATGGCACCCAATCCATGGGTCCCAACTCTCCAGGTTGAAGGGAATATTACTACAGCTATAACATGTATGGGAAACCTAGAGAATGGACACACTGTGAATACGAAAGGTCTCTAAAACTCAACGAATAGTCCCTCTCCACGTGCTCCGGTTTGACTTTCCAACTGATTTACTATCAATCTCCCAACTTGGAGAGACAGCCCCTTTAACCTCCTGATTCTCACAGGTTGCCAGTTTGGCAGAGGATGAAAGGGAAGAGGGAGAACCAATGAGAGAGTAGCTGTTAGGCATTTGGACGGGCATATGTCACTCTAATTTCCTGGCAGGAAGAAGAATTAACCAAATTCTCAGCCACCCACCGGGAACCAGTATAGGTACTGAACCAAATTTTGGACATGCGTTCAGCTCACAAAAAACGAGTTGAAAAATGGAGCTCAAGGGCACAGCAATTCACAAACTGGCAGAGTAATAAAGGACAACTGTCAGCCCAAAATCTGTTGAGGGAAGGCAACGAGGCGGACTTGAAAGCGAGGCAGAATAGCAGGAAACAGATTTCAAGAGGTAGATTGGAATCACCTGTAAAGCACAGGAAGAGGGTCACAACTTCGACAATGATGCACTTGGCCAAAAAGGGCGTATGCATTTTCTCCTGAATATATGCAGGAGAAAATGCATACGCCCCTTTTTGGCCAAGCAAGCAAGCGGGCAATGCAAATCTGCACTACAAAGAAGTGTCACTTCCCACCAGTCAAAAGGGACATCCACACAATGTGTAAAAACCAGAAAGGCAAGACAGGCCCTGGAGAACAGGGAGACTTGTTATGCTGATGGGCGGGATGTAAATTGCCAACTGCCTCTCTGGAGGAGTGCATTGTGTTCCCTAAAACAAGTAAACAACAGAGCTACAGAGCCAAGGGCACTTCCAGTCTAGGGAATATACCTTGGGAAAACTGAAAATCAATAAGACAGAGCCACCTTCAAATTTAGGGCTGCAGTGCTTACAAGAACCTCAACTGGGTACACCTGAAATATCCCAGGCGTTCAAAAAATTGTGGTACTTACGTACGATGGAATATCCCTCAGCCATGAAATCAATGTCATAAGACCAGTAGCAGCAAAATGAGTGGATTCAGGTACGATTATTTCAAGTGAAATAAGTCACACAGAAAAAGAAGCTTATCATCAGATATCACTTATGAAGATCCTGTAAACATGGCTACACATGAACTGAGTTAGGTAAGAGAACAGAGTCTCACATTTAGAAAACACTCTTATGCCTGCTTATGGGGGAAGGAGAGGTGGGGTGATGCATAAAACCAGAGTTTGATATAAGCACAGGTACCTTTCCAAAAACCAACTATGGAATAGACAAGACCTACTTATACCTTCCTCAGTGAAAGGGACACAAAACCCCATATTTCCCGCAGAGGAATATATCTGACTAGTAAGAATCTTAAAACCTATGTATTGATATGTCTCTGTAAGCGAATCAAGTGTGTCTAGACTGGCATACACATGGCAGCGAGAATCAGCTCAAACCGACTATAAAAATGAATTTCAAAAACAAAACAAAAAAACAGGGAAATTTTTTACAATTCCTTCAGTGTTTCTGATGAAACCTGGAATGAACCTATCTACAACTACAGCTTGAAGTGGCATAAGGCTTGATACTTGGAACTGAGAGGATTGGTGAGACTGGGTGAGCAAACACAGACCGTTTAATGCAATAATGCTTGGCCTCCATTCCATGGTTCCAAACTCTCCAGGTTGAAGGGAATATTACTACAGCTAAAACATGTACGGGAGACCTAGGGAATGGAAACACTGTGTATAGAAAAGTTTTCTAAAACTCAACTAATTGTCCCTCTCCTGGTGCTCCAGTTTGACTTTCCAACTGCTTTACTATCAATCTCCCAACTTGGAGAGACAGCCCCTTTCTCCTCCTGGAAAACACAGGTTGCCAATTTGGCAGAGGATGAAAGGGAAGAGGGAGAACCAATGAGAGAGTACCTGTTAGGCATTTGGACAGGCACATGTCACTCTAATTGCCTGGCACGAAGAAGAATTAACCAAAATCTCAGCCTCCCACCGGGAACCAGTATAGGTCCTGAACAAAAATTTTGGACTTGCGTTCAGCTCACAAATAACGAGTTAAAAAATGGAGCTCAGGGGCACAGCACTTCACAAACTGGCAGAGTAATAAAGGACAACTATCGTCCAAAAATCTGTTGAGGGAAGGCAACGAGGCGGACTTGAAAGCGAGGCAGAATAGCAGGAAACAGATTTCAATAGGTACGTTGGAATGGCCTTTAAATCACAGGAAGAGTGGCACAACTTCGACAATGATGCACTTGGCCAAAATGGGCGTATGCGTTTTCTCCTGAATATATTCAGGAGAAAACGCATACGCCCTTTTTGGCCAAGCAAGCAAGCGGGCAATGCAAATCTGCACTACAAAGAAGTATCCCTTCCCACTGGTCAAAAGGGATATCGGCAAAATGTGCAAAACCAGAGAGGCAAGAGAGGACCTGGAGAACAGGGAGCCTTGTTATGCTGATGGGCGGGATATAACTTGGCAACTGCCTCTCTGGAGGAGTGCACTGTGTTCCCTAAAACAAGTAAACAACAAAGCTACAGAGCCAAGGGCACTTCCAGTCTAGGGAATATACCTTGGGAAAACTGGAAATCAATAAGACAGAGCCACCCCAAAATTTAGGGCTGCACTGCTTACAAGAACCTCAACTTGGGTACACCTTAATTATCCCAGGAAAGTTAAAAAATTTACAAAAATTTGTGGTACTTACATACGATGGAATATCCCTCAGCCATGAAATAAATGTCATAAGACCAGTAGCAGCAAAATGAGTGGATTCAGGTATGAGGATTCTAAGTGAAATAATTCACAAAGAAAAAGAAGCTTATCATAAGATATCACTTAAGAAGATCCTGTAAACATGGCTACACATGAACTGAGTGAGGGAAGAGAACACAGTCTCACATTTAGAAAACACTCTTATGCCTGCTTAAGGGGGAAGGAGTGGTGGGGTGATGCATAAAACCAGAGTTTCATATAAGCACAGGTACCGTTCCAAAAACAAACTATGGAATAGACAAGATCTACACCTTCCTCGGGGAAAGGGACTCAAAACCGCATATTTTCCGCAGAGGAATATATCTGACTAGTAAGAATCTTAAAACCTTTGTATTGATATGTCTCCGTAAGGGAATCAAGTGTGTCTAGACTGGCATAAACATCGCAGCGAGAATCAGCTCAAACCAACTATAAAAAGAATTTCAAAAACAAAACAACAAAACAAGGAAATTCTTTACAATTCCTTCAGGGTCTCTGATGAAACCTGGAATTACCCTGTCTACAACTACAGCTTGATGTGGCATAAGGCTGGATACTTGGGACTGAGAGGATTGGTGAGACTGGGTAAGCAAACACAGACCGCTTAAAGCAATAATGCGTGGCCTCCATTCCATAGTTCCAAACTCTCCAGTTTGAAGGGAATATTACTACAGCTATATCATGTACGGGAAACCTAGAGAATGGACACACTGTGTATACGAAAGGTTTCTAAAACTCAAATAATTGTCCCTCTCCTGGTGCTCCTGTTTGATTTTCCAACTGCTTTACTATCAATCTCCCAACTTGGAGAGACAGCCCCTTTAACCTCCTGAATAACACAAGTTGCCAATTTGGCAGAGGATGAAAGGGAAGAGGAAGAACCAATGAGAGAGAAGCTGTTAGGCATTTGGATGGGCACATGTCACTCTTATATGCTGGGAGGAAGAATAATTAACCAAAGTCTCAGCCACCCACCGGGAACCAGTATAGGTCCTGAACCAAAATTCTGCACTTGTGTTCAGCTCACAAAAAAGGAGTTAAAAAATGGAGCTCAGGGGCACAGCACTTCACAAACTGGCAGAGTAATAAAGGGCAACTATCATCCAAAAATCTGTTGAGGGAAGGCAACGAGGCGGACTTGAAAGCGAGACAGAATAGCAGGAAACAGATTTCAATAGGTACGTTGGAATCGCCTTTAAAGCAGAGGAAGAGGGGCACTACTTCGACAATGATGCACTTGGCCAAAATAGGCGTATGCGTTTTTTCCTGAATATATTCAGGAGGAAACGCATACGCCCTTTTTGGCCCAGCAAGCAAGCGGGCAATGCAAATCTGCACTACAAAGAAGTATCACTTCCCACCAGTCAAAAGGTGCATCCACAAAATGGATAAAAACCAGAAAGGCAAGACAGGCCCTGGAGAACTGGGAGCCTTGTTATGCTGATGGGTGGGATGTAAATTGCCAACTGCCTCTCTGGAGGAGTGCATTGTGTTCCCTAAAACAAGTAAACAACAGAGCTACAGAGCCAAGGGCACTTCCAGTCTGGGGAATAAACCTTGGGAAACTGAAAATCAATAAGACAGAGCCACCCCAAAATTTAGGGCTGCACTGCTTACAAGAACCTCAACTTGGGTACACATTAAATATCCAAGGAAAAATAAAAATGGTTCAAAAAATTGTGGTACTTAGGTACGATGGAATATCCCTCAGCCATGAAATCAATGTCATAAGACCAGTAGCAGCAAAATGAGTTGATTCAGGTTTGATGATTCTAAGTGAAATATGTCACACAGAAAAAGAAACGTATGATAAGATATCACTTATGAAGATCCTGTAAACATGGCTACACATGAACTGATTTAGGTAAGAGAACAGAGTCTCACATTTAGAAAACACTCTTATGCCTCCTTAAGGGGGAAGGAGAGGTGGGGTGTTGCATAAAATCAGTGTTTAATATTAGAACAGGCACCGTTCCAAAAACGAAATACAGAATAGACAAGATCTACAACTTCATCAGTGAAAGGCATACAACAACCCATACTTCCTGCAGAGGAATATATCTGACTAGGAAGATTCTTAAAACCTATGTATTGGTATGTCTCCTTAAGGGAATCAAGAGTGCCTAGACTGGCATAAACATGGCAGTGAGGATCATCTCAAACCCACTATTAAAAGGAATTTCAAAAAAAAAAAAACGGAAATTCTTTACAATTCCTTCAGGCTCTCTGATGAAACCTGGAATGACGCTATCTACATGACAGCTGGATGTGGTATAAGGCTGGATACATGGGACTGAGAGGACTGGTGAGATTGGGTGAGCAAATGCAGACCCTTTAAAGCAATAATGCATGGCACCCATTCCATGGGTCCCATGTCTCCAGGTTGAAGGGAATATTACTACAGCTATAACATGTACGTTTAACGTAGAAAATGGACACACTGTGAATACGAAAAGTCTCTAAAACTCAACGAATAATCCCCCTCCTGGTGCTCCGGTTTGACATTACAACTGCTTTACTATCAATCTCCCAACTTGAAGAGACAGCACCTTTTACCTCCTGTTTCTCACAGGTTGCCAATTTGGCAGAGGATGAAAGGGAAGAGGGAGAACCAATGAGAGAGTAGCTGTTAGGCATTTGGACGGGCACAGGTCACTCTTATATCCCGTGCGGAAGAAGAATTAACCAAAGTCTCCGCCACCCACCGGGAACCAGTAGAGTTCCTGTACCAAAATTTTGGACTTGCGTTCAGCTCACACAAAACGAGTTAAAAATTGGAGCTCAGGGGCACAGCACTTCACAAACTGGCAGAGTAATAAAGGACAACTATCGTCCAAAAATCTGTTGAGGGAAGGCAACAAGGCGGAGTTGAAAGCGAGGCAGAATAGCAGGAAACAGATTTCAATAGGTACGTTGGAATCGGCTTTAAAGCACAGGAAGAGGGGCACTACTTCGACAATGATGCACTTGGCCAAAAAGGGCGTATGCATTTTCTCCTGGATATATCCAGGAGAAAACGCATACGCCCTTTTTGGCCAAGCAAACAAGCGGGCATTGCAAATCTGCACTCCAAAGAAGTGTCACTTCTCACCAGTCAAAATGCATATCCACAAAATGGATAAAAACCAGAAAGGCAAGACAGGCCCTGGAGAACAGGGAGCCTAGTTATGCTGATGGGCGGGATGTAAATTGCCAACTGCCTCACTGGAGGAGTGCATTGTGTTCCATAAACAAGTAAACAACCGAGCTACAGAGCCAAGGGCACTTCCAGTCTAGGGAATATACCTTGGAAAAACTGAAAATCAATAAGACAGATCCACCCCAAAATTTAGAGCTGCACTGCTTACAAGAACCTCAACTTGTGTACACCTGAAATATCCCAAGAAAGATTAAAATGGTTCAAAAAATTGTGTTACTTACATACGATGGTATATCCCTCAGCCATGAAATCAATGTCATAAGACCAGTTGCAGCAAAATAAGTGGATACAGGTACGATGATTCTAAGTGAAATAAGTCACACAGAAAAAGAAACTTATCATAAGATATCACTTATGAAGATCCTGTAAACATGGCTACATATGAACTGAGTTAGGAAAGATAACAGAGTACTGAATCTTATCATAAGATATCACTTATAGTGGGAATGTACACTTGGCTACGAATGATCTGAATTACAAACACAACAGAGTCACACACTTAGAAAAAAATATTCTCCCTGCTTAAGGTGAAAGGCGAGGTGGGTTGATGCATAAAACCACAGTTTTAAATTAGCACAGATACCGCTACATAAACCAAGTATGTAATAGACATCACCTACTCCCCGCACAATGAACTCGACTCAACACCCCCTATTCATTGCAGAGGAATATATCTGACTCCAAGAATTTTAGAACATATGTATTATCATGTCTCCATAAAGGAGTCATGTGTGTGTATAATGGCATGAACACAGCCCTGAAATTCAGCTAAACACCCTTATAAAAATAAATTTCAAAAGCAAAATGCAAAAACAGCGAAACAGAGGGAAAGCCTTAAGAATTACGTTCAGGGCCTGTGATGCAACCTGGATTGTCCACCTTTACACCCACCTGTGGATGAGACATAAAACTGGACACTTGGGGCTGACAAGATCGTTGAGGTTGTGTGAGCAAAAGAACACCACTTTGAGCAATACTGTGTACTACCCATTCTAGTGGTCCCAACTCTCCAAGTTTAAGGGAATCTTCCTACAGTTAAAGCATGAATGGGAAACCCAGTGGATGGTACACTGTGTAATTGGGAAAGTTTTCTAAAAGGTACCTCATTTTTCCGTTTGTCGTGCTCGGCTTCGCCATTCCATCTGCATTACTAAAAATCTCCCCACTTGGAGTGTCAGCGCCTTTACCCTCCTGATATGCACAGTTTGCAAATTGTGCAGAGGATGAACAGGAAGAGGGGAAACAAATGAGAGATTAGCTGTAGGTGTTTGGATGGGCACATGTCACTCTAGTTTCCCATCAGGAAGAATAATTAACCAAAGGCTCAGCCTGACACCATGGAACCAGACTATGGCCTACAGCCATGCTGCGGTATTGCAGCCAGCTCACAAAGAGGCGAGTTGAAAAAATGGAAATCAGGGGCACAGCAATTCACAAACTTGCAGAGTTATAAAGGACAACTATCATCCAGAAATATATTGAGGTAAGGCAGTGAAGAGGATTTGAATGCAAGGCAGAATTGAAGGAAACCGATTTCAAGAGGTAGATAGGAGTTGTCTTTAAAGCACATGAAAAGCGACAGAACTTCGACAATGTTGCCCTTGGCTGAAAAGGGAGTATGTGTATTTTCTTGAATATATTCGGGAAAAAATGCATATGCCCTTTTTGGCCAAGCAAGCCATCAGGCATTGCAAATCCACACTACATAGAAGTGTCCCTTACCTCCAGTCAAAAGGGCCATCCACAAATAGTGTAAAAACCACAAATGCAGGACAGGACATGGAGAAAAGTGAGCCTGGTTACGCTGATGGTCAGGATGTAAATTGCCAACAGCCTCTCTGGAGAACTGTATGTTGTTTTCTAAAACAGAGCTACAGAGCATAGCACACTTCCACTCATGGGCGTGTATTCTGGGAAAACTAAAAATCCACAACACACAGCCAGCCCAAAGTTTAGGGCTGCTCTGTTTACAAGAACCTCGACTTCGATACACTTTAAATATCCCAGGAAAGGGAAAAAAATGGATATAGATGTTGTGGTAATTATATACAATGGAATGTCACTCAGACATAAAATCAATGTCATAAGGCCAATAGCAGCATAATGAGTGGCTTTAGGTATGATGATGCTAAGTGAAATGAGCCACAAAGAAAAAAAAATATTGTAATATATCACTCATAGAGGGAATGTAAACATGGCTACACATGAACTGAATTTCAAATGTGAACAGAGTTACACATTTAGAAAACACACTTATTCCTCCTTAAGGGGAAAGGTGACGTGGGGTGATGTGTAAAAGCAGAGTTTGAAATTAGCACAGATCCCATTCCATATACCAAATATGTAATAGACAAGACCTACTCCTTTCTCAATGAAGTGGACACAAAACACCCTATTCACTGAAGAGGAATATATCTGACTGGTAATAACCTTGAAACCTATGTATTTATATGTCTGCATGAATGAATCAAGTGTATGTAGATTGGCATAAACACAGATCAATGGAACAGGACAGAAAGCCCAGAGATAAACCTACATACCTATGGTTATCTCATCTATGACAAAGGAGCTAAGGATATACAATGGAGAAAAGACAGTCTCTTCAGTAATTGGTGCTGGGAAAACTGGACCCCTACACATAAAGGAATGAAATTAGAACACTCCATAACACCATACACAAAAATAAACTCTAAATTGATTAGATATCTAAATATAAGACCAGACACTATAAAACACTTAGAGGAAACCATAGGCAGAACACTCTATGACATAAATCACAGCAAGATCCTTTTTGACCCACCTCCTAGAGAAATGATAATAAAAACAGAAATCAACAAATGGGACCTAATGAAACTTAAAAGCTTTTACACAGTACAGGAAAACATAAACAAGATGCAAAAACAACCCTCAGAATGGGAGAAAATATTTTCAAATGAAGAAATTGACAAAGGATTAATCTCCTAACTTTACAAGCACCTCATGTAGCTCAATATCACAAAAACAAACAACCCAATCCAAAAACGGGCAGAAGACCTAAATAGACATTTCTCCAAAGAAGATATACAGATTACCAAGAAACACATGAAAGGATGTTGAACATTACTAATCATTAGAGAAATCTAAATCAAAACTACCCTGAGGTATCACCTCACAGCAGTCAGAGTGGCAATCATCAAAAAAATATACAAAACAATAAATGCTGGAGAGGTCTTTATTGGAGAAAAGGGAACACACTTGCACTGTGGGTGGGAATGTAAATTGATATGGGCACTAGGGAGAACAGTACGGAGGTTCCTTTAAATAACTAACAATAGAAGTACCATATGACACAACAATCCAACTACTGGGCATTTACCTTGTGAAAACCATAATTCAAAAAGAGTTATGTAGAAAAATGTTCATTGCAGCTCTATTTACAATAGTCAGGACATGGAAGCAACCTAAGTGTCCATCGACAGATGAATGTTTAAAGAAGATCTGGCACATATATACAATGGAGTATTACTCAGCCATAAAAAGAAGCAAAACTGAGTTATTTGTTCTGAGTTGGATGGACTTAGAATCTGTCCTACACAGTGAAGTAAGTCAGAAAGGGAAAAACAAATACTGTATGTTAACAGAGATATACGGAATCTAATGAAGAAAAAAAAAAAGATTTTGAAGAACCTAGTGGCAGGACAGGATTAAGGACACAGACATAGAGAAAGGACTTGAGGACACCGGAAGGGGGATGGGTAAGCTGGGACGAAGTGAGAGAGTGGCATGGACATAAATACATTACCAAATGTAACACCGATAGGTACTGGGAAGCAGCCACATAGAACAGGGAGATCAGATCGGTGCTTTGTGACCACATAAAGTGGTGGGATATGGGGTGTGAGAGGGAGATGCAAGAGGGAGGGTATCTGGTGATATTTGTATATGTATAGCTCATTCATTTTTTTATACAGCAGAAACGAACACTCCATTGTAAATCAATTACACTCCAATAAACGTGTAAAAGGAAAAAAAAAGAAAGCACAGGGATAAACCTACACATCTATGGTCACCTAATCTATGACAAAGGAGGCAAGACTATACAATGGAGATAAGACAGTCTCTTCAATCATTGGTGCTGGGAAATATGGAGAGCTACATGTAAAAGAATGAAATTAGAACACTCCCCAACACCATACATAAAAATATATTCAAAATGGATTAGAGACATTAATGTAAGACCGGATAGTATAAAACTCTGAGAGGAAAACTTACGAAGGATACTCTGACGTAAATCACAGCAAGATCTTTTTTGATCCACCTCCTATAGTAATGAAATAAAAAAGAAAACTAAACAGATGGGACCTAATGGAACGTAAAAGCTTTTGCAAAGCAAAGGAAACTACAAACAAGACGAAAAGACAACCCTCAGAATGGCAGAAAATATTTGCAGACGAATCAATGGACAAATGATTAATCTCCAATATATATAAACAGCTCATGCAGCTCAATATTAATAAAACAAACAACCCAATACAAAAATGGAAGAAGATATAAATAGACATTTCTTCCAAGAAGACATAGAGGTGGCCAGTACGCACATGAAAATCTGCTCAATATCACTAATTATTAGAGAAATGGAAATGGAAACTACAATGAGGTGTCATGTCACACCTGTTAGAATGGGCATCAACAGAGAATCTACAAACAACAAATGCTGGAGACGGTATGGAGGAAAGGAACCTTCTTCCACTACTGTTGGGAATGTAAATTGATACAGTCTCTATGGGGAACAGTATGGAGGTTCCTTGAAAATGTAAAAATAGAATTACCATATAATCCAGCAATCCCACTACTGGGCATATACCCAGAGAAAACCATAAATCAAAAAGACACATTCACCACAATGTTCACTGCAGCACTATTTACAATAGACAGGTAATGAAAGCACCCTAAGTGCCCACAGACAGACGAATGGTTAAAGATGTGGTACATATATACAATGAAATATTACTCAGCCATACATAGGAATGAAATTGGGTCATTTGTAGAGACCTTGATGGATCTAGAGACTGTCATACGGAGTGAAGTAAGTCAGAAAGAGAAAAACAAATATTGTATATTAATGCATATATGTGGAACCTAGAAAAATGGTACAGATGAACCGGTTTGCAGGGCAGAGATAGAGACACAGATGTAGAGAACAAACATATGGACACCAAGGGGGAAACGCCATGTGAGCGTGGTGGTGGGATGAATTGGGAGACTGGGATTCACATGTGCACACTTATAGGTATAAAATAGACATCCAATAAGAACCTGCTGTATAAAAGAAATAAATTTAAAAAAATAAAAATAAATAGCATTTAATAAAAGAAAACAGAAAAAAAGTATTTCCCTTCACATAGACGTCTTTATATTAATGCATTTTTTCCATGTTTATATCTGCAAATTAAAAAAAAAGAGGAATAAATAAAATCTACCTTGAACCAGAAAGAAAAAAAGAAAAAAAAAAAAAAAAACAGAACCCACTAGTTATACAGAGGAAAATCGTATCAGGGCACTTGCTCCAGTGGTAAAAAATTCTTAAGTTGGTCAGAGGTGGGAAATCGTCTCCCATGCAGTCAGCAGTGCTCCCCCCCCACAAGGAGCATCCTCATTGCAAAGCTGGGGGACTGTGTCGAGGCGTCTGTGAGTAAATGTGAGCTGAGCCCCAGTCTTGCTGCAGCTGAACTCTTCCCACCCTTTCCAGGTAAAACACCTGAATATGTACAAGCACTTGCAAGCCTAGAGGAAGGGCTGTGGAGCCACACCAGCGACAGCACACAGGCCGACTTGGTGCCTGCAGGCCAGTCAGGATGGTCCTGGCCCCAGATGCTCTTCTGGAAGCTTTCCATTTCCCTGCCTGAGATACCCCTCCTGCCACGGCCCCCACTGCTTTTTTACTTCCTTACCTCTGCCTGGGGAGAAATTCAAGAGGCAGGTATGGATGACACATCCTCTTCTTTAGCAGGTGGCAGCCTAGCCACTCCTGCAGAAAGTCCAGCAGAGTCCCACTCACACTGGGCCACCCACAAAGCCACGGCCCCTCACTCCCTACCACCACCCCAGCCCCGACACTGCTGACGGGGCAGAGAATATGGTGTCAGGCACAGCTACAGGGGCTCTTGCTGACTGGAGAGGTGTTTATATTGACCTCAACCCAGGCACACCTGGGGAGGGCAGGCAGGCAGTGTCAGGCTGCCCAAATCAGCCAATCCTCACCCCTCAGGGGCTCACAGTAGCAGAAAATGAACCTTGCTAAACGGGCCAGGCCCAAGGAACAGGTGTGGGCCCTTGAGAGTCAGGCTAGACAAGGGGCTGCAGCTGCGGCTTGTTTTCTTATCATTTTATCTGGTCCATGAGTGGAAAACAACTTCAAGACGACCCTATCCTAATGAGAGGAACCCAGGAGTCAGGGAGAGGAGTGATGGTGGGTGGAGACAGAGGCCTGGTGCCCTGGCTGCAGTGGAAGTGTCTGGAAGACCAGGCAGAGAGAGACTGCACAGAGTGATAGCCAGGGTCACAGACCTGTCAGAGCTGCTGTTTGTTAGCTCAAGTCCTGCTCTGAGGTGTTCTTTGTCAGCTGTGAGCGACAGGTGAGCTGGGGGTTCTCTTCAAGGTGGGCTATGTGCACAGTTCCTGTGTGTCCAGCCTTGCTTGGGTACCTGCCCAGGGGAGCTCTGTATCCTGGGAAGGGCCTGACTATGAGAGCCCCATGGGCTGCTGGGTAGCTGCACAGGGGAGCTCCATACCCAGGGAGGGACTTGAACACGAGAGCCCCGTGGGCTGTGGGGATGGGTGGTGCAGCCCAGGTGAGCTCCATATACTGGGATTGGCCTGACCACAAGAGCCCCATGGGCTGCTGGAGACCTGGTAAAGGATATCAGGACAGTCAGTGAAGCCACCGAGGATATACATCCAGTAGCTCCTATTTCCTACACCCTGCTGCTCATTCTACCATCCACCAGGCCATGGCATTCTGTATTAGACTTCAATGATGCCTTCTTCTGTATTCCATTCATCTCAGAGTCACAAGAATTTTTGGCTTGTGAGTGGCAGGACACAACATGCAACAAAACCAATAATGCTGGGCCGTCCTGCCCCAACGGTACAAAAATCCCCTCACCATCATTGGGTAATGACCTCTAAAGACCTAAACGTTCTACCTCTGTAAAAGGGAACCCTCCTTCAATATGCAGATGACATTCTGATCGCCAGGCCTACTAAAGACGCCTCAGAAATACCTAGCCAAGAAAGGATAAAAGGTGTCCAAGAAAAAGGCTCAAATATCCCAGGCTCAGGTGACATGCCTGGGCTTCATTCTCACAGATATTCAGAGAAACGCATCCCAGGATAGGGAAGAAGCCATTTGCAGCCTTACCTCTTCTAAAACTAGAAGACAGCTTAGGGGTTCCTGGGGAGGCCAAGGTTTTCTGCATCTGGATCCCTAACTACAGTCTAATAGCTGGGCCTCTACATGAAACACTGACCCGAAAAGATGATGATCCTTTTGAATAGAATCCAGAAGCAGCCTTTCAAGAATGGAAAGAGCAGTCAATTCAGACCCTTGCCCAGGAACTCGCTAATTTAGCTAAACCCTTTGACCTTTACATACCCGGTCAAAGGTTAATTGCCCTTGGAGCCTTAGTGCAAAAACTGGGACCACTTGAAATGGAGCAACACAAGAATGCCCTTCAGGTATGATAAACTATGGTCACCAAGGGCTTTGCCCACTGACTCATCAGGCCAGGATACTGGGGTGTCTAAAAAGCAAGAAATCAGCAGCCCACAAGGCCAGCTCCCTCCTAAGGGAAAAGGACCCCACGTGGTGATCCTAACCACCCATCATGCCCTGAAGTTGCAGGGGTCGCTCTGTGGACACACTGACCTCGAGTGAGGAGGCCCTCCAACTCCAACCTCCAGAGAGACAAATGGGGGCAACGGGCCCCCAAGATGACTCGTGTGACCATCACTTGACCTGGAGTTTCTCTCAGAAAACAAAAAGACTGTGTCCTGAAAGAGCAGACTACTGCTTGCAGGACTTACTGCACCCAGAGGGGAGATAATAAGCTTGGCGGGGGAAACGTATATCACGCTTTCACCATAGAAAACCCTACAGACACCGCTGTGATGGTGGCCAATATGACCGGCTGGACTGCTGGCTACTTCTAAAGGCCGTTGACTCAGTGGACGTCATGTTCCTGGATCACCACTGACCCTGGACTGTCTGGGAGTTGCGCGGGCAGGGTTCTGACACATGGTGCTGTTTATACATTAATTCAGGGACCTAATTAAAGAAAGCACAGATTACTGGTCAGAGCATCTAGGCTGGCAAAAACCATCAGCCTAAGGTCGCCAAACAAATGTGGGGTGGGGTGAAACCTGCCACCTCAGCATCTCTGCGCATCTCTTTCCTGGACCCTTAAAGGTCATTAGAATCTATAACACTTCCAATGCTGGTGCTCATGCGTACGAGAAGTGAGGCAGGAGGCCTTGGGACAATCAACCTCACCTGGAGGCTGGTGGGGAGACGTTTTGCCCCTCCCCTCAGGTATCAGGGCTCGAACCACAACATGAAGCAGTTACAAAAGAGGGGTCTGCACCCTCAACAACCCAAGAATGAGGAACGGAACAAAAAGCAGAGGAGGTTTTCATCTCCGGCAATGTTCATTAAAAATTCCTGGGAGATAAAAAGAGAATCTGGGCAATAAAATAAAGTCTAACCTGCTTTTCCTTTGTGCTTTGTCTAATTTCACGTGCTCCTAGGGTTCCGCATGCAGAGGTCCCACACCCGGCACTTCAGACCCGATTTCCTAGTGCAGAATGGCTGGGTCGACACCTCAGCTAGCGGGGACACATGCAGACTCCACGGCATAGAGCCTGAGCTTCAGCCAACCCAGCCCTCGAGAGCTCCATCCCCTCCCTCCCACTGACGCTGCTGGGATCCCTACACAGCAGCCTAGCCCACAGCCCGTGGGGGACTGCACACTCTCACCTCTCCATTCGGTTCTCAAAATAATGTTTCCTTTGCTTCTGAACCAAACTCAGTCTTGATCTCTTGGCTCCAATGACACTGGGCACGGAGACTCCTGTTGGGGTCCACTCCTGAGGATCAGTAACAGAAATTGAGAACATTGTAACTTCAATGAACAGATGTGTGAGCCAAACTGTAGTTAACATAGAGCAGTGTATAATGCTCGGATAAAATAAGATGTTTCTAAGACTTACATTTGATATTTCCATCACTTTACTATAAGCAAGTTCAGTGAAGACGTCTGTCTTATTTGTCAGGTCAACATTAGAGAAATCAAGTGATTTATTTCCATGGATGTACATCGAATACTCTTGGCTGAAGCTTCAATCTTGTTTTGAATGCTTTTCCATTGAAAAGGATACCTCTCTTTCAGCTCCCCCATTTCTGAGAAGTATAAAATCTTATAATTTATTATTACCAAAGGGGAAAGGTAGGAGAAGGGATAAATTAACAGTTTGGGATTAACACATACACACTGCTATGTATAAAATAGATCATCAACAAGGAACTACTGTATAGCACAGGGAACTACACTGAATATTTTGCAATAACCTGTAAGGGGAAATAATCTGAAAAAGAATCGATATTTTTATTGACATCATCTATCAATGACAGATAAAATGTAACCTAAGCAAGGCCGATGGTGAACGCTTCTGACCCTGAAGATTTCAATCATCTAAAGTTTGGGCTCTGCCTATTTCCCAAGGCCTTTAATGGACATACGTGTAGCTGTAGCTTAAAAATTCCCCAGTTTGGGGTACGGGGAGGCACTGATTTGGAAAAATCCCTGGTGTTCTCCTTCCATGCACGGGACCCTTCCTACAGCTAAAACATGCCTGTCACACCTAGAGGATGGTACAACGTTTGATCGGAAAGAGTTTGGAAAAGGCACCTCATCTCCTCATCGCCTGGTGCTCAGGTTCACCCCTCCAGCATATTTCCTAACAATCTCCTCACTTGGGGATATCAGCACCGTTAACATCCTGTTGCACACAGTTTGGAATTTGTCCAGAGGATGAAGCAGAAGGATGAGAAAAATTTAGAGACAAGTCTTAGTTGTTTGGACAGGCACATGCCACTCTAATTTCCAATCTGGAAGAGAAATTCATCAAAGGCTAGAATTGCCCACGGAAACAGAATAGGGCTAGAGGAAATCCCGCTGTTTTGTGTCCAGTTTCCAAAAACACAAGTTGAAAAATGGAACTCAGGGGCACTAAAATTCATGAAACTGCAGAGTTGAAAATATCTATCATCGAAAAATGTCTTGAGGTAAGTCACAGAAAAGGAGTTGTAAGCAAGGGAGAGTGGCAGGAAACAGATTTGAAGAGGTAGAAAGGACTCCCCATTAAAGCACAAGAAAAGGGGCTGAACATCGCCAATGATGCAGGTGGCCCAAAAGGGCGTATGCATTTTTTCTGAATATATTCAAGTAAAGGCCATACACACTTTTTATCCAACCAAACAGGTGGGCACTGGAAATCAATACTACAAAATGTATCACTTCACATCAGTCAGAAGGGCCATCCACATAAAGTGTAAACACCAGAAATGCAGGACCGGGCGAGGAGAAAAGGGAGCCCTGTGAGGCTGATAGTGGAATTGTAATTTGCCAATGGCCACTCTGGAGAAGTGTATTGTGTTTGCTAAGACATCTAAAAGATGAGCTACAGAGCATAGTGCACTTGCACTCATGGGCGTATACCTTGGGAAAAACAAAAAATGGAGAGAAAACAGGCACCCCAACGTTTACCACCTCTCTGTTAAAAAGGGCCTCCACTTGGATATAACCTAAATGTCCCTGGAAGGATAAAATGGATAAAAGAGATGGGGTACTTATGTAGAGTGGAATATTACTCATCCCGAAATCAATGAAATAAGGCCAGTTGGAACAACTCTGGAGGAGTTACATACGATCATTCTAAGTGACATATGTCAGAAAGAAAAAGACACATATCATAAGATGTCACTTAAAGGTGGAATCAAACATGGCTACACATGAAATAAACTACAAAACAGAAACATAGTCAAATATGTAGAAAATAGACATAAGGCTGCTAAATGGGAAAGGTGGGGAATGGTGAGGTATTATCCAGGAGGTTGAAATTAGCAAATATACCATTCCAAGTACCAAATTGAATAATTGACAAGGCCTACACGGTACCTCAAAGAACTGCACTCAGCCCACTCAAGTCACAGGACAATAATACATATGACTCGTAAGCATCTGAAAAATAATTTATTGTTGTCTCACAGTACATGAATCAAGTGGATGTACAGCAGCAAAAAACAGAGCTTTGAAAATCAGCTGTAACCAATATAAAAATAAATTTAAAAATATTTATAAAAACGGTGAGACAGACAAAAATTCTTACAACTTTTGTTGAAGGGCTACGATGTAACATGGATTGAACACATGTAGACCCACAGCAGGATGATATATAAGGCTGGAAGCTATGCAGGCTAAGAGATGTTAGAGAGGCTGGGTGAGGAAATGCAGACCTTTTAAAGTAATACTGCCTGGTACCCATTCCATGGGTCCCAAATCGGCAGGTTCAAGGGAATCTTCTGACAGCGAAAACATGCCTGCGAAACCGAGATGAATGTACACCATGTGCTCAGGACAGGTGTCTAAAATGCACCTCATTTTTGATCTCCTAGTCCTGGGTTTTGCCATTCCAGCCACATTATTAACAATCTCCCCTCTTGGAGAATCAGCACCTTTAACCTCCTGTTTCACACAGTTTGCAATGTGTGCAGAGGATAAATGAGAAGAGGGGGAACCAATGAAAGATTAGCTGTAGGAGTTTTGACAGGCACATGTCACTCTAATTTCCCATTAGGAACAAGAATTAACCAAAGGCTCAGCCTGCCTCCTCAGAACCAGAATAGGGCCAGAAGCAATCCAATGGTTTGGCGGCGAGCTCACAATAAAAGCGAGTTGCAAAATGGAGCTCAGGAGCAGACAATGCAAAGACCTGCAAAGATATAAATGATAACCAACGTCCAAAAATATATTCAGGTAAGGCAACGAAGGGGATCTGAATGAGAGGCAGAATTGCAGGAAACATTTTTCAAAAGGTAGATTGTACTCACATTTAAAGCATATGAAAAGCAGCAGAATTTCTAAAATGATGCAGTTGGGCAAAAGGGTGTATGCCTTTTTTTCGTGAATATCTTCAGGAAAAAAAACACATACAGAGTTTTTGGCCAACCAAGCAAGCGGGAAATGCAAATCCGCACAACAAAGAAGTCTCAATTTCCACTGCTTAGAAAGGCCATCCAAAAAATGTGTACAAATCAAAAATGCTGGAGAGGCCATGGAGAACAGGGAGCCTAGTCACGCTGATGGGTGGGGTATAAATATCCAAGAGCCACTCTGAAGAAGTGTATGCTGTTTCATAAAACATTTAAATACAAAGCCCCCGAGCAAAGGGGACTTAAACTCATAGACATATAACTTGGGAAGACTAAATATCGACAACACACAGGCACCCCAAAGTTTAGGGCTGCTCTGCATACAAGAACCTCAACTTTGGTACACCTAAAATATCCCAGGAAAAAGACAAATGCATAAATAACTTGTAATTTTGTACAACGGAATATCACTCAGACGTGAAATCAATGTCATAAGGCCAGTAGCAGCATAAAGAGTGGATTTAGGTATGATGATTCTAAGTGAAATTAGTCACACAGAAAAAGAATCTTATCATAAGATATCACTTACAGAGGGAATGTCAACATCACAACACATGTACTAAATTAAGAAAGAGAGCAGAGTCTCACATTTAGAAAACACTCTTATGCCTGTTTAATGGGAAAGAAGAGGTGGGGTGATGCATAAAACCAGAGTTTGATATTAGCACAGGTACCATTCCATAAACCAAATAGAGAACAGACGAGACCTACCCCTTCCTCCGTGAACGGGACTCATACCCCCTATTCCCCACAGAGGAATATATCTGACTAGTGAGAATCTTAAAACCTATGTATTGATTTGTCTCCATAAGGGAATCAAGTGTGTCTAGACTGGCATAAACACGTCAGTGAAAATCAGCTCAACCCCATTATAAAAATGAATTTCAAAAACAAACAAAAAACAGCGAAATTCTTACACAATTCCTTCAGGGGTTCTGATGAAACCGGGAATGACCCTATCTGCAAAGACAGCTGGATGAGACATAAGGCTGGACACTTGGGACTGAGAGGACTGGTGAGATTGGGAAAGAAAATGCAGACCCTTTAAAGTAGTAATGCTTGCCACGATTCCATGGATACCAAATCTCCAGGTAGTAGGGAATATCACTACAGTTATAACACGTATGGGAAACCTAGAGAATGGACACCCTGTGATGGTGAAAGGTTTCTAAAAGTCTCCTAATTTTTCCTCTCCTTGTGCTCCAGTTGGCATTCCAACTGCTTTACTATCAATCTCCCAACTTAGGAGAGCCAGCCCCTATAACCTCCTGGTTCGCACAGTTTGCTAATTGTGCAGAGGATGAAAGGGAAGAGGGAGAACCAATCAGAGAGTAGATGTAGGCATTTGGACGGGCACAAGTCACTGTAAATTCCCGTCACGAAGAAGAATTAACCAAAGCCTCAGACACCTGCAGGGAAGAGTATAGCCACCCCTGGAAAAAGTATAGGTCCTGAAGCAAAATTGTGGATTTGCGGTCAGCTCCCAAAAATGGGATTTGAAAATTGGAGCTCACGGGCACAACAATTCACAAACCTACAGTTATAAAGGACTACTGTCTTCCAAAAATCTGTTGAGGGAAGGCAACGAAGCTGACTTGAAAATGAGGCAGAATTGCACAAAACATATTTCAAGAGGTAAATAGGAATCGCCTTTAAAGCACAGGAAAAGCATCACAACTTCGACAATGATGCACTTGGCCAAAAAGGGCGTATGCGTTTTCTCCTGAATATATTCAGGAGAAAATGCATACGACCTTTTTGGACAATCAAGCAAGCACGCAATGCAAATCCACACTACAAAGAATTGTCACTTCCCACGGGTCAAAAGGGACATCCGAAAATCTGTAAAAACCAGAAAGGCAAGAGGGAGATGACAAGGGCATGAAGCAATATGATCCAAAGTGTCATGAAGGATTGTGATGACAAGCGCATGGAGCATTGTGATGACAAGATTATGTAGCATACTGCTGACAAAGGCATGGAGCATTGTGAGGACAAGGTTCATGGAGCACTGTGATGACAAGCGTCACGGAGCATTGTGATTACAGGGGTCATGAAGCATTGGGATGACATGGGCAGGAAGCATTTTCATGACAAGAGTCCTGGATCATTGTGTTGTCAGGGTTCATGGATCGTTGTGATGACAGGAGTCATGGAGCATTCTGATGACAGGGGTCATGGAGCATTGTGATGCGAAGGTCAAGGAGCATTGGGCTGAAAACGTTCATCGAGTATTGTGATGACAGGGGCCATGGAGGCTTGTGATGACAAGGTACTGGAGCATTGTGATGAGAAGACCATGGAGACTTGTGATGACAAGTCTCATGGAATATTCTGATGAAAAGGGGCATGGAGCATTGTGATTACAGGGGTCTTGGGGCATTGTGATGACAAGGGCTTGGATCATTGGGATGAGATGGCCATGG
The DNA here is from genome assembly GCF_964341445.2 of Mesoplodon mirus. Lineage (NCBI taxonomy): Eukaryota > Metazoa > Chordata > Mammalia > Artiodactyla > Ziphiidae > Mesoplodon > Mesoplodon mirus. Next base: position 268,264 of record NW_028295633.1, read on the forward strand.
AACGTTCTGATGACATGCATCATGGAGCTTTGTGATGACAAGGGCATGGAGCATTGTGATGAAAAAGGCATGGAGCCTTGTCATGACAGGGTTCAAGGAGCATACTGAGGACAAGTGTCAGGGAGCATTGTGATGACAAGTGTATTGAGAATTGTGATGAAAAAGGTCATGGAGCATTGTGATGAGAAGACCATGTATAATTGTGATAACGAGCGTCATGGGACGTTGTGATGATAAGTGTTATGGAACATTTTGATCACAAGGATTTGGAGCATTGTGATGACAGAGATCATGGAGAAATTTGATTTCATTGTGATGACAATAGCATGAAGCATTTTGATGATGGGCATGGTGCATTGTGATGACCGGGTTCATGGATCATTGAGATGAAAAGGGGCATGGAGCATTGTGATTAGAGGGGTCTTGGAGCCTTGTGATTTGAAGGGTCATGGAGCCTTGTGATGACAAGGCCACGGAACATCGTGATGGCAGGGGTCATGGAGCATTGTTATGACAGGGTTAATGGAGAATTGTGATGGCAAGTGCATGGAACATTGTGATGAGAAGGCCATGGAGCATTCTGATGACATGCGTCATGGAGCTTTGTGATGACAAGTTCATGGAGCAATGTGATGAGAGCGTTCATGGAGCATTGTGATGACAATGACATTGAGCATTTTGATGAAAAGTTCATGGAGCATTCTGGTGACAAATTTCACAGAGTCTTGTGATGATGAGGGCATTGAATTTGTGGTGACACAGGTCATGGTGTCTTGTGATGACGGGACACACGGAGCATTGTGATGACTGGGGTCATGTAGCATTGTGATGACAGGAGCATGGAGAATTGGTCTGACAAGTTTCATGGATAATTGTGTTGAAAGAGGGCATGGCACATTGTGATGACAAGGGCATGGAGCATTGTGATGACATGGTCATGGATTATTGTGAAGACAGGTGTCAGGGAGCATTGTGATGGCATATTTCATGTTCCATTGTGATGACAATGGCATGGAGCATTGTGATGCCGAGTGTTATGGAGGATTGTGATGACAAAGGTAATGGAGCATTGTGATGACAAGGGCTTGGAGCATTGTGATGACAAGGGCCATGGAGCATTGTGATGACAAGGGCATGGAGCATTGTGATGACAACGGCCTTTGAGAATTTTGATGAAAAGGTCGTGAAGCATTGTGATGACAAAGGCATGGAGCTTGCTATGACAGGGGTCATGGGACATTGCGATGACAAGTGCATGGAGAATTGTGATGACAAGAGCATGTAACATGGGGATGAGAACTGTCATGGAGCATTGTGATGACAAGGACCTGGAGAATTGTGATGACAAGGGACATGGAGCATTGTGATGACCAGGGCATGGAGCATTCTTATGGCAAGACCATGGAGCACTGTGATGAGAAGACCATGGATAATTGTGGTGATGAGCATCATGGAGCACTGTAATGACAAGGGGCATGGAGCATTGTGATGATAGGTCTCATGGAGCATTGTGATGACAGGGGTCATGGATCATTGTGATGACAAGGGTCATGGAGTATTCTGATGACAAGCTTGTGCAGTACTGTGATGACAAAGCATTTAACACTGTGATGGGAAGTGTCATGGAACATAGTGATGCCAAGAACGTGGAGAATTGTGATGAAAGGGAACATAGAGCATTGTGATGACCAGGGCATGGAGCATTGTGATGGCAAGACCGTGGAGCACTGTGATGAGAAGACCATGGATAATTGTGATGACGAGCGTCATGGAGCGCTATAATGACAAGCGGCATGGAGCATTGTGTTTACAGGGGTCTTGGAGCATTGTGATGACAAGGGCATGGAGCACTGTGAAAAGAAGCCCATGAAGCATTCTGATGAATGCGTCATGGAGCACTGTGATGACAAGTGCATGTAGCATTGTGATTACAGGTGTCTTTGAGCATTGTGATGAAAAGGGCATGGATCATTGTGATGAAAAAGGCATGGAGCCCTGTAATGACAGTGTTCAAGGAGCATACTGACGACAAGAGTGAGGGAGCATTGTGATGACAAGTGTATTGAGCATTGTGATGACAAAGGTCATGGAGGATTGTGATGAGAATACCATGGATAATTGTGATGATGAGCGTCATGGGGATTTGTGATGATAAGTGTTATGGAACATTGTGATCACAAGGGTTTGGAGCATTATAATGACAGAGGTCATGGATAATTTTGATTTCATTGTGATGACAATAGCCTGAAGCATTATGATGATGGGCATGGTACATTGTGATGACAGGGTTCATGGAGCATTGAGATGCACAGGGGCATGGAGCATTTTGATTACAGGGGTCTTGGAGCCTTGTGATGACAAGGGCATGAAGCATTGTGATGAGAAGGCCATGGAACATCCTGATGACATGTGTCATGGAGCTTTGTGATGAAAAGGGCATGGAGCATTGTGATTACTTGGGTCTTGGAGCATTGTGATGACAAGGGTCATGGAGCCTTGTGATGACAAGGCCGTGGAACATTGTGATGACAGGGGTCATGGAGCATTGTTATGACAGAGGTAATGGAGCATTGTGATGAGAAGGGCATGGAGCATTGTGATTACAATATTTATGGAGCATTGCAATGACAAATTTGCAGACCATTCTGATGAAAAGCGCGTGGCACAGTGTGAAGACAAGGGTCATTGAGCATTTTTCTGACAAAGGCATGGAGCATTGTGATGACAAGGGCATGGTACACTGTGATACATGGGTCATGGAGGATTGTAATGACAAGGGCATGGAGCATTGTGATGAGAAGGGCATCGAGCATTGTGATGACAAGTGTCATGGAGCTTTTGATGACAAGGGCATGGAGCAATGTGATGAGAGGATTCATGGAGCACTGTGATGACAATGACATGGAGCATTGTGATGCCAAGGATCATGGAGCTTTGTGATGACAAAGGTCATGGAGCATTTTGATGACAATTGTGTGGTGCATTGGGATTAGAAGGGCAGGGAGCATTTTGATGACAGCGTCATGCGAGAATTTCATGAAAAGTGTAATGGAACATTTTGATGACAGGGGTTAGAGAACATTGTGATGCCAGGGATCATGGAGCTTTTGGATGAAAAGGGTCATGGAGCATTTTGATGACTGGGGTTATGGAACATTGTGATGTCAGGGGTCAAGGAACATTGTGCTGATAAGGGAATGTAGCATTGTGATGACAGGGGTCTTAGAACATTGTGATAACAGGGGTGAGCGAGGATTGTGATGACTAGTGATGGAACATTGTGATATGTCATGTGAGAGAGCATTTGGATGAGAACTGCATGGAGCATTGTGATTACAAGGTTTATGGAGCATAGCGATGATAATGTTGTGGATTATTGTGATCAAAAGCGCATGGCACATTGTGATGACAAGTGTCATGGAGCATTGTTCTGAAAAAGGCATGGAGCATTGTGATGACAAGGGTCACGGAGCATTGTGATGAAATGTTCATGGAGCATTGTGGTTACAAAGGTCACAGAACCTTGTGATGAGGTGGGAATGGACCGTTGTGATGACAAACGTTATGAAGCATAGTGATGACTGAAATCACGGAGCATTGTGATGACAGGGTTCATGGAGAATTGTGATGACAAGGGCATGGAGCATTGTGATGACAGGGGCATGGAGCATTGGTCTGACAAATTTCATAGATTATTGTGATGACAGTGGACATGGTGCATTGTGATGACAAGGGCATGGAGCATTGTGAAGACAAGTGCATGGAGTATTGTGAAGACAGGTGTCAGGGAGCATTGTGATGACCTATGTCATGCTCCATTGCGATGACTATAGCATGGATTATTGTGATGCCAAATGTAATGAGGATGTGATGACAAATATAATGGAGCATTTTTATGACTAGGGCTTGGAGCATTATGATGATAAGGGCCATTGAAAATTTTCATGACAATGTCGTGAAGCATTGTAATGACAAGTCCTGGAGCATTGTGATGAGAAAACCATGGAAGCTTGTGATGACAAGTCTCAAGGAGCATACTGATGAAAAGGGGCCTGGAGCATTCTGATTACAGGGGGCTTGGAACATTGTGATAACAAGGGCATGGAGCATTGTGATGACAATGGCATGCAGTATTGTGAAGACAGGTGTCAGGGAGCATTGTGATGACATATGTAATGGCCCATTGTGATGACAATGGCATGGAGCATTGTGATGCCAAGTGTCATGGAGGATTCTGATGACAAAGGTAATGGAGCATTGTGATGACACGGGTCTGGAGCTTTGTGATGACAAGGGTCAGGGAGCATTGTGCTGACAAGTGCATGGAGATTTGTGATGACAATGGTCATGGAGCATTCTGATGACAAGCTTGAGGAGTATTTTGATGACAATTGCATGGAGCTGTGATGAAAATGGCTTGGGGCATTGTGATGAAAAAGGCATGGAGCCTTTTTGTGACAGGGTTAAAGGAGCATTCTGACGACAATCTCAGGGAGCATTGTGATGACAATTGTACTGAGAAGAAAAGAAGCATAGAGCATTGAGATAACAGTGTTCTTGGAGCATTGTGATGAGAAGGGTCATGGAGCCTTGTAATGAAAAGTCCATGGAACATCGTGATGGCAGGGGTCATGGAGCATTTTTATGACAGGTTTAATGGAGCATTGTGATGGCAAGGCCGTGGAGCATTGTGATGAGAAGGTCAAGGAGCATACTGATGACATGTGTCATGGAGCTATGTGAAGATAACGGCATGGAGCATTGTGATGAGAGCGTTCATGGAGCACTGTGATGACAATGACATGGAACATTGTGATGCCAAGGGTCATGGATCTTTGTGATGACAAAGGTCATGGAGCATTTTGATGGCAAGGGCCCTGTGAATTGTGATGAGAATGGCAGGGAGCATTGTGATGACAGGGTCATGGAGCTATTTGATGAAATGTGTCATGGAACATTGTGATGATAAGTGCACGTAGCATTGTGATGAAAGGAGTCATGGATCATTTTGATGACAGGGGTGAGGGAGTATTGTGACAAATAGTGATGTAGCATTGTGATATCAGTGGTGAGAGAGCATTTGGATGAGAAGTGCATGGAGCATTGTGATGACAAATTTTATGGAGCATTGTGATGACAAGATTGTGGAGCACTGTGATGATAAGCGCATGGTGCATTGTGATGACATGTGTCATGGAGCATTGTGCTGACAAGCGCATGGAAAATTGTGATGACAAGGGTCATGGAGCATTCTGGTGACAAGCTTGTGGAGTATTTTGATGACAATGGCATGGAGCATTGTGATGAAAACGGCCTGGGGCATTGTGATGAAAAAGGCATGGAGCCTTTTCGTGACAGGTTTCAAGGAGCATACTGATGACAAGTGTCAGGGAGCATTGTGATGACAAGTGTATTGAGAATTGTGATGACAAAGGTCATGGAGCATTGTGATAAAAAGGGCATGGAGTATTGTGATGACAGGCATCATGGAACGTTGTGATGACAAGTGTTATGGAACATTGTGATCAAAAGAGTTTGGAGCATTATGATGACAGTGGTCATGGAGCATTGTGATGATATTGGCCATGGAGCATTGTGATGAGATGATCGTGGAGCATTGGGCTGAAAATATTCATGGATTATTGTGATGACAGAGGTCATGGTGCATTGTGATGACAAGTGTATGGAACATGGTGATGACAAGGTCCTGGATCATACTGATGAGAAGACCATGGAGACTTGTGATGACAAGTCTCATGGAGCATTCTGATGAAAAGGGGCATGGAGCATTGTGATTACAGGGGTCTTGGAGCATTGTGATGACTAGGGCATGGAGCATTGTGATGAGAAAGTCATGGAGCATTCTGATGATATGTGTCATGGAGTTTTGTGATGACAAGGGCATGGAGCATTGTGATGAGAGCGTTCATGGAGCATTGTGATGACAATGAAATGGAGCATTGTGATGCCAAGGGTCATGGATCTTTGTGATGACAATTGCCATGGAGCATTTTGATGGCAAGGGCGTTGTGCAATGTGATGAGAATGGCAGGGAGCACTGTGATGACAAATTTTAAGGAGCATTGTGATGACAAGATTGTGGAGCACTGTGATGACAAGCACATGGTGCATTGTGATGTCATGTGTCATTGAGCATTGTGCTGACAAGCGCATTAAGCATTGTGATGACAAGTCTCATGGAACATTCTGATGAAAAGGGGCATGGAGCATGGTGATTACAGGGGTCTTGGAGCATTGTGATCAGAAAGGCATGGAGCACTGTGATGAGAAGGACATGAAGCATGCTGATGACATGCGTCATGGAGCTTTTTAATGACAAGGGCATGGAGCATTGTGATTGCAGGGATCTTGGAACATTGTGATGAATAGGGCATGGATCTCTGTGATGAAAAAGGTATGGAACCTTGTCATGACAGGGTTCAAGGAGCATACTGACGACAAGTGTCAGGGAGCACTGTGATGACAAGTGTATTGAGCATTGTGATGACAATGATCATCGAGCATTGTGATGAGAAGTCCACGGATAATTGTGATGATGAGTGTCATGGGGTCTTGAGATGATAAGTGTTATTGAACATTGTGATCACAAGGGTTTGGAGCATTATGATGACAGAGGTCATGGAGTATATTGATTTCATTGTGATGAAAATAGCCTGAAGCATTATGATAATGGTCATGGTGTATTGTGATGAAAGGGTTCATGGATCATTGAGATGAAAAGGGTCATGGAGCACTGTGATTACAAGGGTCTTGGAGCATTGTGATGACATGGGAATGGAGCATTGTGATGAGAAGGCCATGGAACTTTCTGATGACATGCGTCATGGAGCTTTGTGATGACAAGGGCATGCAGCATTTTGATTTCAGGGGTCTGGAGCATTGTGATGACAAGTGTCTTGGAACCTTGTGATGACTAGGCCGTGGAACATTGTGATGCCAAGTGTCATGGTGCATTGTTATGACAGGGGTAATGGAGCATTTTGATGAAAAGGGTATGGAACATTCGTGTGAAATATTTCATGGATTATTGTGATGAGAGTGGGCATGGAGCATTGTGATGACAAGTGCATGGAACACTGTGATACATGGGTCATGCAGGATTGTAATGAAAAGGGCATGGAGCATTGTGATGAGAAGGGCATCGAGCATTGTGAAGACAAGTGTCATGGAGCTTTGTGATGACAAGGACATGGAGCAATGTGATGAGAGGGTTCACGGAGCATTGTGATGACAAGTCATGGAGCATTTTGATGACAAGGGCATGGTGCATTGTGATGAGAAGGGCAGGGAGCATTTTGATGAACGGGTCATGCAGGAATTTGATAAGAATTGTAATGGAATATTGTGATGGCAGTGTTTATAGAACATTGTGATGGCAGGGGTCTTGGATCTTTGAGATGAAAATGGTCATGGATCATTTTGCTGACAGGGGTTATGGAACATTGTGATGTCAGGAGTCATGGAACATTGTGCAGATAAGGGGATGTAGCACTGTGATGACAGGGTCATGGAACATTGTGATTCCAGGTGTGAGGGAGTATTGTGATGACTAGTGATGGAACATTGTGATATCTCTGGTGAGAGAGCATTTTGATGAGAAGTCCATGGACCATTGTGATTACAAGGTTTATGGAGCATTGCAATGAAAATTTTGTGGTCGGCTCTGATGAAATGCGCGTGGCACATTGTGATGACAATGGTCATAGACCATTGTTCTGAAAAAGACATGGAGCATTGAGATGACAAGGGTCACAGAGAATTGTGATGAAAAGTTCATGAAACATTGTGGTTACAAAATTCACGGAGCCTTGTGATGACGCGGGCATGGACCATTGTGATGACAAACATTATGAAACATTGTGATGACTGGAGTCACGGAGCATTGTGATGACAGGGGTCATGGAGCATTGTGATGACAAGGGCATGGAGCATTGTGTTGACAGGGGCATGGATTATTGTTCTGACAAGTTTCATGGATTATTGTGATGACATTGGGCATGGTGCATTGTGATGACAAGGGCATGGAGCACTGTGAGGAGAAGGTCATGGAGTATTGTGAAGACAGGTGTCAAGGAGCACTGTGATGACATATGTCATGGTCCATTGTGATGACAATGGCATGGAGCACTGTGAAGCCAAATGTAATGGAGAAATGTGAGGACAAATATAATGGAGCATTTTGATGATAAGGGCTTGGAGCATTATGATGACAAGGGCCATTGAAATTTTTCATGACAAGGTCGAGAAGCATTGTGATGACAAGGTCCTGGAGCATTGTGATGACAAAACCATGGAGCCTTGTGATGACAAGTCTCATGGAGAATACTGATGAAAAGGGGCATGGAGCATTGTGATTACAGTGGTCTTGGAACATTGTGATGACAAGGGCATGACACATTTTGTGGAGAAGACCAAGGAGCATTCGGATGCCATGCGTCCTTGAGTTTTGTGATGACAAGGGCATGGATCATTCTGATTACGAGGGTCTTGGAGCACTGTGATGGAAAGGGCATGGAACATTGTGATGAAAAAGGCATGGAGCCTTATCATGACAGGGTTCAAGGAACGTACTGACAAGTGTCATGAAGCATTGTGATGACAGGGGTCATGAAGAATTGTGATAACAAGAGCATGGAGCATTGTGATGACAAGGGCATGGAACATTGGTCTAATATGTTTCAAGGATTATTGCGATGACAGTTGGAATGGCGCATTGTGATGACAAGGGCATGGAGCATTGTGATGACCAGGTCATACAGTATTGTGAAGAGAGGTGTCAGGGAGCATTCTGATGACATATGTAGGGGCTGGCTCTGATGACAATGGTATGGAGCATTGTGATGCCAAGTGTCATGGAGGATTCTGATGACAAAGGTAATGGAGCATTGTGATGACAATGGCTTGGAGCATTGTGATGACAAGGGTCAAGGAGCATTGAGCTGACAATTGCATGGAAAATTGTGATGACAAGGGTCATGGAGCATTCTGATGAAAATCTTGTGGAGTATTTTGATGACAATGGCATGGAGCATTGTGATGAAAACGGCATGGGGAATTGTGATGAAAGAGGCATGTAGCCTTTTCCTGACATGGTTCAAGGAACATTCTGATGACAAATGTCAGGGAGCATTGTGAGGACAAGTGTATTGAGAATTGTGATGACAAAGGTCATGGAGCATTGCGATGAAAAGGGCATGGAGTATTGTGATGACAGGCATCATGGAGCGTTGTGATGACAAGTGTTATGGAACATTGTGATCACAAGGGTTTGGAGCATTGTGATGAAAGAGGTCATGGATCAATTTGATTTCAAGGAGCATGGAGCATTGTGATGACATGGACATGAAGCAATGTGATCCCAAGTTTCATGGAGGATTGTGATGAGAAGCAAATAGAGCATTGTAATGAAAATGTCTTGTAGCATTTTGCTGACAAAGGCATGGAGCATTGTGATGACAGGTGTCATGGAGCTCTGTGATGACAAGCGTCACAGAGCATTGTGAAAACAGTGGTCATGGAGCATAGGGATGACAAGGACATGGATCATTGTGAGGACAAAGGTCATGGAACATTGGGCTGAAAATGTTCATGGAGTATTGTGATGACAGGTGTCATGGAGCATTGTGATGACTAGGGAATGGAACATTGTGATGACAAGACTCCCGAATCATTGTGTTGTCAGGTGTCATGGAGTTTTGTGATGACAGTGGTCATGGAGCATTGTGATGATATTGGCCATGGAGCATTGTGATGAGAAGACCTTGGGTAATTGTGATATCGAGCATCATGGAGCACTGTAATGACAAGGGGCATGAAGCATTGTGATGACAGGTGTCAGGGAGCATTGTGATGACAGGGGTTATGGAGCATTGTGATGACAAGGGCATGGAGCTTTGTGATGACATGTGCATGGAGCATTGTGATGACAAGTGCATAGAGCATTGCAATGTCAAGTGGATGGAGAATTGTGATGACAAGAGCATGTAACATTTTGATGAGAAGTGTCATGTAGCATTGTGAAGACAAGGACGTGGAGAATTGTGATGGCAAGGGACATGGAGCATTTTGATAACCAGGGCATGGTGCATTGTGATGACACGGGTCATGGAGCATTATTATGAGAACGGCCAGGGTGCATTCTGACATAAGATATCACTTATGAAGGGAATGTAAACATGGCTACATATGAACTGATTTAGGGAAGAGAACAGAGTCACAGATTTAGAAAACCATTTAACGCTTGCTTAAGGGAAAAGAGAGGTGGTGAGATGCACAAAACATAAGATTGATATTAGCACAGGTACCGTTCCATAATCCAAAAACAGAAGAGACAAGCCCTACTCCTTCCTCAGTGAACGGAACTCAACATCCCTATTCCCCGCAGAGAAATATATCTGACTAGTAAGCATTTTAAAACCTATGTATTGATATGTCTCCGTAAGGGAACCAAGTGTGTCTAGAACGACATAAACATGACAGTGAGAATCAGCTCAAACCCACTATAAAAATGAATTTCAAAACAAAACATAAAAACAGTAAAATTCTTACACAATACCTTCAGGGGTTCTGATGAAACCTGGAATGACCGTATCTACAATGACAGCTGGATGTGGCATAACGCTGGTCACTTGGGACTGAGAGGATTGGTGAGATTGGGTGAAAAAATGCAGACCCTTTAAAGCAATAATGCCTGCCACCCATTCCATGGTTCCCATCTCTCCAGGTAGAAGGGAATATCACTACAGTTATAACGTGTATGGGAACCTAGAGAATGGAAACCATCTGATGGTGAAAGGTTTCTAAAACTCTACTACTTTTTTCTCTCCTTGTGCTCCAGTTTGACATTCCAACTGCTTTACTATCAATCTCCCAACTTGGAAAGTCAGCCCCTATAACCTCCTGGTACGCACAGTTGGCAAATTGTGCAGAGGATATAAGGGAAGAGAGAGAACCAATGAGAGAGTAGCTGTAGGCATTTGGACGGCCACATGTCTCTCTAATTTTCCGTCACAAAGAGGAATTAACCAAAGTCTCAGCCTGCCCCCCAGAACCAGTATAAGTCCAGAAGAAAAACTGTTGATTTGTGGTCAGCTCACAAAAACGCGAGTTGAAAAATGGAGTTCAGGGCCACAGCAGTTCACTAACCTGCAGAGTTATAAAGGACTACTCTCTTCGAAAAATCTGTTGAGGGAAAGCCATGAGGCGGAAGGGAAAATGAGGCAGAATGGCATGAAACAGATTTCAAGAGGTACATTGGAATCGCCTTTAAACACAGGAAAAGCATTACTACTTCGAAAATTACGGAAATGGCCATAAAGGGGATATGGGTTTTCACGTGAATATATCCAGGAGAAAACGCATATGCCCTTTTTGGACAAGCAAGCAAGCGGGCAATGCAAATCTGCACTACAAAGAAGTATCACTTCCCACCGGTCAAAAGGGACATCCACAAAATGGGTAAAAACCAGAAAGGCAAGACAGGCACTGGAGAACAGGGAGCCTTGTTATGCTGATGGGCGGGATGTAAATTGCCAACTGCCTCTCTGGAGGAGTGCATTGTGTTCCCTAAAACAAGTAAACAACCGAGCTACAGAGCCAAGGGCACTTCCAGTCTAGGGAATATACCTTGGGAAAACTGAAAATAAATAAGACAGATCCACACCAAAATTCAGGGCTGCACTGCTTACAAAAACCTCAACTTGGGTACACCTTAAATATCCCAGGAAAGACAAAAATGGTTCAAGAAATTGTGGTACTTACGTATGATGGAATATCCCTCAGCCATGAAATCAATGTCATAAGGCCAGTAGCAGCAAAATGAGTGGATTCAGGTACGATAATTCTAAGTGAAATAAGTCACAGAGAAAAAGGAACTTATCATAAGATATCACTTATGAAGATCCTGTAAACATGGCTACACATGAACTGAGTTAGGAAAGAAAAGAGAGACTCACATTTAAAAAAAAACGCTTATGCTTGCTTAAGGGGGAAGGAGAGGTGGGGTGATGCATAAAATCAGAGTTTGATATTAGTACAGGTACCGTTGGAAAAACCAAATACGAAAGAGACAAAACCTACACCTTCCTCAGTGAAAGGGACTCAACAACCCATATTCACCACAGAGTAATATATCTTAAAAGTATGAATCTTAAAACCTATGTATTGATATGTCTCCATAAGGGAATCAAGTGTGTCTAGACTGGCATAAACATGACAGTGAGAATCAGCTCAAACCCACTATAAAAAGGAATTTCAAAAACAAAACAAAAAAACAGGGAAATTTCTTACAATTCCTTCAGGGTCTCTGATGAAACCTGGAATGACCCTATCTACAATGACAGCTGGATGTGGCATAACGCTGGTCACTTGGGACTGAGAGGATTGGTGAGATTGGGTGAAAAAATGCAGACCCTTTAAAGCAATAATGCCTGCCACGCATTCCATGGTTCCCAACTCTCCAAGTAGAAGGGAATATCACTACAGTTATAACATGTATGGGAACCTAGAGAATGGAAACCATCTGATGGTGAAAGGTTTCTAAAACTCTACTACTTTTTTCTCTCCTTGTGCTCCAGTTTGACATTCCAACTGCTTTACTATCAATCTCCCAACTTGGAGAGTCAGCCCCTATAACCTCCTGGTTTGAACAGCTGGGAAATTGTGCAGAGGATATAAGGGAACAGAGAGAACCAATGAGAGAGTAGCTGTAGGCATTTGGACGGCCACATTTCACTCTAATTTCCTGTCACGAAGAGGAATTAACCAAAGACTCAGCCTGCCCACCCCCCAGAACCTGTATAGGTCCAGAAGCAAAACTGTGGATTTGCGGTCACCTCACAAAAACGCGAGTTGAAAAATGGAACTCAGGGCCACAGCAATTCACTAACCTGCAGAGTTATAAAGGACTACTCTCTTCCAAAAATCTGTTGAGGGAAAGCCCCGAGGCGGAAGTGAAAATGAAGCAAAGTGGCATGAAACAGATTTCAAGAGGTACATTGGAATCGCCTTTAAACACAGGAAAAGCATCACAACTTGGAAAATAATGGAAATGGTCATAAAGGGCATGTGGGTTTTCACGTGAATATATTCAGGAGAAAACGCATATGCCCTTTTCGGCCAAGCAAGCAAGCGGGCAATGCAAATCTGCATTACAAAGAACTATCACTTTCCACCAGCCAAAAGGGTTATCCACAAAATGTGTAAAAACCAGAGAGGCAAGACAGGCACTGGAGAACAGGGAGCCTTGTTATGCTGATGGGCGGGATGTAAATTGCCAACTGCCTCTCTGGAGGAGTGCATTGTGTTCCCTAAAACCAGTATACAACAGAGCTACAGAGTCAAGGGCACTTCCAGTCTAGGAAATATACCTTGGGAAAACTGAAAATCAATAAGACAGAGCCACCCTAAAATTTAGGGCTTCACTGCTTACAAGAACCTCAACTTGTGTATACCTTAAATATCCCAGGAAAGACAAAAATGGTTCAAGAAATTTTGGTACTTACGTACGATGGAATATCCCTCAGCCATGAAATCAATTTCATAAGGCCAGTAGCAGCAAAATGAGTGGATTCAGGTTCGATGATTCTAAGTGAAATAAGTCACACAGAAAAAGAAACTTATCATGAGATATCACTTATGAAATTCCTATAAACATGGCCTCACATGAACTGAGTTAGGAAAGATACCAGAGTAACGAATCTTATCATAAGATATCACTCATAGCGGGAATGTACACATGGCTACACATGAACTGATTTACAAACACAACGGAATCACACATTTAGAAAACAATCTTCTGCCTGCTTAAGGGGAAAGGCGAGGTGGGGTGATGCATAAAATCACAGTTTTAAATTAGCACAGATACCGTTACATAAACCAAGTATGTAATAGACAACACCTACTCCCGCCACAATGAACTGGACTCAACACACCCTATTCATTGCAGAGGAATATGTCTGACTCTCAGTATTTTAAAACATATGTATTCTCATGTCTCCATAAAGGAATCATGTGTGTGTATAACGGCATGAACAGAGCACTGAAATTCAGTTAAACCCACTTATAAAAATAAATTTCAAAAGCAAAATGCAAAAACAGCGAAACAGTGAGAAAGTCTTAAAAATTACGTTCAGGGCCTGTGATGCAACCTGGATTGACCACCTTTACACCCACAGCTGGATGAGACATAAGACTGGACACTTGGGGCTGACAAGATTGCTGAGGTTGTGTGAGCAAAAGAACACCACTTAGAGCAATACTGTGTGCTACCCATTCTAGTGGTCCCAACTCTCCAGGTTTAAGGGAATCTTCCTACAGTTAAAACATGCATGGGAAACCCAGTGGATGGTACACTGTGTAATTGGGAAAGTTTTCTAAAAGGTACCTCATTTTTCCTTTTGTCATGCTCGGCTTCGCCATTCCATCTGCATTACTAAAAATCTGCCCACTTGGAGTGTCAGCGCCTTTAACCTCCTGTTATGCACAGTTTGCAAATTGTGCAGAGGATGAACATGAAGAGGGGGAATAAATGAGAGATTAGCTGTAGGTGTTTGGATGGGCACATGTCACTCTAGTTTCCCACCAGGAAGAAGAATTAACCAAAGGCTCAGCCTGAAGCCCCGGAACCAGACTAGGGCCTAAAGCCATCCTGCGGTATTGCAGCCAGCTCACAAAGAGGCGAGTTGAAAAATGGAAATCAGGGGCACAGCAATTCACAAACTTGCAGAGTTATAAAGGACAACTATCATCCAGAAATATATTGAGGAAAGGCAGGGAAGAGGATTTGAATGCAAGGCAGAATTGAAGGAAACAGATTTCAAGAGGTAGATTTGAGTCGTCTTTAAAGCACATGAAAAGCGACAGAATTTCGACAATGTTGCCCTTGGCTGAAAAGGGATTATGTGTATTTTCTTGAATATATTCGGAAAAAAATGCATACGCCCTTTTTGGCTAAGCAAGCCATCAGGCATTGCAAATCCACACTACAGAGAAGTGTCCCTTACCTCCAGTCATAAGGATCATCCACAAATAGTGTAAAAACCGCAAATGCAGGACAGGCCATGGAGAAAAGGAAGCCTGGTTACACCGATGGACAGGATGTAAATTGCCAACAGCCTCTCTGGAGAACTGTATGTTGTTTTCTAAAACAGAGCTACAGAACATAGCACACTTCCACTCATGGGCGTGTATTTTGGGAAAACTAAAAATCCATAACACACAGCCAGCCCAAACTTTAGGGCTGCTCTGTATACAAGAACCTCGACTTCAGTACACTTTAAATATCCCAGGAAAGGAAAAATAATCATATAGATGTTGTGGTACTTATATACAATGGAATGTCACTCAGACATAAAATCAATGTCATAAGGCCAATAGCAGCTTAATGAGTGGCTTTAGGTACGATGATGCTAATTGAAATGAGCCACAAAGTAAAAGAAACTTATTGTAATATATCACTTATAGAGGGAATGTAAACATGGCTACACATGAACTGAATTTCAAAAGAGAACAGAGTTACACATTTAGAAAACACACTTATGCCTCCTTAAGGGGAAAGGTGACGTGGGGTGATGTGTAAAAGCAGAGTTTGAAATTAGCACAGATCCCATTCCATATACCAAATATGTAATAGACAAGACCTACTCCTTTCTCAATGAACTGGACACAAAACACCCTATTCACTGAAGAGGAATATATCTGACTGGTAATAACCTTGAAACCTATGTATTTATATGTCTCCATAATGGAATCAAGTGTATGTAGATTGGCATAAACACAGATCAATGGAACAGGACAGAAAGCCCAGAGAAAAACCTACATACCTATGGCTATCTCATATATGACAAAGGAGCTAAGGATATACAATGGAGGAAACACTGTCTCTTCAGTAATTGGTGCTGGGAAAACTGGACCCCTCCACATAGAAGAATGAAATTAGAACACTCCATAACACCATACACAAAAATAAACTCTAAATTGATTAGAGATCTAAATATAAGACCAGACACTATAAAACACTTAGAGGAAACCATAGGCAGAACACTCTATGACATAAATCACAACAAGATCCTTTTTGACCCACCACTTAGAGAAATGGAAATAAAAACAGAAATCAACAAATGGGACCTAATGAAACTTAAAAGCTTTTACACAGTACAGGAAAACATAAACAAGATGCAAAAACAACCCTCAGAATGGGAGAAAATATTTTCAAATGAAGCAATTGACAAAGGATTAATCTCCTAACTTTACAAGCACCACATGTAGCTCAATATCACAAAAACAAACAACCCAATCCAAAAACGGGCAGAAGACCTAAATAGACATTTCTCCAAAGAAGATATACAGATTACCAAGAAACACATGAAAGGATGCTGAACATCACTAATCATTAGAGAAATGCAAATCAAAACTACCGTGAGGTATCACCTCACAGCAGTCAGAGTGGCAATCATCAAAAAAATCTACAAAACAATAAACGCTGGAGAGGCCTTTATTGGAGAAAAGGGAACACACTTGCACTGTGGGTGGGAATGTAAATTGATATGGGCACTAGGGAGAACAGTACGGAGGTTCCTTTAAATAACTAACAATAGAAGTACCATACGACACAACAATCCAACTACTGGACATTTGCCTTGTGAAAACCATAATTCAAAAAGAGTTATGTACAAAAATGTTCATTGCAGCTCTATTTGCAATAGCCAGGACATGGAAGCAACCTTAGCGTCCATCAACAGATGAATGGATAAAGAAGATCTGGCACATATATACAATGGAGTATTACTCAGCCATAATAAGAAGCAAAACTGAGTTATTTGTACTGAGGTGGATGGACTTAGAATCTGTCCTACACAGTGAAGTAAGTCAGAAAGGGAAAAACAAATACTGTATGTTAAAAGAGATATACGGAATCTAATGAAGAAAAAAAAAAGATTTTGAACAACCTAGTGGCAGGACAGGATTAAGGACACAGACATAGAGAAAGGACTTGAGGACACCGGAAGGGGGATGGGTAAGCTGGGATGAAGTGAGAGAGTGGCATGGACATAAATACTTTACCAAATGTAACACCGATAGCTACTGGGAAGCAGCCACATAGAACAGGGAGATCAGCTTGGTGCTTTGTGAGCACATAAAGGGGTGGGATATGGAGTGTGGGAGGGAGATGCAAGAGGGAGGGTATCTGGTGATATTTGTATATGTATAGCTGATTCACTTTGTTATACAGCAGAAACGAACACTCCATTGTAAAGCAATTATACTCCAATAAACGTGTAAAAGGAAAAAAAAAAAAAAAGAAAGCCCAAGGATAAACCTACACACCTATGGTCAACTAATCTATGACAAAGGAAGCAAGACTATACAATGGAGATAAGACAGTCTCTTCAATCATTGGTGCTGGGAAATATGGACAGCTACATGTAAAAGAATGAAATTAGAACACTCCCCAACACCATACGTAAAAAAATATTCAAAATGGATTAGAGACCTTAATGTAAGACCAGACAGTATAAAACTCTGAGAGGAAAACTTACGAAGGATACTCTGACGTAAATCACAGCAAGATCTTTTTTGATCCACCTCCTATAGTAATGAAATAAAAAAGAAAACTAAACAGATGGGACCTAATGAAACGTAAAAGCTTTTGCAAAGCAAAGGAAACTACAAACAAGACGAAAAGACAACCCTCAGAATGGCAGAAAATATTTGCAAACGAATCAATGGACAAATGATTAATCTCCAATATATATAAACAGCTCATGCAGCTCAATATTAATAAAACAAACAACCCAATACAAAAATGGAAGAAGATCTAAATAGATATTTCTTCCAAGAAGACATAGAGATGGCAGTACACACATGAAAATCTGCTCAACCTCACTAATTATTTGAGAAATGGAAATCGAAACTACAATGAGGTATCACGTCAAATCATCAGAAAATCTACAAACAACAAATGCTGGAGAGGGTGTGGAGAAAAGGAACCTTCTTCCACTATTGTTGGGAATGTAAATCGATACAGTCTCTATGGAGAACAGTATGGAGGTTCCTTAAAAAACTAAAAATAGAATTACCATATAATCCAGCAATCCCACTACTGGGCATATACCCAGAGAAAACCATAAATCAAAAAGACACATTCACCACAATGTTCATTGCAGCACTATTTACAATAGCCAGGTAATGAAAGCAACATAAGTGCCCACAGACAGACGAATGGATAAAGATATGGTACATATATACAATGGAATGTTACTCAGCCATACATAGGAATGAAATTGGGTCATTTGTAGAGACCTTGATGGATCTAGAGACTGTCATACAGAGTGAAGTAAGTCAGAAAGAGAAAAACAAATATTGTATATTAATGCATATATGTGGAACCTAGAAAAATGGTACAGATGAACCGGTTTGCAGGGCAGAGATAGAGACACAGATGTAGAGAACAAACATATGGACACCAAGGGGGGAACACCATGTGAGGGTGGTGGTGGGATGAATTGGGAGACTAGGATTCACATGTGCACACTTATATGTATAAAATAGATATCCAATAAGAACCTGCTGTATAAAATGAATAAATAAATTTAAAAAAATTAAAAATAAATAAATAACATTTAATAAAATAAAACAGAAAAAAAGTTTTTCCCTTCACATAGATGTCTTTATATTAATGCATTATTTCCATGTTTATATCTGCAAATTTAAAAAAAAAGAGGAATAAATAAAATCTACCTTGAACCAAAAAGAAAAAAAGGAAAAAAAAAAAAAAAACAAACAGAACCCACCAGTTATACAGAGGAAAATCATCGTACAAGGGCACTTGCTCCAGTGGTAAAAAATTCTTAAGTTGGTCAGAGTTGGGAAATCGTCTCCCATGCAGTCAGCAGCACTCCCCCCGACAAGGAGCATCCTCACTGCAAAGCTGGGGGACTGTGTCGAGGCGTCTGTGAGTAAATGTGAGCTGAGCCCCAGTCCTGCTGCAGCTGAACTCTTCCCACCCTTTCCAGGTAAAACACCTGAATATGTACAAGCACTTGCAAGCCTAGAGGAAGGGCTGTGGAGCCACACCAGTGACAGCACGCAGGCCGACTTGGTGCCTGCAGGCCAGCCAGGATGGTCCTGGACCCAGAAGCTCTTCTGGAGGCTTTCCATTTCCCTGCCTGAGATACCCCTCCTGCCATGGCCCCCACTGCTTTTTTACTTCCTCACCTCTGCCTGGGGAGAAATTCAAGAGGCAGGTATGGATGACACATCCTCTTCTTTAGCAGGTGGCAGCCTGGCAACTCCTGCAGAAAGTCCAGCAGAGCCCCCCTCACACTGGGCCACCCACAATGCCACGGCCCCTCACTCCCTCCCACCACCCCAGCCCTGACACTGCTGACGGGGCAGAGAATATGGCGTCAGACACAGCTACAGGGTCTCTTGCTGACTGGAGAGGTGTTTATATTGACCTCAACCCAGGCACACCTGGGGATGGCCGGCAGGCAGTGTCAGGCTGCCCAAATCAGCCAATCCTCACCCCTCAGGGGCTCACAGTTGCAGAAAATGAACCTTGCTAAACGGGTCAGGCCCAAGGAACAGGTGTGGGCTCTTGAGAGTCAGGCTAGACAAGGGGCTGCAGCTGCGGCTTGTTTTCTTATCATTTTATCTGGTCCATGAGTGGAAAACAACTTCAAGAAGACCCTATCCTAATGAGAGGAACCCAGGAGTCAGGGAGAGGAGTGATGGTGGGTGGAGACAGAGGCCTGGTGCCCTGGCTGCAGTGGAAGTGTCTGGAAGACCAGGCAGAGAGAGGCTGCACAGAGTGATAGCCAGGGTCACAGACCTGTCAGAGCTGCTGTTTGTTAGTTCAAGTCCTGCTCGGAGGTGTTCTGTGTCAGCTGTGAGTGACAGGTGAGCTGGGGGTTCTCTGCAAGTTGGGCTATGTGCACAGTTCCTGTGTGTCCAGCCCTGCTGGGGTACCTGCCCAGGGGAGCTCCGTATCCTTGGAAGGGCCTGACTATGATAGCCCCATGGGCTGCTGGGTAGCTGCACAGGTGAGCTCCATACCCTGGGAGGGACTTGAACACGAGAGCCCCGTGGGCTGTGGGGTGGGGAGTGCAGCCCAGGTGAGCTCCATATCCTGGGATTGGCCTTACCACGAGAGCCCCATGGGCTGCTGGAGACCTGGTAAAGGATATCAGGACAGTCAGTTTAGCCACCGAGGATATACATCCAGTAGCTCCTATTTCCTACTCCCTGCTGCTCATTCTACCATCCACCAGGCCATGGCATTCTGTATTACACTTCAATGATGCCTTCTTCTGTATTCCATTCATCTCAGAGTCACAAGAATTTTTGGCTTGTGAGTGGCAGGACACAACATGCAACACAAGCAATAATGCTGGGCCGTCCTGCCCCAATGGTTCAAAAATCCCCACACCATCATTGGGGAAATGTCCTCTAAAGACCTAAAAGTTCTACCTCTGTAAAAGGGAACCCTCCTTCAATATGCAGATGACATTCTGATCGCCAGGCCTACTAAAGACGCCTCTGAACTACCTAGCCAAGAAAGGATAGAAGGTGTCCAAGAAAAAGGCTCAAATATACCAGGCTCAGGTGACATGACTGGGCTTCATTCTCACAGATATTCAGAGAAACGCATCCAAGGATAGGGAAGAAGCCATTTGCAGCCTTACCTCTTCTAAAACTAGAAGACAGCTTAGGGGTTCCTGGGGAGGCCAAGGTTTTCTGCATCTGGATCCCTAACTACAGTCTAATAGCTGGGCCTCTACATGAAACACTGACACGAAAAGATGATGATCCTTTTGAATAGAATCCAGAAGCAGCCTTTCAAGAATGGAAAGAGCAGTAAATTCAGACCCTTGCCCAGGAACTCGCTAATTTAGCTAAACCCTTTGACCTTTACATACCCGGTCAAAGGTTAATTGCCCTTGGAGCCTTAGTGCAAAAACTGGGACCACTTGAAATGGAGCAACACAAGAATGCCCTTCAGGTATGATAAACTATGGTCACCAAGGGCTTTGCCCACTGACTCATCAGGCCAGGATACTGGGGTATCTAAAAAGCTGGAAATCAGCAGCCCACAAGGCCAGCTCCCTCCTAAGGGAAAAGGACCCCACGTCGTGATCCTAACCACCCATCATGCCCTGAAGTTGCAGGGGTCGCTCTGTGGACACACTGACCTCGAGTGAGGAGGCCCTCCAAATCCAACCTCCAGAGAGACAAATGGGGGCAACGGGCCCCCAAGATGACTCGTGTGACCATCACTTGACCTGGAGTTTCTCTCAGAAAACAACAAGACTGTGCCCCGAAAGAGCAGACTACTGCTTGCAGGACTTACTGCACCCAGAGGGGAGCTAATAAGCTTGGCGGGGGAAAGTATATCACGCTTTCACAATAGAAAACCCTACAGACACCGCGGTGATGGTGGCCAATATGACCGGCAGGACTGCTGGCTACTTCTAAAGGCCGTTGACTCAGTGGACGTCATGGTCCTGCATCATCACTGACCCAGGACTGTCTGGGAGTTGTGCGGGCCGGGTTCTGACACATGGTGCTGTTTGTACATTAATTCAGGGACCTAATTAAAGAAAGCACAGACTACTGGTCAGAGCATCTAGGCTGGCAAAAACCTTCAGCCTAAGGTCGCCGAACAAATGTGGGGTGGGGTGAAACTTGCCACTTCAGCATCTCTGCACATCTCTTTCCTGGACACTTAAAGGTCATCAGAATCTATAACACTTCCAATGCTGGTGCTCAGGCGTACGAGAAGTAAGGCAGGAAGCCTTGGGACAATCAACCTCACCTGGAGGCTGGTGGGGAGACGTTTTGCCCCTCCCCTCAAGTATCAGGGCTCCCACCACAGCATGAAGCAGTTACAAAAGAGGGGTCTGCACCCTCAACACCCCAAGAATGAGCAACGGAACAAAAAGCAGAGGAGGTGTTCGTCTCTGGCAACGTTCATTAAAAATTCCTGGGAGATAAAAAGAGAATCTGGGCAATAAAATAAAGTCTAAGCTGTTTTTCCTTTGTGCTTTGTCTAATTTCACGTGCTCCTAGGGTTCCGCATGCAGAGGTCCCACACCCGGCACTTCAGACCCGATTTCGTAGTGCAGAATGGCTGGGTCATCACCTCAGCTAGCGGGGTCCCATGCAGACTCCACGGCATAGAGCCTGAGCTTCAGCCAACCCAGCCCTCGAGAGCTCCATCCCCTCCCTCCCACTGACGCTGCTGGGATCCCTACACAGCATCCCAGCCCACAGCCCGTGGGGGAGTGCAAACTCTCACCTCTCCATTCTGTTTTCAAAATAATGTTTCCTTTGCTTCTGAACCAAACTCAGTCTTGATCTGTTGGCTCCAATGACACTGGGCACGGGGATTTCTGTTGGCGTCCACTCTGGAGGATCAGTAACAGAAATTGAGAACATTGTAACTTCAATGAACAGATGTGTGAGCCAAACTGTAGTTAACACAGAGCAGTGTATAATGCTTGGGTAAAATAAGATGTTTCTAAGACTTACCTTTGATATTTCCATCACTTTACTATAAGCAAGTTCAGTGAAGACGTCTGTCTTATTTGTCAGGTCAACATTAGAGAAATGAAGTGATTTATTTCCATGGATGTACATCGAATACTCTTGGCTGAGGCTTCAATCTTGTTTTGAATGCTTTTTCCATTGAAAAGGATACCTCTCTTTCAGCTCCCCCATTTCTGAGAAGTATAAAATCTTATAATTTATTATTACCAAAGGGGAAAGGTAGGAGAAGGGATAAATTAACAGTTTGGGATTAACACATACACACTGCTATGTATAAAATAGATCATCAGCAAGGAACTACTGTATAGCACAGGGAACTACACTGAATATTTTGCAATAACCTATAAGGGGAAATAATCTGAAAAATAATAGATATTTTTATTGACATCGTCTATCAAAGACAGATAAAATGTAACCTAAGCAAGGCCGATGGTGAACGCTTCTGACCCTGAAGATTTCAATCATCTAAAGTTTGGGCTCTGCCTATTTCCCAAGGCGCTTAATGGACATACGTGTAGCCGTAGCTTAAAAATTCCCCAGTTTGGGGTACGGGGAGGCACTGATTTGGAAAAATCCCTGGTGTTCTCCTTCCATGCACTGGACCCTTCCTACAGCTAAAACATGCCTGTCACACCTAGAGGATGGTACACCATTTGATCGGAAAGAGTTTGGAAAAGGCACCTCATCTCCTCATCGTCTGGTGCTCGGGTTCACCCCTCCAGCATCTTTCCTGACAATCTCCTCACTTGGGGATATCAGCACCGTCAACATCCTGTTGCACACAGTTTGTAATTTGTCCAGAGGATGAAGTGGAAGGATGAGAAAAATTTAGAGACAAGTCTTAGGTGTTCAGACAGGCACATGCCACTCTAATTTCCAATCCGGAAGACAAATACATCAAAGGCTAGAATTGCCCACGGAAACAGAATAGGGCTAGAGGAAATCCCGCTGTTTTGTGTCCAGTTTCCAAAAACACAAGTTTAATAATGGAACTCAGGGGCACTAAAATTCATTAAACTGCAGAGTTGAAAATATCTATCGTCGAAAAATGTCTTGAGGTAAGTCATAGAAAAGGACTTGTAAGCAAGGGAGAGTGGCAGGAAACAGATTTGAAGAGGTAGAAAGGACTCCCCATTAAAGCACAAGAAAAGGGGCTGAACATCGCCAATGTTGCAGTTGGCCCAAAAGGGCATATGCAATTTTTTCTGAATATATTCAAGTAAAGGCCATACACACTTTTTATCCAACCAAACAGGTGGGCACTGGAAATCAATACTACAAAATGTATCACTTCACATCAGTCAGAAGGGCCATCCACATAAAGTGTAAACACCAGAAATGCAGGACCGGGCGAGGAGAAAAGGGAGCCCTGTGAGGCTGATAGTGGAATTGTAATTTGCCAACGGCCACTATGGCGAAGTGTATTGTGTTTGCTAAAACATCTAAAAGATGAGCTACAGAGCATAGGGCACTTGCACTCATTGACGTATCTGCATTGTGATGAAAAGTTCATGGAGCATTGTGGTGACAAATTTCACAGATACTTGTGATGATGAGGGCATTGACTATTGTGATGACACAGGTCATGAAACCTTGTGATGACGGGACACACGGAGCATTGTGATGACTGGGGTCATGTAGCATTGTGATGACAGGGGCATGGAGCATTGGTCTACAAGTTTCATGGATAATTGTGTTGACAGTGGGCATGGCACATTGTGATGACAAGGGCATGGAGCATTGTGATGACAAGGTCATGGATTATGGTGAAGACAGGTGTCAGGGAGCATTGTGATGGCATATTTCATGTACCATTGTGATGACAATGGCATGGAGCATTGTGATGCCAAGTGTTATGAAGGATTGTGATGACAAAGGTAATGGAGCATTGTGATGACAAGGGATGGAGCATTGTGATGACAATGGTCATGGAGCATTGTGATGACAAGGGTATGGAGCATTGTGATGACAACGGCCATTGAGAATTTTGATGAAAATGTTGTGAAGCATTGTGATGACAAAGGCATGGGGCATGCTATGACAGGGGTCCTGGGGCATTGCGATGACAAGTGCATGGAGAATTGTGATGACAAGAGCATGTTAAACTGTGATGAGAACTGTCATGGAACATTGTGATGACAAGGACGTGAAGAATTGTTATGACAAGGGACATGGAGCATTGTGATGGCCAGGACATGGAGCATTGTGATGGCAAGACCGTGGAGCACTGTGATGAGAAGACCATGGATAATTATAGTGACGAACATCATGGAGCACTGTAATGACAAGGGTCATGGAGCATTGTGATGATACGTCTCATTGAGCATTGTGATGACAGGGGTCATGGATCATTGTGATGACAAGGGTCATGGAGTATTGTGATGACAAGCTTGTGGAGTATTGTGATGACAAAGCATTTAACACTATGATGGGAAGTGTCATGGAACATAGTTATGCCAAGAACGTGGAGAATTGTGATGACAGGGAACATGGAGCATTGTGATGACCAGGGCATGGAGCATTGTGATGGCAAGACCGTGGAGCATTGTGATGAGAAGACCATGGATAATTGTGATGATGAGCGCCATGGAGCGCTATAATGACAAAAGGTATGGAGAATTGTGATGACAGTGGCCATGGAGCATTGTGATGAAAAGAGTCATGGAGCATTTTGATGACAAGGGTGTGGAGCATTGTGATGAGAAGACCATGGATAATTGTGAATGACGAGCGTCATGGAGCACTGTAATGACAAGGGGTATGGAGCATTGTGATGACAGTGCTCATGGAGCATTGTGATGACAAGTGTCATGGAGCATTCTGATGACAAGCTTGTGGAGTATTGTAATGACAATGGCATGGAGCATTGTGATGAAAAGGGCATGGAGCATTGTGATGAAAAATGCATGGAGGCTTTTCATGACAGTGTTCAAGGAGCATACTGACGACAAGTATCAGGGAGCATTGTGATGACAAGTGTATTGAGAATTGTGATGACAAATATCATGGAGCATTCTGACGACAAGGGCATGGAGTATTGTGATGACAGGAATCATGGAGCGTTGTGATGACAAGTGTTATGGAACATTGTGATCACATGGGTTTGGAGCATTGTGAAGACAGAGGACATGGATCATTTTGATTTCAAGGAGCATGGAGCATTGTGAGGAAAAGGGCATGAAGCAAGGTGATCCCAAGTTTCATGGAGGATTGTGATGACAATGGAAATGGTGTATTGTGATGACAAGCGCATAGGGCATTGTAATGACAAGGTCATGTAGCATTTTGCTGACAAAGGCATGGAGCATTGTAATGACATGTGTCATGGAGCACTGTGATGACAAGCGTCACGGATCATTGTGAATACCGGGGTCATGGAGCATTGGGATGACAAGTACAAGGATAATTGTGATGACAGTGTCATGGAGCACTGGGCTGAAAATTTTCATGGAGTGTTGTGGTGGTAGGGGTCATGGAGCATTGTGATGACTAGGGAATGGAGCATTGTGATGACAAGAGTCCCGGATCATTGTGTCGTCAGGTGTCATGGAATGATGTGATGACAGTGGTCATGGAGCTTTGAGATGATATTGGCCATGGAGCATTGTGATGAATAGGTCGTGGAACATTTGGCTGAAAATATTCATGGATTATTGTGATGACAGGGGTCATAGAGCATTGTGATGACAAGGTAATGGAGCATGATGATGACAAGGTCCTGGAGCATTGTGATGAGAAGACCATGGATACTTATGATGACAATTCTCATGGAGCATTCTGATGAAAAGGGGCATGGAGCATTGTGATGATTAGGGCATGGAACACTGTGATACATCGGTCATGGGTCATGGAGCTTTGTGATGACAAGTCATGGAGCATTGTGATGACAAGGGCATGGATCATTGTGATGACAGGGCCATGGAGCTTTGGTCTGACAAGATTCATAGATTATTGTGATGACAGTGGACATGGTGCACTGTGATGACAAGGGCATGGATCATTGTGAAGAGAAGGTCATGGAGTTATGTGAAGACAGGTGTCAGGGAGCATTGTGATGACATATGTCATGGTCCATTGCGATGAAAATGGCTGGGAGTACTGTGATGCCAAATGTAATGAAGGATTGTGATGACAAATATAAAGGAGCATTGTGATGACTAGGGCTTGGAGCATTATGATGACAATGGCCACTGAGAATTTTCATGACAAGCTCTTGAAGCATTGTGATGACAAGGTCCTGGAGCATTGTGATGAGAAATGCATAGAGACTTGTGATGACAATGGTCATGGAGCATTTTGATGACAAGCTTGTGGAGTATTCTGATGACAATGGCATGGAGCATTGTTATGAAAACTGCATGGTCATTGTGAGGAAAAATGCATGGAGCCTTTTCGTGACAGGGTTCATGGAGCATTCTGATGACAAGTGTCAGGGAGCACTGTGATGACAAGTGTATTGAGAATTGTGATGACAATGGTCATGGAGCATTTTGATGAAAAGTGCATGGAGTATTGTGATGACAGGCATCATGGAGCGTTGTGATGACAAGTGTTATGGAACATGGTGATCACAAGTGTTTGGAGCATTGTGATGACACAGGTCATGGATCATTTTGATTTCAAGAAGCATGGAGCATTGTGATGACAAGGGCATGAAACAATGTGATACAAAGGTTCATGGAGGATAGTGATGACAACGGTAATGGAGTATTGTGATGACAAGCGCATAGAACATTGTAATGACAAGTTCATATAGCATTTTGCTGACAAAGGCATGGAGCATTGTGATCACAGGTGTCATGGAGCACTGTGATGCCATGCGTCACAGAGCATTGTGAATATATGGGTCATGGAGAATTGGGATGAAAAGGGCATGGATCATTGTGATGAAAAGCGTCATGGAAGATTGGGCTGAAAATGTTCATGGAGTATTGTGATGACAGGGGTCATGGAGCATTGTGATGACAAGAGTCCCGCATCACTGTGTTGTCAGGGGTAATGGAGGGTTGTGATGACAGTGGTCATGGAGCATTGTGATGATATTGGTCCTGGAGCACTGTGATGAGAAGACCATGGAGACATGTGATGACAAGTCTCATGGAGTATTCTGATGAAAAGGGGCATGGAGCATTGTGATTACAGTGGTCTTGGGACATTGTTATGACAAGGGCATGGAGCATTGTGAAGAGAAGGACATGGAGCATTCTGATGAATGTGTCATGGAGCACTGTTATGACAAGTGCATGGAGCATTGTGATTACAGGTGTTTTGGAGCACTGTGATGAAAAGGGCATGTATCATTGTGATGAAAAAGGCATGGAGCCTTGTCATGACAGTGTTCAAGGAGCATACTGATGACAAGTGTCAGGGAGCATAGTGATGAAAAGTGTATTGAGCATTGTGATGACTAAGTTTATGGAGCATAGTGATGAGAAGACCATGGATAACTGTGATTATGAGCATCATGGGGTGTTGTGATGATAAGTGTTATGGAATATTGTGATCACAACGGTTTGGAGCATGGTGATGACAGAGGTCATGGAGCATTTTGATTTCATTGTGATGACAATAGCCTGAAGCATTATGATGATGGGCATGGTGCATTGTGATGATAGGATTCATGGAGCTTTGAGATGAAAATGGGCATCGAGCATTTTGATAACAAGGGTCTTGGAGCATTGTGATGACAAGGGCATGGAGCATTGTGATGAGAAGTCCATGGAACATTCTGATGACATGCGTCATGGAGCTTTCTGATGACAAGGGCATGGAGCATTGTGATTACAGGGGTCTTGGAAAATTGTGATGACAAGTGTCATGGAGCCTTGTGAATGACAAGGCCGTGGAACATTGTGATGGCAGGGGTCATGGAACATTGTTATGACAGGTGTAATGGAGCATTGTGATGAGAAGGGCAGGAAGCATTGTTGTGAAATGTTTCATGGATTATTGTGATGAGAGTGGGCATGGAGCATTGTGATGACAAGAGCACAGAACGCTGTGATACATGGGTCATGGAGGATTGTAATGACAACGGCATGGAGCATTGTGATGAGAAGGGCATTGAGCATTGTGATGACAAGTGTCATGGAGCTTTGTGATGACAAGGGCATGGAGCAATGTGATGAGAGGGTTCATGGAGCATTGTGATGACAATGACATGGAGCAATATGATGAGAGGGTTCATGGAGCATTGTGATGACAATGACATGGAGCATTGTGATGTCAAGTGTCATGGAGTTTTGTGATGACAAAAGTCATGGAGCATTTTGATGACAAGGGCATGGTGCATTGTGATGAGAAGGGCACGGAGCAGTTTGAGGACAGGGTCATGCAGCAATTTGATGAAAATTGTAATGGAACCTTTTGATGACAGGTGTTATAGAACATTGTGATGTCAGGGGTCATGGAGCTTTGGGATGAAAAGGGTCATGGAGCATTTTGATGACAGGAGTTGTGGAACACTGTGATGTCAGGGGTCATGGAACATTGTGATGATAAGGGGATTTAGCATTGTGATGACAGTGGTCATGGAACATTGTGATTACAGGGGTGATGGAGTAATGTGATGACTAGTGATGGAACATTATGATATCTCATGTGAGAGAGCATTTTGATGAGAAGTGCATGGAGCATTGGGATTACAATGTTTATGGAGCATATCGATGACAAGGTTGTGGACCATTGTTATGAAAAGCGCGTGGCACATTGTGATGACAAGGGTCATGGAGCATTGTTCTGACAGAGGCATGGAGCATTGTGATGACAAGTGTATTGAGCATTGTGATGACAAAGATCATGGAGCATTGTGATGAGAAGACCATGAATAATTGTGATCATGAGCGCCATGGGGTGTTGTGATGATAAGTGTTATGGAACATTGTGATCACAAGGATATGGAGCATTATGATGATAGAGGTCATGGAGAATATTGATTTCATTGTGATGACAATAGCCTGAAGCATTATGATGATGGGCATGGTGTATTGTGATGACAGGGTTCATGAAGCATTGAGATGAAAAGGGGCATGGAGAATTGTGTTTACAGGCGTCTTGGAGCATTTTGCTGACAAGGGCATGGAGCATTGTGATGAAAAATCCATGGAACATTCTGATGATATGCGTCATGGAGCTTTGTGATGACAAGGGCATGGAGCATTGTGATTACAGGGGTCTTCAGCATTGTGATGACAAGTGTCATGGAATCTTGTGATGTCTAGGCCGTGGAACATTGTGATGGCAGTGGTCATGGTGCATTGTTATGACAGGGGAAATGGAGCATTGTGTTGAGAAGGGCATGAAACTTTGGTCTGAAATATTTCATGGATTATTGTGATGAGAGTGGGCATGGAGCATTGTGATGAGAAGGGTATGGAACACTATGATACATGGGTCATGCAGGATTGTAATGACAAGTGCATGGAGCATTGTGATGAGAAGGGCATCGAGCATTGTGATGACAAGTGTCATGGAGCTTTGTGACGACAAGGGCATTGAGCAATATTATGAGAGGGTTCATGGAGCATTGTGATGACAATGACATGGAGAATTGTGATGCCAAGTGTCATGGAGCTTTGTGATGACAAGTCCTGGAGCATTTTGATGACAACGGCCTGGTGCATTGTGATGAGAAGGGCAGGGAGCGTTTTGATGACCGGGTCATGCAGCAATTTGATGAATAGTGTAATGGAATATTTTGATGGCAGGGGTTATAGAACATTTTGATGTCAGGGGTCTTGGAGCTTTGGGATGAAAAGGGTCATGGAGCATTTCGATGACAGGTGTCATGGAACATTGTGATGATAAGGGGATGTAGCAGTGTGATGACAGGGTCATGGAACATTGTGATTACAGGGGTGAGGGAGTATTGTGATGACTACTGATGGAACACTGTGATATCTCTGGTGAGAGAGCATTTTAATGAGAAGTGCATGGAGCATTGTGATTACAAGGTTTATGGAGCATTGCAATGACAAGTGTGTGGACGGTTGTGATGAAATGTGCGTGGCACATTGTGAAGACAATGGTCATGGAGCATTTTTCGGCAAAGACATGGATCATTGTGATGACAAGGGTCACAGAGAATTGTGATGAAAAGTTCATGGAGAATTGTGGTTACAAAGGTCACAGAGCCTTGTGATGACACGGGCATGGACCATTGTGATGACAAACGTTATGAAGCATAGTGGTGACTGGAGTCATGGAGCATTGTGATGACAGGGGTCATGGAGCATTGTGATGACATGTGTCATGGAGCATAGTGCTGACAAGCGCTTGGAGCATTGTGATGAAAAGGGTCATGGAGCACTGTGCTGAGAAAGGCATAGTGCATTGTGATGACAAGGGCCAAAGAGCATTGTGATGAAAAGTTCATGGAGCATTGTGATTAAAAAGGTCACAGAGACTGTTGATGACGAGGACATGGACCATTGTGATGACAAAGGTCATGAAGCATTGTGATGACTGGAGTCAAGGAGCATTGTGATGACAGGGGTCAGGGAGGATTGTGATAAAAAGGGCATGGAGCATTGTGATGACCAGGTCATGCAGTATTGTGAAGACAGGTGTCAGGGAGCATTGTGATGACATATGTAATGGCCCATTGTGATGACAATGGCATGGAGCATTGTGATGCCAATTGTCAAGGAGGATTCTGATGACAAAGGTAATGGAGCATTGAGATGACATTTGCTTGGAGCATTGTGTAGACAAGGGTCAGGGAGCATTGTGCTGACAAGTGCATGGAGAATTTTGATGGCAAGGGTCATGGAGCATTCTGTTGACAAGTTTGTGGAGTATTTTGATGACAAAGGCATGGAGCATTGTGATGAAAACGGCATGGGGCTTTTTGATGAAAAAGTCATGGAGCCTTTTCGTGACAGGGTTAAAGGAGAATTCTGATGACAAGTGTCAGGGAGCATTGTGATGACATGTATATTGAGAATTGTGATGACAAAGGTCATGGAGCATTGTGATGAAAAGGACATGGAGTATTGTGATGACAGGCATCATGGAGCATTGTGATGACAAGTGTTATGGAACATTGTGATCACAAGTGTTTGGAGCACTGTGATGACAGAAGTCATGGATCATTTTGATTTCAAGGAGCATGGAGCATTGTGATGACAAGGGCATGAAACAATGTGATCCCAAGTTTCATGGAGGATTGTGATGACAATGGAAATGGAGGATTGTGATGACAAGCGCATAGAGCATTGTAATAACAAGGTCATGTAGCATTTTGGTGACAAAGGCATGAAGCAGTGTGATGACGTGTCACGGAGCATTGTGAATACAGGTTTTATGGAGCATTGGGATGACAAGGGCAAGGATCATTGTGATGACAAGTGTCCTGGAACATTGTGATGACTAGGGAATGGAGCATTGTGATGACAAGAGTCCCAGATCATTGTGTTGTCAGGTGTCATGGAGTGTTGTGATGACATTGGTCTTGGAGAATTGTGATGATATTGGTCATGGAGCATTGCGATGACAAGGGAATGGAGCATGGTGATGACAAGATCCTGGAGCATTGTGATGAGAAAGCCATGGAGACTTGTGATGACAAGTCTCATGGAACATTTTGATGAAAAAGTTCATGGAGCATTGTGATTACAGGGGCCTTGGAGCATTCTGATGACAAGGGCATAGAGCATTGTGATGAGAAGGCCATGAAGCATTCTGATGACGTGCGTCATGGAGCTCTTTGATGACAAGGGCATGTAGCATTTTGATTACAGGGATCTTGGAGCATTGTGATGAAAAGGGCATGGATTATTGTGATGAAAAAGGCATGGAGCCTTGTCATGACAGGGTTCAAGGAGCATACTGACGACAAGTGTCAGGGAGCATTGTGATGACAAGTGTATTGAGCATTGTGATGACAAAGTTCATGGAGCATTGTGATGAGAAGACCATGGATAACTGTGATGATGAGCGTCATGGGGTGTTGTGAAGATAAGTGTTATGGAACATTGTGATCACAAGTGTTTGGAGCATTATGATGACAGAGGTCATGGAGAATATTGATTTCATTGTGATGACAATAGCCTGAAGCATTATGATGATGGCCATGGTGTATAGTGATGACAGAGTTCATGGAATATTCAAATGAAAAGGGGCATGGAGGATTGTGTTTACAGGCGTCTAGGAGCATTGTGATGACAAAGGCATGGAGCATTGTGATGAGAAGGCCATGGAACATTCTGATGACATGCGTCATGGAGCTTTGTGATGACAAGGGCGTGGAGCATTGTGATTACAGGGGTCTTCAGCATTGTGATGACAAGTGTCATGGAATCTTGTGATGTCTAGGCCGTGGAACATTGTGATGGCAGTGGTCATGGTGCATTGTTATGACAGGGGAAATGGAGCATTGTGTTGAGAAGGGCATGAAACTTTGGTCTGAAATATTTCATGGATTATTGTGATGAGAGTGGGCATGGAGCATTGTGATGAGAAGGGTATGGAACACTATGATACATGGGTCATGCAGGATTGTAATGACAAGTGCATGGAGCATTGTGATGAGAAGGGCATCGAGCATTGTGATGACAAGTGTCATGGAGCTTTGTGACGACAAGGGCATTGAGCAATATTATGAGAGGGTTCATGGAGCATTGTGATGACAATGACATGGAGAATTGTGATGCCAAGTGTCATGGAGCTTTGTGATGACAAGTCCTGGAGCATTTTGATGACAACGGCCTGGTGCATTGTGATGAGAAGGGCAGGGAGCGTTTTGATGACCGGGTCATGCAGCAATTTGATGAATAGTGTAATGGAATATTTTGATGGCAGGGGTTATAGAACATTTTGATGTCAGGGGTCTTGGAGCTTTGGGATGAAAAGGGTCATGGAGCATTTCGATGACAGGTGTCATGGAACATTGTGATGATAAGGGGATGTAGCAGTGTGATGACAGGGTCATGGAACATTGTGATTACAGGGGTGAGGGAGTATTGTGATGACTACTGATGGAACACTGTGATATCTCTGGTGAGAGAGCATTTTAATGAGAAGTGCATGGAGCATTGTGATTACAAGGTTTATGGAGCATTGCAATGACAAGTGTGTGGACGGTTGTGATGAAATGTGCGTGGCACATTGTGAAGACAATGGTCATGGAGCATTTTTCGGCAAAGACATGGATCATTGTGATGACAAGGGTCACAGAGAATTGTGATGAAAAGTTCATGGAGAATTGTGGTTACAAAGGTCACAGAGCCTTGTGATGACACGGGCATGGACCATTGTGATGACAAACGTTATGAAGCATAGTGGTGACTGGAGTCATGGAGCATTGTGATGACAGGGGTCATGGAGCATTGTGATGACATGTGTCATGGAGCATAGTGCTGACAAGCGCTTGGAGCATTGTGATGAAAAGGGTCATGGAGCACTGTGCTGAGAAAGGCATAGTGCATTGTGATGACAAGGGCCAAAGAGCATTGTGATGAAAAGTTCATGGAGCATTGTGATTAAAAAGGTCACAGAGACTGTTGATGACGAGGACATGGACCATTGTGATGACAAAGGTCATGAAGCATTGTGATGACTGGAGTCAAGGAGCATTGTGATGACAGGGGTCAGGGAGGATTGTGATAAAAAGGGCATGGAGCATTGTGATGACCAGGTCATGCAGTATTGTGAAGACAGGTGTCAGGGAGCATTGTGATGACATATGTAATGGCCCATTGTGATGACAATGGCATGGAGCATTGTGATGCCAATTGTCAAGGAGGATTCTGATGACAAAGGTAATGGAGCATTGAGATGACATTTGCTTGGAGCATTGTGTAGACAAGGGTCAGGGAGCATTGTGCTGACAAGTGCATGGAGAATTTTGATGGCAAGGGTCATGGAGCATTCTGTTGACAAGTTTGTGGAGTATTTTGATGACAAAGGCATGGAGCATTGTGATGAAAACGGCATGGGGCTTTTTGATGAAAAAGTCATGGAGCCTTTTCGTGACAGGGTTAAAGGAGAATTCTGATGACAAGTGTCAGGGAGCATTGTGATGACATGTATATTGAGAATTGTGATGACAAAGGTCATGGAGCATTGTGATGAAAAGGACATGGAGTATTGTGATGACAGGCATCATGGAGCATTGTGATGACAAGTGTTATGGAACATTGTGATCACAAGTGTTTGGAGCACTGTGATGACAGAAGTCATGGATCATTTTGATTTCAAGGAGCATGGAGCATTGTGATGACAAGGGCATGAAACAATGTGATCCCAAGTTTCATGGAGGATTGTGATGACAATGGAAATGGAGGATTGTGATGACAAGCGCATAGAGCATTGTAATAACAAGGTCATGTAGCATTTTGGTGACAAAGGCATGAAGCAGTGTGATGACGTGTCACGGAGCATTGTGAATACAGGTTTTATGGAGCATTGGGATGACAAGGGCAAGGATCATTGTGATGACAAGTGTCCTGGAACATTGTGATGACTAGGGAATGGAGCATTGTGATGACAAGAGTCCCAGATCATTGTGTTGTCAGGTGTCATGGAGTGTTGTGATGACATTGGTCTTGGAGAATTGTGATGATATTGGTCATGGAGCATTGCGATGACAAGGGAATGGAGCATGGTGATGACAAGATCCTGGAGCATTGTGATGAGAAAGCCATGGAGACTTGTGATGACAAGTCTCATGGAACATTTTGATGAAAAAGTTCATGGAGCATTGTGATTACAGGGGCCTTGGAGCATTCTGATGACAAGGGCATAGAGCATTGTGATGAGAAGGCCATGAAGCATTCTGATGACGTGCGTCATGGAGCTCTTTGATGACAAGGGCATGTAGCATTTTGATTACAGGGATCTTGGAGCATTGTGATGAAAAGGGCATGGATTATTGTGATGAAAAAGGCATGGAGCCTTGTCATGACAGGGTTCAAGGAGCATACTGACGACAAGTGTCAGGGAGCATTGTGATGACAAGTGTATTGAGCATTGTGATGACAAAGTTCATGGAGCATTGTGATGAGAAGACCATGGATAACTGTGATGATGAGCGTCATGGGGTGTTGTGAAGATAAGTGTTATGGAACATTGTGATCACAAGTGTTTGGAGCATTATGATGACAGAGGTCATGGAGAATATTGATTTCATTGTGATGACAATAGCCTGAAGCATTATGATGATGGCCATGGTGTATAGTGATGACAGAGTTCATGGAATATTCAAATGAAAAGGGGCATGGAGGATTGTGTTTACAGGCGTCTAGGAGCATTGTGATGACAAAGGCATGGAGCATTGTGATGAGAAGGCCATGGAACATTCTGATGACATGCGTCATGGAGCTTTGTGATGACAAGGGCGTGGAGCATTGTGATTACAGGGGTCTTCAGCATTGTGATGACAAGTGTCATGGAAACTTGTAATGTCTCGGCCGTGGAACATTGTGATGGCAGTGGTCATGGTGCATTGTTATGACAGGGGTAATGGAGCATTGTGATGAGAAGGGCATGGAACATTGGTCTGAAATGTTTCATGGATTATTGTGATGAGAGTGGGCATTGAGCATTGTGATGACCAGGGTACGGAACACTATAATACATGGGTCATGCAGGATTGTAATGACAATTGCATGGAGCATTGTGATGAGAAGGGCATCGAGCATTGTGATGACAACTGTCATGGAGCTTTGTGATGACAAGGGAATTGAGCAATGTTATGAGAGGGTTCATGGAGCATTGTGATGACAATGACATGGAGCATTGTGATGCCAAGGGTCATGGATCTTTGTGATGACAAAGTCATGGAGCATTTTCATGGCAAGTGCGTTGTGCATTGTGATGAGAAGGGCAGGGATCATTGTGAGGACAGGGTCATGGAGCAATTGGATGAAATGTGTCATGGAACATTTTGATGACAGGTGTTATGGAACATGGTGATGTCAAGTGTCTTGGAGCATTTTGATGAAAAGGGTCATGGAGCATTTTGATGACAGGTGTTATGGAACATTGTGATGTCAGGGGTCATCGAACTTTGTGATGATATGTGCATGTAACATTGTGATGACAGGAGTCACGGAACATTGTGATGACAGGGATGAGGGAGTACTGTGACACATAGTGATGTAGCACTGTGATATCAGTGGTGAGAGAGCATTTTGATGAGAAGTGCATGGAGCATTGTGATGACAAGATTGTGGAGCTCTGTGATGACAAGCGCATGGAGCATTGTGATGACAAGGGTCATGGAGCATTGTGCTGAGAAAGGCATAGAGCATTTTGATGACAAGAGTCAAAGAGCATTGTGATGAAAATTCATGGAGCATTGTGGTTAAAAAGTTCACAGAGACAGTTGATGATGAGGACATGGACCATTGTGATGACAAATGTCATGAAGCATTGTTATGACTGGAGCCACGGAGCATTGTCATGACAGGGGTCATGGAGCATTCTGATAACAAGAGCATGGAGCATTCTGATGACAAGGACATGGTACATTGGTCTAATAAGTTACATGAATTATTGTGATGACAGTTGGAATGGCGCATTGTGATGACCAGTTAATTCAGTATTGTGAAGACAGGTGTCAGGGAGCATTGTGATGACGTATGTAATGGCCCATTGTGATGACAATGGCATGGAGCATTGTGATGCCAAGTGTCATGGAGGATTCTGATGACAAAGGTAATGGAGC
Organism: Mesoplodon mirus; assembly: GCF_964341445.2. Taxonomy (NCBI): domain Eukaryota; kingdom Metazoa; phylum Chordata; class Mammalia; order Artiodactyla; family Ziphiidae; genus Mesoplodon; species Mesoplodon mirus. Next base: position 305,501 of record NW_028295633.1, read on the forward strand.
ATTGTGATGGCAATGGCTTGGAGCATTGTGATGACAAGGGTCAGGGAGCATTGTGCTGACAAGTGCATGGAGATTTGTGATGACAAGGGTCATGGAACATTCTGATGACAAGCTTGTGGAGTATATTGATGACAATGGCATGGAGCATTGTGATGAGAAGGGCATGGAACATTTGTCTGAAATGTTTCATTGATGATTGTGATGAGAGTGGACATGGAGCATTGTGATGACAAGGGCACGGAACACTGTGATACATGGGTCATGGGTCATGCAGGTTTGTGATGAAAATTCATGGAGCATTGTGATGACAGGGGCATGGAGCATTGGTCTGACAAGTTTCATAGATTATTATGATGACATTGGACATGGTCCATTGTGATGACAAGGGCATTGATCATTGTGAAGAGAAGGACATGGAGTATTGTGAAGACAGGTGTCAGGGAGCATTGTGATGACATATGTCATGGTCCATTGCGATGACAATGGCAGGGAGTATTGTGATGCCAAATGTAATGGAGGATTGTGATGACAAATGTAATGGAGCATTGTGATGACTAGGGCTTGGAGCATTATGATGACAATGGCCATTGAGAATTTTCATGACAAGGTCGTGAAGCATTGTGATGACAAGATCCTGGATCATTGTTATGAGAAAAACATGGAGCTTTGTGATGACAAGTCTCATGGAGCATATTGATGAAAAGGGGCATGGAACATTTTGATTACAGGGGTCTTGTTACATTGTGATGACAATGGCATGGAGCATTGTGAGCAGAAATCCAAGGAGCATTCTGATGACATGTGTCATTGAGCTTTGTGAAGACAAGGGCATGGAGCATTGTGATTGCAGGGATCTTGAAACATTGTGATGAAAATGGCATGAATCATTGTGATGAAAAAGGCATGGAGCCTTGTCATGACATGTTTCAAGGAGAATACAGAAAACAAGTGTCAGGGAGAATTTTGATGACAAGTGTATTGAGCATTGTGATGACAAAGGTCATGGAACATTGTGATGAAATGACCATGGATAATTGTGATGACGAGCGTCATGTGGCATTGTGATGACAAGTGTTATGGAATATTGTGATCACAAGGGTTTTGAGCAATGTTATGACAGAGGTCATGGAACATTTTGATTTCATTGTGATTACAAGAGCATGAAGCATTATGATGATGGGCATGGTGCATTGTGATGACAGGGTTCATGGATCATTGAAATGAAAAGGGGCATAGAGCATTGTGATTACAGGGTTCTTGGAGCATTGTGATGAGAAGGGTGATGGAGCCTTGTGATGACAAGGCCATGGAATATCGTGATGGCAGGGGTCATGGAGCATTGTTATGACAGGGTTAATGGAGCACTGTGATGGCAAGGGCATGGAGCATTGTGATGAGAAGGCCATGGATCATTCTGATGACATGTGTCATGGAGCTTTGTGAAGATAAGTGCATGGAACAATGTGATGAGAGCGTTCATGGAGCATTATGATGACAATGACATGGATCATTGTGATGAGAAGGCCATGAAGCATTCTGATGACATGCGTCATGGAGCTTTTTGATGACAAGGGCATGGAGCATTGTGATTACAGGGATCTAGGAGCATTGTGATGAAAAGGGCATGGATTATTGTGATGAAAAAGGCATGGAGCCTTGTCATGACAGGGTACAAGGAGCATTTTGACGACAAGTGTCAGGGAGCATTGTGATGACAAGTGTATTGAGCATTGTGATGACAAAGATCATGGAGCATTGTGAAGAGAAGACCATGGATAATTGTGATGATGAGCGTCATGGGGTGTTGTGATGATAAGTGTTATGGAACATTGCAATCACAAGGGTTTGGGGCATTATGATGAGAGAGGTCATGGAGAATATTGATTTCATTGTGATGACAATAGCCTGAAGCATTATGATGATGGGCATGGTGCATTGTGAGGACAGGGTTCATGGAGAATTAAGATGAAAACGGGCATGGAGCATTGTGTTTGCAGGGGTCTTGGAGCATTGTGATGACAAGGTCATGGAGCATTGTGATGAGAAGGCCATGGAACATTTTGATGACATGCGTCATGGAGCTTTGTTATGACAAGGGCATGGAGCATTGTGATACAGTGGACTTCAGCATTGTGATGACAAGTCTCATGGAGCCTTGTGATGACTAGGACGAGGAACGTTGTGATGGCAGTGGTCATGGTGCATTGTTATGACAGAGGTAATGGAGCATTGTGATGAGAAGGGCATGGAACATTGGTCTGAATATTTTCATGGATTATTGAGATGAGAGTGTGCATTGAGCATTGTGATGAGAAGGGTATGGAACACTATGATACATGGGTCATGCAGGATTGTAATGACAAGGGCATGGAGCATTGTGATGAGAAGGGCATCGAGCATTGTGATGACAAGTGTCATGGAGCTTTGTGATGACAAGGGCATTGAGCAATGTGATGAGAGTGTTCATGGAGCATTGCGATGACAATGACATGGACTATTGTGATGCCAAGGGTCATGGAGCTTTGTGATGACAAGTCATGGAGCATTTTGATGACAAGGGCATGGTGCGTTGTGATGAGAAGGGCAGGGAGCATTTTGGTTACTGGGCCATGCAGCAATTTGATGAAAAGTGTAATGGAACATTTTGATGGCAGGGGTTATATAACATTGTGATGTCAGGGGTCTTGGAGCTTTGGAATGAAAAGGGTCATGGAGCATTTTGAGGACAGTGGTTATGGAACACTGTGATGTCAGGGGTCTTGGAACATTGTGATGATAAGTGGATGTAGCATTGTGATGACAGGGTCATGGAACATTGTTATTACAGGGGTGAGGGAGTATTGTGATGACTAGTGATGGAACATTGTGATATCTCTGGTGAGAGAGCATTTTGATGAGAAGTGCATGGAGCATTGTGATTACAATGTTTATGGAGCTTTGCAATGACAAGGTTGTGGACCCTTGTGATGAAATGCGCGTGGCACATTCTGATGACAATGGTCATGGAGCATTGTTCTGACAAAGACATGGAGCATTGTGATGACAAGGGTCACAGAGTATTGTGATGAAAAGTTCATGGATCATTGTGGTTACAAAGGTCACAGAGCCTTGTGATGACGCGGGCATGGACCAATGTGATGACAAAAGTTTTAAAGCATTTTGATGACTATGGTCATGGAGCATTGTGATGACAGGGGTCATGGAGCACTGTGAGGACAAGGGCATGGAGCGTTGTGATGACTGGGGCATGGAGAATTGGTCTGACAAGTTTCATAGATTATTGTGATGACAGTGGGCATGGTGCACTGTGATGACAAGGTCATGGAGCATTGTGATGAGAAGGTCATGGAATATTGTGAAGACAGGTGTCAGGGAGCATTGTGATGACATATGTCATGGTCCATTGCGATGACAATGGCATGGAGCATTGTGATGCCAAATGTAATGGGGGATTGTGATGACAAATATAATGGAGCATTGTGATGACTAGGGCTTGGAGCATTATGATGACAAAGGCCTTTGAAAATTTTCATGACAAGGTCGTGAAGCATTGTGATGACAAGGTCCTGGAGCATTGTGATGAGAAAATCATGGAGCCTTGTGATGACAAGTCTCATGGAGCATACTGATGAAAAGGGGCATGGAGCATTGTGATTACAGGGGTCTTGGAACATTGTGATGACAAGGGCATGGAGCATTTTGAGGAGAAGAACAAGGAGCCTTCTGAGGGCATGCGTCATTGAGCATTGTGATGACAAGGGTATGGAACATTGTGATTACATGGGTCTAGGAGCATTGTGATGAAAAGGGCATGGATTATTGTGATGAAAAAGGCATCGAACCTTGTCATGACAGGGTTCAAGGAGCATACAGACAACAATGTCAGGGAGCATTTTGATGACAAATGTATTGAGCATTGTGATGACAAAGGTCATGGAGCATTGTGATGAGAAGGCCATGGATAATTGTGATCATGAGCGTCATGTGGCATTGTGATGACAAGTGTTATGGAATATTGTGATCACAAGGGTATGGAGCATTGTTATGACAGAGGTCATGGAGCATTTTGATTTCATTGTGATGACAATAGCATGAAGCATTATGATGATGGGCATGGTGCATTGTGATGACAGGGTTCATGGATCATTGAGATGAAAAGGGGCATAGAGCATTGTGATTACAGGGTTCTTGGAGCATTGTGATGAGAAGGGTCATGGAGCCGTGTGATGACAAGGCCATGGAACATCGTGATGGCAGGGGTCATGGAGCATTGTTATGACAGTGGTAATGGAGCATTGTGATGGGAAGGGCATGGAATATTGTGATGAGAAGCCCATGGCGCATTCTAATGACATGTGTCATGGAGCTTTGTGATGACAAGGGCATGGAGCAATGTGATGAGAGCGTTCATGGAGCATTGTGATGACAATGACATGGAGCATTGTGATGCCAAGGGTCATGGATCTTTGTGATGACAAAGTCATGGAGCATTTTGATGGCAAGGGCGTTGTGCATTGTGATGAGAAGGGCAGGGATTATTGTGATGACAGTGTCATGGAGCAATTGGATGAAATGTGTCATGGAACATTTTGATGACAGGTGGTATGGAACATTGTGATGTCAGGGGTCATCGAACATTGTGGTGATAAGTGCATGTAGCATTGTGATGACAGGAGTCATGGAACATTTTGATGACAGTGATGAGGGAGTACTGTGACAAATACTGATGTAGCATTTTGATATCAGTTTTGAGAGAGCATTTTGATGAGAAGTGCATGGAGCATTGTGATGACAAGATTGTGGAGAACTGTGATGACAAGCGCATGTTTCATTGTGATGACATGTGTTATGGAGCATTGTGCTGACAAGCGCATGTAGCATTGTGATGACAAGGGTCATGGAGCATTGTGCTGAGAAAGGCATAGAGCATTTTGATGACAAGGTCAAAGAGCATTGTGATGAAAATTCATGGAGCATTGTGGTTAAAAATGTCACAGAGACAGTTGATGACGAGGACATGGGCCATTGTGATGACAAAGGTCATGAAGCATTGTGATGACTGGAGTCACGGAGCATTGTGATGACAGGGGTCATGGAGCATTGTGATAACAAGGGCATGGAGCATGGTGATGACAAGGGCATGGAACATTGGTCTAATAAGTTTCATGGATTATTGCGATGAGAGTTGGAATGGCACATTGTGATGACAAGGGCATGGATCATTGTGATGACCTGGTCATGCATTATTGCCAAGACAGGTGTCAGGGAGCATTGTTTTGACATATGTCATGGCCCATTGTGATGACAATGGCATGGAGCATTGTGATGCCAAGTGTCATGGAGGACTCTGATGACAACGGTAATGGAGCATTTTGATGACAATGGCTTGGAGCATTGTGATGACAAGGGTCAGGGTGCATTGTGCTGACAAATGCATGGATATTTGTGATGACAAGGGTCATGGAACATTCTGATGACAAGCTTGTGGAATATTTTGATGACAATGGCATGGAGCATTGTGATGCAAACGGCATGGGGCATTGTGATGAGAAATGCATGTAGCCTTTTCGTGATAGGGTTCAAGGAGCCTTCTGACGAGAAGTGTCAGGGAGCATTGAGATGACAAGTATATTGAGAATTGTGATGACAAACATCATGAAGCATTGTGAAGAAAAGGGCACGGGGTATTGTGATGACAGGCATCATGGAGCGTTGTGATGACAAGTCTTATGGAACATTGTGATCACAAGGGCTTGGAGCATTGTGATGACAGAGGTCATGGATCATTTTGATTTCAAGGAGCATGGAGCATTGTTATGACAAGGGCATGAAGCAATGTGATCCCAAGGTTCATGGAGGGTTGTGATGACAATGGTAATGGAGTATTGTGATGACAGGCACATAGAGCATTGTAATGACAAGGTCATATAGCATTTTGCTGACAAATGCATGGAGCATTGTGATGACACGTGTCATGGAGCACTGTGATGACAAGCGTCATGGAGCATTGTGAATACAAGGGTTATGGAGCATTGGGATGACAAGGGCATGGATCATTGTGATGACAAGTGTCCTGGAGCATTGTGATGACTACGGAATGGAGCATTGTGATGAAAAGAGTCCAGGATCATTGTGCTGTCAGGTGTCATGGAGTGTTGTGATGAGAGTGGTCATGGAGAATTGTGATGATTATGGTCATGGAGCATTGCAATGACAAGCGAATGGAGCATGGTGATGACAATGTCCTGGAGCATTGTGATGAGAAGACCATGGAGACTTCTGATGAGAAGTCTCATGGAGCATTCTGTTGAAACGGGGCTTGGAGCATTGTGATTACAGGGGTCTTGGAGCATTGTGATGACAAGGGCATGGATCATGGTGATGAGAAGGCCATGGAGCATTCTGATGACATGCGTCCAGGAGCTTTGTGATGACAAGGGCATGGAGCATTGTGATTACAGGGGTCTTGGAGCATTGTGATGAAAAGGGCATGGATCATTTAGATGAAAAAGGCATGCAGCCTTGTCATGACAGGTTTCAAGGAGCATACTGAAGACAAGTGTCAGGGAGCATGGTGATGACAAGTGTATTGAGCAATGTGATGACAAAGGTCATAGAGCATTGTGATGAGAAGGCCATGGATAATTGTGATGATGAGCGTCATGGGGTGTTGTGATGATAAGTGTTATGGAACATTGTGATCACAGGGGTTCGGAGTATTATGATGACAGAGGTCATGGAGCATTTTGATTTCATTGTGATGACAATAGCCGGAAGCATTATGATGATGGGCATGGTGCATTGTGTTGACAGGGTTCATGGAGCATTGAGATGAAAATGGGCATGGAGCATTGTGATTACAAGGGTCTTGGAGCATTGTGATGACATGGGCATGGAGCATTGAGATGAGAAGGCCATGGAACCTTCTGATGACATGCGTCTTGGAGATTTGTGATGACAAGGGCATGGAGCATTGTGATTTCAGGGTTCTTGAGCATTGTGATGACAGTTGTCATGGAACCATGTGATGACTAGGCCGTGGAATATTGTGATGGCAGGGGTCATGGAGCATTGTTATGAAAGGGGTAATGGAGCATTGTGATGAGAAGGGCATGGAATATAGGTCTGAAATGTTTCATGTATTATTGTGATGTGAGGTGGCATGGAGCATTGTGTTGACCAGGGTATGGAACACTGTGATACATGGGTCATGCAGGATTGTAATGACAAGGGCATGGAGCACTGTGATGAGAAGGGCATCGAGCATTGTGATGACAAGTATCATGGAGCTTTGTGATGACAAGGGCATTGAGCAATGTTATGAGAGGGTTCATGGAGCATTGTGATGACGATGACAGGGAGCATTGTGATGCCAAGGGTCATGGAGCTTTGTGATGACAAGTCATGTAGCATTTTGATGACAAGGGCAAGGTGCATTGTGATGAGAAGGGCAGGGAGCATTTTGATGACTGGCTCATGCAGCAATTTGATGAAAAGTGTAATGGAACATTTTGATGGCAGGGGTTATAGAACATTGTGATGTCAGGGGTCTTGGAGCTTTGGAATGAAAAGGGTCATGGAGCATTTTGAGGACAGTGGTTATGGAACACTGTGATGTCAGGGGTCTTGGAACATTGTGATGATAAGTGGATGTAGCATTGTGATGACAGGGTCATGGAACATTGTTATTACAGGGGTGAGGGAGTATTGTGATGACTAGTGATGGAACACTGTGATATCTCTGGTGAGAGAGCATTTTGATGAGAGGTGCATGGAGCATTGTGATTACAATGTTTATGAAGCATTGCAATGAAAAGATTGTGGACCGTTGTGATGAAATGCGCATGGCACATTGTGATGACAATGGTCATGGAGCATTGTTCTGACAAAGACATGGAGAATTGTGATGACAAGGGTCAGAGAGAATTGTGATGAAAAGTTCATGGAGCATTGTGGTTACAAAGGACACAGAGCCTGGTGATGACTCGGGCATGGACCATTGTGATGACAAACGTTATGCAGCATTGTGATGAATGGAGTCACGGAGCATTCTGATGACATGGGTTATGGAGCATTGTGAGGACAAGGGCATGGAGCATTGTGATGACAGGGCAAGGGAGCATTGGTCTGTCAATTTCATAGATTATTGTGATGACAGTGGGCATGGTGCATTGTGATGACAAGGGCATGGAGCATTGTGATGAGAAGGTCATGGATTATTGAGAAGCGAGGTGTCAGGGAGCATTGTGATGATATATGTCATGGTCCATTGCGATGACAATGGCATTGAGCATTGTGATGCCAAATATAATGGAGGATTGTGATGACAAATATAATGGAGCATTGTGATGCCTAGGGCTTGGAGCATTATGATGACAAGGGCCATTGAATATTTTCATGAAAAGGTCGTGAAGCATTGTGATGACAAGGTCCTGGAGCATTTTGATGACAAAACCATGGAGCCTTGTGATGACAAGTCTCATGGAGAATACTGATGAAAAGGGGCATGGAGCATTGTGATTACAGGGGTCTTGGAACATTGTGATGACAAGGGCATGGAACATTGTGAGGAGAAGACCAAGGAGCATTCTGATGGCATGCGTCATTGAGCTTTGTGATGACAAGGGCATGGAGCATTGTGATGACATGGGTCTTGGAGCATTGTGATGAAATGTGCATGGATCAGTGTGATGAAAAAGGCATGGAACCTTGTCATGACAGGGTTCAAGGAGCATACAGGCAACAAGTGTCAGGGAGCATTTTGATGACAAGTGTATTGAGCATTGTGATGACAAAGATCATGGAGGATTGTGATGAGAAGACCATGGATAATTGTGATGACGAGCTTCATGGGGCATTGTGATGACAAGTGTTATGGAATATTGTGATCAAAAGTGTTTGGAGCATTGTTATGACAGAGGTCATGGAGCATTTTGATTTCATTGTGATGACAATAGCATGAAGCATTATGATGATGGGCATGGTGCATTGTGATGACAGGGTTCATGGATCATTGAGATGAAAAGGGGCATAGAGCATTGTGATTACAGGGTTCTTGGAGCATTGTGATGAGAAGGGTCATGGAGCCTTGTGATGACAAGGCCATGGAACATCGTGATGGCAGGGTTCATGGAGCATTGTTAAGATAGGGGTAATGGAACATTGTGATGAGAAGGCCATGGAGCATTCTGATGACATGTGTCATGGAGCTTTGTGATGACAAGGGCATGGAGCAATGTGATGAGAGTGTTCATGGAGCATTGTGATGCCAAGGGTCATGGATCTTTGTGATGACAAATGCCATGGAGCATTTTGATGGCAAGTGCGTTGTGAATTCTGATGAGAAGGGCAGGGAGCATTGTGATGACAGGGTCATGGAGCTATTTCAAGAAATGTGTCATGGAACATTTTGATGACAGGTTTTATGGATCATTGTGATGTCAGGGGTCATTTAGCATTTTGATGAAATGGATCATGGATCATTTTGATGACAGATGTTATGGAACATTGTGATGTCAGGGGTCATCGAACATTGTGATGATAATTGCATGTAGCATTGTGATGACAGGAGTCATGGAAAATTGTGATGACAGGGATGAGGGAGTCCTGTGACAAATAGTGATGTAGCACCGTCATATCAGTGGTGAGGGAGCATTTTGATGAGAAATGCATGGAGCATGGTGATGACAAGATTGTGGAGCACTGTGATGACAAGTGCATGGTTCATTTTTATGACATGTGTCATGGAGCATTGTGCTGACAGGCACATGGAGCATTGTGATGACAAGGGTCATGGAGCATTGCGCTGAGAAAGGCATAGAACATTTTGATGACAAGGGTCAAAGAGCATTGTAATGAAAATTCAGGGAGCATTGTGGTTAAAAGGGTCACAGAGACATTTGATGACGAGGACATGGACCATTTTGATGACAGAGGTCATGAAGCATTGTGATGACTGGAGTCACGGAGCATTGTGATGACAGGGGTCATGGAGCATTGTGATAACAAGGGCATGGAGCATGGTGATCAGAAGGGCATGGAACATTGGTCTAATAAGTTTCATGACTTATTGCGATGAGAGCTGGAATGGCACATTGAAATGACAAGGGCATGGATCATTGTGATGACCAGGTCATGCAGTATTGAGAACACAGGTGTCAGGGAGCATTGTGATGACATATGTCATGACCCATTGTGATGACAATGGCATGGAGCTTTGTGATGCCAAATGTCATGGAGGATTCTGATGACAAATGTTATGGAGCATTCTGATGACAATGCCTTGGAGCATTGTGATGACATGGGTCAGGGAGCATTGTGCTGACAAGTGCATGGAGAATTATGATGACAAGGGTCATGGAATATTCTGATGACAACTTGTGGAGTATTTTGATGACAATGGCATGGAGCATTGTGATGTAAACGGCATGGTGCATTGTGATGAAAAAGGCATGGTGCCTTTTCGTGACAGGGTTCAAGGAGCATTCTGGCGACAAGTGTCAGGGAGCATTGTGATGACAAGTGTATTGAGAATTGTGATGACAAACGTCATGGGGCATTGTGATGAAAAGGGAATGGAGTATTGTGATGACAGGCATCATGGAGCGTTGTGATGACAAGTGTTATGGAACATTGTGATCACAAGGGCTTGGAGCATTGTGATGACAGAGGTCATGGATCATTTTGATTTCAAGGAGCATGGAGCATTGTGATGACAAGGGCATGAAGCAATGTGATCCCAAGGTTCATGGAGGGTTGTGATGACAATGGTACTGGAGTATTGTGATGACAAGCAAATAGAGCATTGTAATGACAAGGTCATGTACCATTTTGCTGACAAAGGCATGAAGCATTGTGATGACAGCTGTCATGGAGCACTGTGATGACAAGCGTCATGGAGGATTCTGATGACAAAGGTAATGGAGCATTGTGATGACAATGGCTTGGAGCATTGTGATTACAAGGGTCAGGGAGCATTGTGCTGGCAAGTGCATGGAGAATTGTGTTGACAAGGGTCATGGAGCATTTTGATGACAGGGGTTATGGAACATTGTGATGTCAGGGGTCATGGAACATTGTGATTATAAGGGGATGTAGCACTGTGATGACAGGGTTATGGAACATTGTGATTCCATGGGTGAGGGAGTATTGTGATGACTAGTGATGGAACACTGTGATATCTCTGGTGAGAGAGCATTTTGATGAGAGGTGCATGGAGCATTGTGATTACAAAGTTTATGGAGCATTGCAATGATAAGGTTGTGGACCGTTGTGATGAAATGCGCGTGGCACATTTTGATGACAATGGTCATGGAGCATTGTTGTGACAAAGACATGGAGCATTGTGATGACAAGGGTCACAGAGAATTGTGATGAAAAGTTCATGGAGCATTGTGGTTACAAAGGTCACAGAGCCTTGTGATGACGCTGGCATGGACCACTGTGATGACAAACCTTATGAAGCATTGTGATGACTGGAGTTACGGAGCATTGTGATGACAGGGTTCATGGAGCATTTTAATGACAAGGGCATGGAGCATTGTTATGACAGGAGAATGGAGCATTCGTCTAACAAATTTCATAGATTATTGTGATGACATTGGGCATGGTGCATTGTGATGACAAGGGCATGGAGCATTGTGATGAGAAGGTCATGGATTATTGTGAAGACTCGTGTCAGGGAGCATTGTGATGACATATGTCATGGTCCATTGCAATGACAATGGCATGGAGCATTGTGATGCCGAATGTAATGGAGGATTGTGATGACAAATATAATGGAGCATTGTGATGATTAGCGCTTGGAGCATTATGATGACAAGGGCCATTGATAATTTTCATGACAAGGTCGTGAAGCATTGTGATGATAAGGTTCTGGAGCATTGTGATGACAAAACTATGGAGCCTTGTGATGACAAGTCTCATGGAGCATACTGATGAAAAAGTGCATGGAGCATTGTGATTACAGGGGTCTTGGATCATTGTGATGACAAGGGCATGGAACATTGTGAGGAGAAGACCAAGGAGCATTCTGATGCCATGTGTCATTGAGCTTTGTGATGACAAGGGCATGGAGCATTGTGATGACAGGGTCATGGAGCAATTGGATGAAAAGTGTCATGGAACATTTTGATGACAGGTGTTATGGAACATTGTGATGTCAGGGGTCATCAAACATTGTGATGATAAGTGCATGTAGCATTGTGATGGCAGGAGTCATGGAAAATTGTGATGACAGGGGTGAGGGAGTCTTGTGACAAATAGTGATGTAGCATTGTGATATCAGTGGTGAGAGAGCATTTTGATGAGATGTGCATGGAGCATTATGATGACAATGTTTATGGAGCATGGTGATGAAAAGTTTGTTGAGCACTGTGATGAAAAGCGCATGGTGCATTGTGATGACGTGTCCTGGAGGATTGTGCTGTGAAGCGCATGGAGCATTGTGATGACAAGGGTCATGGAGCTTTGTGCTGATAAAGGCATAGAGCATTGTGATGACAAGGGTCAAAGAGCATTGTGATGAAAAGTTCACGGAGCATTGTGGTTCAAATGGTCACAGAGACTGTTGATGACAAGGACATGGACAATTGTGATGACAAAGGACATGAAGCATTGTGATGACTGGAGTCACGGAGCATTCTGTTGACAGGGGTCATGGAGAATTTTGATAACAAGGGCATGGAGCATTGTGATGACAAGGGAATGGAACATTGGTCTAATAAGTTTCATGGATTGTTGCAATGACAGTTGGAATGGCGCATTGTGATGACAAGGGCATGGAGCATAGTGAAGACCAGGTCATGCAGTATTGTGAAGACAGGTGTCAGGGAGCATTGTGATGACATATGTAATGGCCCATTGTGATGACAATGGCATGGAGCATTGTAATGCCAAGTGTCATGGAGGTTTCTGATGACAAATGTAATGGAGCATTGTGATGACAATGGCTTGGAGCATTGTGATGACAAGGGTCAGGGAGCATTGTGCTGACAAGTGCATGGAGAATTGTGATGACAAGGGTCATGGAGCACTCTGATGACAAGTGTCAGAGAGCATTGTGATGACAAGTGTATGGAGAATTGTGATGACAAAGGTCATGGAGTATAGTGATGAAAAGGGCATGGAATATTGTGATGACAGGCATCATGGAGCATTGTGATGACAAGTGTTATGGAAAATTTTGATCACATGGGTTTGGAGCATTGTGATGACAGAGATCATGGATCATTTTGATTTCAAGGAGCATGGAGCATTGTGATGACAAGGGCTTAAGGCAATGTGATCCCAAGGTTCATGGAGGATGGTGATGACAATGGAAATGGAGTATTGTGATGACAAGTGCATAGAGCATTTTAATGACAAGGTCATGTAGCATTTTGCTGACAAAGGCATGGACCATTGTGATGACATGTGTCATGGAGCACTGTGATCACAGGCGTCATGGAGCATTGTGAATACAGGGGTCATGGAGCATTGGGATGACAAGGGCATGGATCATTGGGATGACAAGGGTCATGGAGCACTGGGCCGAAAATGTTCATGGAGTGTTGTGATTACAGGGTCATGGAGCATTGTGATGACTAGGGAATGGAGCATTTTGATGACAAGAGTCCCGTATCATTGTGTTGTCAGGAGTCATGGAGTCTTGTGATGCCAGTGGTCATGGAGCATTGTGATGATATTGGCCACGGAGCACTGTGATGTGTAGGTCGTGGAGCATTGGGCTGAATATGTTCATGGATTATTGTGATGATACGGGTCATGGAGCATTGTGATGACAAGGGAATGGAGCATGGTGATGACAATGTCCTGGAGCATTGTGATGAGAAGACCATGGTGACTTGTGATGACAATCTCATGGAGCATTCTGATGAAAAGGGGCATGGAGCATTGTGATTACAAAGGTCTTGGAGCATTGTGATGAAAACGGCACGGATCATTGTTATGAAAAAGGTATGGAACCTTGTCATGACAGGGTTCAATGAGCATACTGACGACTAGTGTCAGGGAGCATTGTGATGACTAGTGTATTGAGCATTGTGATGACAAAGCTCTTGGAGTATTGTGATAAGAAGACCATGGTTAATTGTTATGATGAGCGTCATGGGGTGTTGTGATGATAAGTGTTTTGGAACATTGTGATCACAAGGGTTTGGAGCATTATGATGACAGAGGTCATGGAGATTATTGAATTCATTGTGATGACAATAGCCTGAAGCATTATGATGATGGGCATGCTGCATTGTGATGACAGGGTTCATGGAGCATTGAGATGAAAAGGGGCATGGAGCATTTTGTTTACAGGGGTCTTGGAGCATTTTGATGACAAGGGCATGGAGCATTGTGATGAGAAGGCCATGGAACATTCTGATGACATGCGTCATGGAGCTTTGTGATGACAAGGGCATGGAGCATTGTGATTACAAGGGTCTTCAGCATTGTGATAACAAGTGTCATGGAACCTTGTGATGACTAGGCCGTGGAACATTGTGATGGCAGGGGTCATGTTGAATTGTTATGACAGAGGTAATGGAGCATTGTGATGAGAAGGGCATGGAATATTGGTCTAAAATGTTTCATGGATTATTATGATGAGAGTGGGCATAGAACATTGTGATGACAAGGGTACGGAACACTATGATGCATGAGTCATGCAGGATTGTAATGACAAGTGCATGGAGCATTGTGATGACAAAAGTCATGAAGCATTGTGATGACTGGAGTCACGGAGCATTGTGATGACAAGGGCATGGAGCATTGTGATGAGAAGGTCATGGAGTATTTTGAAGACAGGTTTCAGGGAGCATTGTAATGACCTATGTCATGGTCCATTGCGATGACAATGGCATGGAGCATTGTTATGCCAAATGTAATGGAGGATTGTTATGACAAATATAATGGAGCATTGTGATGACTAGTGCTTGGAGCATTATGATGACAAGGGCCATTGAGAACTTTCATGACAAGGTCGTGAAGCATTGTGATGACAAGGTCCTGGAGCATTGTGATGAGAAAACCATGGAGCCTTGTGATGACAAATCTCATGGAGCATACTGATGAAAAGGGTCATGGACCATTGTGATTACAGGGGTCTTGGAACATTGTGATGAAAAGCTCATGGAACCTTGTTATGACAGGGTTCAAGGAGAGTACAGAAAACAAGTGTCAGGGAGCATTTGGATGACAAGTGTACTGAGCATTGTGATGACAAAGGTCATGGAGCACTGTGATGAGAAGACCATAGATAACTGTGATGACGAGCGTCATGGGGCATTGTGATGACAAGTGTTATGGAATATTGTGATCACAAGGGTTTGGAGCATTGTTATGACAGAGGTCATGGAGCATTTTGATTTCATTGTGATGATAATAGCATGAAGCATTAGGATGATGGGCATGGTGTATTGTGATGACAGGTTTCATGGAGCATTGAGATGAAAAGTGTCATGGAGCACTGTGATTACAGGGTTTTGGAGCAGTGTGATGACAAGGGCATAGAGCATTGTGATGAGAATGCCATGGAACATTCTGCTGACATGCGTCATGGAGCTTTGTGATGACAAGGGCATAGATTATTGTAATGAGAAGGTCATGTAGCATTTTGATGACAAAGGCATGGAGCATTGTGATGACAGGTGTCATGGAGCACTGTGATGACAAGCGTCACGGAGCATTGTGAATACCGGGGTCATGGAGCATTGGGATGACAAGGGCATGGATCATTGTGATGACAAGCGTCATGGAGTATTGGGCTGAAAATATCCATGGAGTATCGTGATGACAGTGGTCATGGAGTATTGTGATGACTAGGGAATGGAGCATTGTGATGACAAGAGTCCCGGATCATTGTGTTGTCAGGTGTCATGGAGTGTTGTGATGACAGTGATCATGGAGCATTGTGATGATATTTGTCTTGGGGCATTGTGATGAGAAGGTCATGGAGCATTGGGCTGAAAATATTCATGGAGTATTGTGATGACAGGGATCATGGAGCATTGTGATGACAAGGGAATGGAGCATGGTGATGACAAGGTCCTGGAGCATTGTGATGAGAAGACCATGGAGACTTGTAATGAGAAGTCTCATGGAGCATTCTGACGATAAGGGGCATGGAGCATTGTGATTACAGGGGTCTTGGAGCATTGTGATGACAAGGGCATGGAGCATTTTGAGGAGAAGGCCATGGAACATTCTGATGGCATGCGTCATGAAGCTTTGTGATGACAAGGGCATGGAACATTGTGATTACAGGGGTTTTGGAGCATTGTGATGACAAGGGTCATGGAGGCTTGTGATGACAAGGCCTTGGAACACTGTGATGGCAGGGGTCATGGAGCATTGTTATGACAGAGATAATGGAGCATTGTGATGAGAAGGACATTGAGCATTGGTCTGAAATGTTTCATGGATTATTGTGATGAGAGTGGGCATGGAGCATTGTGATGACAAGGGCACGGAACACTGTGATACATGGGTCATGGAGGATTGTAATGACAAGGGCATGGAGCATTGTGATGGGAAGTGCATCGAGCATTGTGATGACAAGTGTCATGGAGCTTTGTGATGACAAGGGCCAGGAGCCATGTGATGAGAGGGTTCATGGAGCATTGTGATGACAATGACATGGAGCATTGTGATGCCAAGGGCCATGGAGCTTTGTGATGACAATGGTCATGGAGCATTTTGATGACAAGGGTGTGATGCATTGTGATGAGAAGGGCAGGGAGCATTTTGATGACAGGGTCATGCAGCAATTTGATGAAAAGTGTAATGGAACATTTTGATGACAGGGGTTATAGAACATTGTGATGCCAGGGGTCATGGATCTTTGGGATGAAATGGGTCATGGAGCATTTTGATGACAGTGGTTATGGAACATTGTGATGTCAGGGGTCATGGATCATTGTGCAGATAAGGGGATGTAGCATTGTGATGACAGTGGTCATGGAACATTGTGATAACAGGGGTGAGGGAGGATTGTGATGACTAGTGGTGGAACATTGTGATATCTCATGTGAGAGAGCATTTGGATGAGAATTTCATGGAGCATTGTGATTACAAGATTTATGGAGCATAGCGATGACAATGTTGTGGATCATTGTGATGAAAATTGCATGGCACATTGTGATGACAAGGGTCATGGAGCATTGTTCTGACAAAGGCATGAAGCATTGTGATGACAAGGGTCATGGAGCATTGTGATGAAAAGTTCATGGAGCATTGTGGTTAAAATGGTCACAGAGGCTTGTGATGACGCGGTCATGGACTGTTGTGATGACAAACGTTATGAAGCATTGTGATGACTGGAGTCAAGGGGCATTTTGATGACAGGGGTCATGGAGCATTGTGATGACAACGGCATGGAGCACTGTGATGACAGGGGCATGGATCATTGGTCTGACAAGTTTCACAGATGATTGTGATGACAGTGGACATGGTGCATTGTGATGACAAGGGCATGGAGCATTGTGATGACAAGGGCATGGAGTATTGTGAAGACAGGTGTCAGGGAGCATTGTGATGACATATGTCATGGTCCATTGCGATGACAATGGCATGGAACATTGTAATGCCAAATGTAATGGAGAATTGTAATGACAAATATAATGGAGCATTGTTATGACTACGGCTTGGAGCATTATGATGACAAGGGCCATTGAGAATTTTCATGACAATGTCGTGAAGCATTGGGATGACAAGGTCCTGGAGCACTGTGATGAGAATACCATGGAGCCTTGTGATGACAAGTCTCATGGAGCATACTGATGAAAAGGGGCATGGAGCATTCTGATTACAGGGGTCTTGGAACATTGTGATAACAAGGGCATGGAGCTTTGTGATGACAAGGGCATGGAGCATTGGTCTAATAAGTTTCATGGATTATTGTGATGACAGTTGGAATGGCGCATTGTGATGAAAAGGGCATGGAGCATTGTGATGACCAGGTCATGCAGTATTGTGAGAAGAGGTGTCACGGAACATTGTGATGACATATGTATTAGCCCATTGTGATGACAAAGGCATGGAGCATTGTGATGCCAAGTGTCATGGAGGATTCTGATGACAAAGGTAATGGAGCATTGTGATGACAATGGCTTGGAGCATAGTGATGACAAGGTTCAGGGAGCATTGTGCTGACAAGTGCATGGAGAATTGTGATGACAAGGGTCATGGAGCATTCTGATGACAAGCTTGTGGAGTATTTTGATGACAATGGCATGGAGCATTTTGATGAAAACGGCATGGGGCTTTGTGATGAAAAAGGCAAGGAGCCTTTTCGTGACAGGGTTCAAGGAGCATTCTGTCGACAAGTGTCTGGGAGCATTGTGATGACAAGTGTATTGAGAATTGTGATGACAAAGGTCATGGAGCATTGTGATGAAAAGGGCATGGAGTATTGTGATGAAAGGCATCATGGAGCGTTGTGATGAAAAGTGTTAGGGAACATTGTGATCACAAGGGTTTGGAGCATTGCGATGACAGAGGTCATGGATCATTTTGATTTCAAGGAGCATGGAGCATTGTGATGACAAGGGCATGAAGCAATGTGATCCCAAGGTTCATGGAGGATAGTGATGACAATGGTAATGCAGTATTGTGATGACAAGCACATAGAGCATTGTAATGACAAGGTCATGTAGCATTTTGCTGACAAAGGCATGGAGCATTGTGATGACAGGTGTCATGGAGCACTGAGATGACAAGCGTCACAGAGCATTGTGAATAGAGGGGTCATGGAGCATTGGGATGACAAGGGCATGGATCATTTTGATGGCAAGGGTCATGGAGAATTGGGCTAAAAATGTTCATGGAGTATTGTGATGAAAGGGGTCATGGAGCATTGTGATGACTAGGGAATGGAGCATTGTGATGACAATTGTCCCGGATCATTGTTTTGTCAGGTGTCATGGATTGTTGTGATCATTCAGCATTGTGATGATATTGGTCTTGGAGCATTGTAATCAGAAGGTCATGGGGCATTGGGCTGAAAATGTTCATGGAGTATTGTGATGACAGTGGTCATGGAGCATTGTGATCACAAGGGAATGGAGCATGGTGATGACAAGTTCCTGGAGCATTGTGATGAGATGACCATGGAGACTTGTGATGACAAGTCTCATGGAGCATTCTGATGAAAAGGGGCATGGAACATTGTGATTACTTTGGTCTTGGAGCATTGTGATGACAAGGGCATGGAGCATTGTGTGGAGAAGGCCATGGAACATTCTGATGACATGCGTCATGGAGCTTTGTGATGAAAAGGGCATGGAGCTTTGTGATTACAGGGGTCTTGGTGCATTGTGATGACAGAGGTAATGGAGAATTGTGATTAGAAGGGAATGGAGCATTGTGATTAAAAGGTTTTTGGAGCATTGTGATGATAAATTTCTGGACCGTTGGGATGAAAAGCGTGTGGCACATTGTGATGACAAGGGTCATGGAGCATTTTTCTGACAAAGGCATGGAGCATTGTGATGACAAGTGTCATGGAGCATTGTGATGAATAGTTCATGGAGCATTGTGGTTACAAAGGTAACAGAGCCTTGTGATGACACGGGTATCGACCATTGTGATGACAAATGTTATGAAGAATTGTGAAGACTGGAGTCAAGGAGCATTGTGATGATGTGGTCATGGAGCATTGTGATGAACAGGGCATGGAACATTGTACTGAGAATGGCATAGAGCATTGTGATGACATGTGTCATGGAGCATTGTGATGACAAGCGTCACGGAGCATTGTGAATACAGGGGTCATGGAGCATTAGGATGACAAGGGTTTGGATCATTGTGATGACAAGGGTCATGGAGAATTGGGCTGAAAATGTTCCTGGAGTATTGTGATGACGGGGGACATGGAGCATTGTGATGACAATGGAATGGAGCATGTTGTTGACAAGGTCCTGGAGCATTGTGATGAGATGACCAGGGAGACTTGTGATGACAGGTTTCATGGAGCATCCAGATGAAAAGGGGCATGGAGCATTGTGATGACAAGGGCACGGAACACTGTGATACATGGGTCATGGAGGATTTTAATGACAAGGGCATGGAGCATTGTGATGAGAAGGGCATCGAGCATTGTGATGACAAGTGTCATGGTGCTTTGTGATGACAAGGGCATGGAGCCATGTGATGAGAGTGTTCATGGAGCATTGTGATGACAATGACATGGAGCATTGTGATGCCAAGGGTCATGGAGCTTTGTGATGACAAATGTCATGGAGCATTTTGAAGACAAGTGTGTGGTGCATTGTGATGAGAAGGGCAGGGAGCATTTTGATGACAGGGTCATGCAGCAATTTGATGAAAAGTGTAATGGAACATTTTGATGAGAGGGGTTATAGAACATTGTGATGTCAGGGGTCATGGAACATTTTGCAGATAAGGGGATGTAGCATTGTGATGACAGGGGTCATGGAACATTGTGATAACAGGGGTGAGGGAGGATTGTGATGACTAGTTATGGAACATTGTGATATCTCATGTGAGAGAGCATTTGGATGAGAAGTGCATGGAGCATTATGATTACAAGGTTTATGGAGCATAGCAATGACAAGGTTGTGGATCATTGTGAGGAAAAGTGCATGGCACATTGTGATGAAAAGGGTCATGGAGCATTGTTTTGACAAAGGCATGGAGCATTGTGATGACAAGGGTCACGGAGCATTGTGATGAAAAGTTCATGGAGCATTGTGGTTAAAATGTTCACAGAGCCTTGTAATGAGGCGGGCATTGACCGTTGTGATGACAAGCGTTATGAAGCATTGTGATGACTGGAGTCACGGGGCATTTTGATGACAGGGGTCATGGAGCATTTTGATGACAAGGGCATGGAGCACTGTGATGACAGGGGCATGGAGCATTGGTCTGACAAGTTCCATAGATTATTGTGATGATAGTGGACATGGTGCATTGTGATGACAAGGGCATGGAGCATTATGATGACAAGGTCATGGAGTATTGTGAAGACAGGTGTCAGGGAGCATTGTGATGACATATGTCATGGTCCATTGCGATGACAATGGCATGGAGCATTGTGATGCCAAATGTAATGGAGAATTGTAATGACAAATATAATGGAGCATTGTTATGACTACGGCTTGGAGCATTATGATGACAAGGGCCATTGAGAATTTTCATGACAATGTCGTGAAGCATTGTGATGACAAGGTCCTGGAGCACTGTGATGAGAAAACCATATAGCCTTGTGATGACAAGTCTCATGGAGCATACTGAGGAAAAGGGGCATGGATCATTCTGATTACAGGGGTCTTGGAACATTGTGATAACAAGGGCATGGAGCATTGTGATGACAAGGGCATGGAGCATTGTTCTAATAAGTTTCATGGATAAATGTGATAACAGTTGGAATGGAGCATTGTGATGACCAGGTCATGCTGTATTGTGAGAAGAGGTGTCACTGAGCATTGTGATGACATATGTATTAGCCCATTGTGATGACAATGGCATGGAGCATTGTGATGCCAATTTTCATGGAGGATTCTGATGACAAAGGTAAAGGAGCATTGTGATGACAATGGCTTGGAGCATAGTGATGACAAGGTTCAGGGAGCAATGTGCTGACAAGTGCATGGAGAATTGTGATGACAAGGGTCATGGAGCATTCTGATGACAAGCTTGTGGAGTATTTTGATGACAATGGCATGGAGCATTGTGATGAAAACGGCATGGGGCTTTGTGATGAAAAAGGCAAGGAGCCTTTTCGTGACAGGGTTCAAGGAGCATTCTGTCAACAAGTGTCTGGGAGCATTGTGATGACAAGTGTATTGAGAATTGTGATGACAAAGGTCATGGAGCATTGCGATGAAAAGGGCATGGAGTATTGTGATGACAGGCATCATGGAGCGTTGTGATGAAAAGTGTTAGGGAACATTGTGATCACAAGGGTTTGGAGCATTGCGATGACAGAGGTCATGGATCATTTTGATTTCAAGGAGCATGGAGCATTGTGATGACAAGGGCATGAAGCAATGTGATCCCAAGGTTCATGGAGGATAGTGATGACAATGGTAATGCATTATTGTGATGACAAGCACATAGAGCATTGTAATGACAAGGTCATGTAGCATTTTGCTGACAAAGGCATGGAGCATTGTGATGACAGGTGTTATGGAGCACCGTGATGACAAGCGTCACGGAGCATTGTGAATACAGGGTTCATGGAGCATTGGGATGACAAGGGCATGGATCATTGTGATGACAAGTGTCATGGAGCATTGAGCTCAAAATGTTCATGGAGTATTGTGATGACAGGGGTCATGGAGCATTGTGATGACTAGGGAATGGAGCATTGTGATGACAAGAGTCCCGGATCATTGTGTTGTCAGGTGTCATTGAGTGTTTTGATGACAGTGATCATGGAGCATTGTGATGATATTGGTCTTGGAGCATTGTGATGAGAAGGTCATGGGGCATTGGGCTGAAAATGTTCATGGAGTATTGTGATGACAGGGGTCATGGAGCATTGTGATCACTAGGGAATGGAGCATGGTGATAACAAGGTCCTGGAGCATTGTGATGAGATGACCGTGGAGACTTGTGAAGACAAGTCTCATGGAGCATTCTGATGAAAAGGGGCATGGAGCATTGTGATTACATGGGTCTTGGAGCATTGTGATGACAAGGGCATGGGGAATTGTGTGGAGAAGGCCATGGAACATTCTGATGACATGCGTCATGGAGCTTTGTGATGACAAGGGCATGGAGCTTTGTGATTACAGGGGTCTTGGAGCATTGTGATGACAGAGGTAATGGAGCATTGTGATGAGAAGGGAATGGAGCATTGTGATGACCAGGTCATGCAGTATTGTGAAAAGTGGTGTCACGGAGCATTGTGATGACATATGTATTGTCCCATTGTGATGACAATGGCATGGAGCATTGTGATGCAAATTGTCATGGATGATTCTGATGACAAAGGTAATGGAGCATTTTGATGACAATGGCTTGGAGCATAGTTATGAAAAGGTTCAGGGAGCATTTTGCTGACAAGTGCATGGAGAATTGTGATGGCAAGAGTCATGGAGCATTCTGATGACAAGTTTGTGGAGTATTTTGATGACAATGGCATGGAGCATTGTGATGAAAACGGCATGGGGCATTGTGATGAAAACGGCATGCAGCCTTTTTGTGACAGTGTTCAAGGAGCATTCGGACGACAAGTGTCAGGGAGCATTGTGATGACAAGTGTATTGAGAATTGTGATGACAATGGTCATGGAGCATTGTGATGACAAGGACATGGGGCATTGTGATTACAGGGGTTTTGGAGCATTGTGATGACAAGGTTCATGGAGACTTGTGATGACAAGTCCGTGGATCATTTTGATGGCAGGGGTCATGGAGCAATTTTATGACATATTTAATGGAGCATTGTGATGAGAAGGGCATTGAGCATTGGTCTGAAATATTTCATGGAATATTGTGATGAGAGTGGGCATGGAGCATTGTGATGACAAGGGCACGGTACGCTGTGATACATGGGTCATGGAGGATTGTAATGACAAGGGCAAGGAGCATTGTGATGAGAAGGGCATCGAGCATTGTTATGACAAGTGTCATGGAGCTTTTGATGACAAGGGCATGGAGGTATGTGATGAGATGTTTCATGGAGCATTGTCATGAGAATGACATGGAGCATTGTGATGCCAAGGGTCATGGAGCTTTGTGATGACAAAAGTCATGGAGCATTTTGATGACAAGTGTTTTGTGTATTGTGATGAGAAGGGCAGGGAGATATTTAATGACAGGGTCATGCAGCAATTTGATGAAAAGTGTAATTGAACATTTTGATGACATGTGTTATACAACATTGTGTTGCCACGGATCATGGAGCTTTGGGATGAAAAGGGTCATGGAGAATTTTGATGACAGGGTTTATAGAACATTGTGATGTCAGGGGTCAAGGAACATTGTGCTGATAAGGGGATGTAGCATTGTGATGACAGGGGTCATGGAACATTGTGATAACAGGGTTGAGCGAGGATTGTGATGACTAGTGATGGAATATTGTGATATCTCATGTGAGAGAGCATTTGGATGAGAAGTGCATGGAGCATTGTGATTACAAGGTTTATGGAGCATAGCGATGACAAGGTTGTGGATCATTGTGATGAAAAGTGCATGGCATATTGTGATGACAAGGGTCATGGAGCATTGTTCTGACAAAGGCATGGAGCATTGTGATGACAAGGGTCACAGAGCATTGTGATGAAAAGTTCATGGAGCATTGGGGTTACAAAGGTAACAGAGCCTTGTGATGACGCGGGCATGGACCGTTGTGATGACAAACGTTAAGAAGCATAGTGATGACTGGAGTCAAGGAGCACTGTGATGACAGGGGTCATGGAGCATTGTGATGACAAGGGCATGGAGCATTGTGATGACAGGGGCATGGATCATTGGTCTGACAAGTTTCATAGATTATTGTGATGACATTGGACATGGTGCATTGTGATGACTAGGGCATGGAGCATTGTGAAGAGAAGGGCATAGAGTATTGTGAAGACGTGTCAGGGAGCATTATGATGACCTATGTCATGGTCCATTGCGATGACAATAGCATGGAGCATTGTGATGCCAAATGTAATGGAGGATGTGATGACAAATATAATGGAGCATTGTGATGACTAGGGCTTGGAGCATTATGTTGACAAGGGCCATTGAGAATTTTCATGACAATGTTGTGAAGCATTGTGATGACAAAGTCCTGGAGCATTGTGATGAGAAAACCATGGAGGCTTGTGATGACAAATCTCAAGGAGCATACTGATGAAAATGGGCCTGGAGCATTCTGATTACAGGGGAATTGGAACATTGTGATACAAGGGCATGGAGCATTGTGATGACAAGTGAATGCAGTATTGTGAAGATAGGTGTCAGGGAGCATTGTGATGACATATGTAATGGCCCATTGTGATGACAAAGGCATGGAGCATTGTGATGCCAAGTGTCATGGAGGATTCTAATGACAAAGGTAATGGAGCATTGTGATGACAAGGGTTTGGAGCATTGTGATGACAAGGGTCAGGGAGCATTGTGCTGACATGTGCATGGATAATTGTGATGACAAGAGACATGGAGAATTCTGATGAAAAGCTTGTGGAGTATTTTGATGACAATTGCATGGAGCATTGTGATGAAAATGGCATGGGGCATTGTGATGAAAAAGGAATGGAGCCTTTTGGTGACAGGGTTCAAGGAGCACTTTGACGACAATGTCAGGGAGCATTGTGATGACAAGTGCATTGAGAATTGTGATGACAAGGGTCATGGAGCATTGTGATGAAAAGTTCATGGAGCATTGTGGTTAAAATGGTCACAGAGCCTTGTGATGACGCGGGCATGGACCGTTGTGATGACAAACGTTATGAAGCATTGTGATGACTGGAGTCACGGGGCATTGTGATGACAGGGGTCATGGAGCATTGTGATGACAAGGGCATGGAGCCCTGTGATGACAGGGGCATGGAACATTGGTCTGACAATTTTCATAGTTGATTGTGATGACAGTGGACATGGTGCATTGTGATGACAAGGGCATGGAGCATTGTGATGACAAGGGCATGGAGTATTGTGAAGACAGGTGTCAGGGAGCATTGTGATGACCTATGTCATGGTCCATTGCGATGACAATGGCATGGAGCATTGTGATGCCAAATGTAATGGAGGATTGTAATGACAAATATAATGGAGCATTGTGATGACTACGGCTTGGAGAATTATGATGACAAGGGCCAATGAGAATTTTCATGACAATGTTGTGAAGCATTGTGATGACAAAGTCCTGGATCATTGTGATGAGAAAACCATGGAGCCTTGTGATGACAAGTCTCATGGAGCATACTGATGAAAAGGGGCATGGAGCATTCTGATTACAGGGGTCTTGGAACATTGTGATAACAAGGGCATGGAGCATTGTGATGACAAGGGCATGGAGCATTGGTCTAATAATTTTCATGGATTATTGTGATGACAGTTGGAATGGCGCATTGTGATGACAAGGGCATGGAGCATTGTGATGACCAGGTCATGCAGTATTGTGAAAAGAGGTGTCACGGAGCATTGTGATGACATATGTATTGGCCCATTGTGATGACAATGGCATGCAGCACTGATGACAAGTGTCATGGAGGATTCTGATGACAAAGGTAATGGAGCATTGTGATGACAATGGCTTGGAGCATACTGATGACAAGGTTCAGGGAGCATTGTGCTGACAAGTGCATGGAGAATTGTGATGACAAGGGTCATGGAGCATTCTGACGAAAAGCTTGTGGAGTATTTTGATGACAATGGCATGGAACATTGTGATGAAAACGGCATGGGGATTTGTGATGAAAAATGCATGCAGCCTTTTCGTGACAGTGTTCAAGGAGCATTCTGACGACAAGTGTCATGGAGCATTGTGATGACAAGTGTATTGAGAATTGTGATGACAAAGGTCATGGAGCATTGCGATGAAAAGGGCATGGAGTATTGTGATGACAGGCATCATGGAGCGTTGTGATGACAAGTTTTATGGAACATTGTTATCAAAAGTGTTTGGAGCATTGCGATGACAGTGGTCATGGATCATTTTGATTTCAAGGAGCATGTAGCATTGTGATGACAAGGGCATGAAGCAATGTGATCCCAAGGTTCATGGAGGATAGTGATGACAATGGTAATGGAGTATTGTGATGACAAGTGCATAGATTATTGTAATGAGAAGGTCATGTAGCATTTTGATGACAAAGGCATGGAGCATTGTGATGACAGGTGTCATGGAGCACTGTGACGACAAGCGTCACGGAGCATTGTGAATACAGGGGTCATGGAGCATTGGGATGGCAAGGGCATGGATCATTGTGATGACAAGCGTCATGGAGTATTGGGCTGAAAATATTCATGGAGTATTGTGATGACAGTGGTCATGGAGCATTGTGATGGCTAGGGAATGGAGCATTGTGATGACAAGAGTCCCAGATCATTGTGTTGTCCGGTGTCATGGAGTGTTGTGATGACAGTGATCATGGAGCATTGTGATGATATTTGTATTGGAGCATTGTGATGAGTAGGTCATGGAGCATTGGGCTGTAAATATTCATGGAGTATTGTGATGACAGGGGTCATGGAGCATTGTGATGACAAGGGAATGGAGCATGGTGAAGACAAGGTCCTGGAGTATTGAGATAAGACCATGGAGACTTGTAATGACAAGTCTCATGGAGCATTCTGATGATAAGTGTCATGGAGCATTGTGATTACATGGGTCTTGGAGCATTGTGATGACAAGGGCATGGAGCATTTTGAGGAGAAGGCCATGGAACATTCTGATGACATGCGTCATGAAGCTTTGTGATGACAAGGGCATGGAGCATTGTGATTACAGGGGTTTTGGAGCATTGTGATGACAAGGTTCATGGAGCCTTGTGATGACAAGGCCGTGGAACACTGTGATGGCAGGGGTCATGGAGCATTGTTATGACAGATATAATGGAACATTGTGATAAGAAGGGCATTGAGCATTGGTCTGAAATGTTTCATGGATTATTGTGATGAGAGTGGGCATGGATCATTGTGATGACAAGGGCACGGAACACTGTGATACATGGGTCATGGAGGATTGTAATGACAAGTGCATGGAGCATTGTGATGGGAAGTTAATCGTGCATTGTGATGACAAGTGTCATGGTGCATTGTGATGACAAGGGCATGGAGCCATTTGATGAGAGGTTTCATGGAGAATTGTGATGACAATGACATGGAACATTGTGATGCCAAGGGCCATGGAGCTTTGTGATGACAATGGTCATGGAGCATTTTGATGACAAGGGTGTGGTGCATTGTGATGAGAAGGTCAGGGAGCATTTTGATGACAGGGTCATGCAGCAATTTGATGAAAAGTGTAATGGAACATTTTGATGACAGGGGTTATAGAACATTGTGATGCCAGGGGTCATGGATCTTTAGGATGAAAAGGGTCATGGAGCATTTTGATGACAGGGGTTATGGAACATTGTGATGTCAGGGGTCATGGATCATTGTGCAGATAAGGGGATGTAGCATTGTGATGACAGTGGTCATGGAACATTGTGATAACAGGGGTGAGGGAGGATTGTGATGACTAGTGGTGGAACATTGTGATATCTCATGTGAGAGAGCATTTGGATGAGAAGTTCATGGAGCATTGTGATTACAAGATTTATGGAGCATAGCGATGACAAGGTTGTGGATCATTGTGATGAAAAGTGCATGGCACATTGTGATGATAAGGGTCATGGAGCATTGTTCTGACAAAGGCATGGAGCATTGGGATGGCAAGGGTCATGGAGCATTGTGATGAAAAGTTCATGGAGCATTGTGATTAAAATGGTCACAGAGCCTTGTGATGACACGGGCATGGACCGTTGTGATGACAACCATTATGAAGCATTGTAATGACTGGAGTCACGGGGCATTGTGATGACAGGGGTCATGGAGCATTGTGATGACAACGGCATGGAGCACTGTGATGACAGGGGCATGGAGCATTGGTCTGACAAGTTTCATAGATGATTGTGATGACAGTGGACATGGTGCATTGTGATGACAAGGGCATGGAGCATTGTGATGACAAGGGCATGGAGTAAGGTGTGAGGGAGCATTGTGATGACATATGTCACGGTCCATTGCAATGAAAATGGCATGGAGCATTGTGATGCCAAATGTAATGGAGTATTGTAATGACAAATATAATGGAGCATTGTTATGACTACAGCTTGGAGCATTATGATGACAAGGGCCATTGAGAATTTTCATGACAATGTCGTGAAGCATTGTGATGACAAGGTCCTGGAGCACTGTGATGAGAAAACCATGGAGCCTTGTGATGACAAGTCTCATGGAGCATACTGATGAAAAGGGGCATGGAGCATTCTGATTACAGGGGTCTTGGAACTTTGTGATAACAAGGGCATGGAGCATTGTGATGACAAGGGCATGGAGCATTGGTCTAATAAGTTTCATGGATTATTGTGATGACAGTTGGAATGGCGCATTGTGATGACAAGGGCATGGAGCATTGTGATGACCAGGTCATGCAGTATTGTGAGAAGAGGTGTCACGGAGCATTGTGATGACATATGTATTAGCCCATTGTGATGACAATGGCAAGGAGCATTGTGATGCCAAGTGTCATGGAGGATTCTGATGACAAAGGTAATGGAGCATTGTGATGACAATGGCTTGGAGCATAGTGATGACAAGGTTCAGGGAGAATTGTGCTGACAAGTGCATGGAGAATTGTGATGACAAGGGTCATGGAGCATTCTGATGACAAGCTTGTGGAGTATTTTGATGACAATGGCATGGAGCATTGTGATGAAAACCGCATGGAGCTTTGTGATGAAAAAGGCAAGGAGCCTTTTCGTGACAGGGTTCAAGGAGCATTCTGACGACAAGTGTCAGGGAGCATAGTGATGACAAGTGTATTGAGAATTGTGATGACAAAGGTCATGGAGCATTGTGATGAAAAGGGCATGGAGTATTGTGATGACAGGCATCATGGAGCACTGTGATGAAAAGTGTTATGGAACATTGTGATCACAATGGTTTGGAGCACTGCGATGACACTGGTCATGGATCATTTTGATTTCAAGGAGCATGGAGCATTGTGATGACAAGGGCATGAAGCAATGTGATCCCAAAGTACATGGAGTATAGTGATGACAATGGTAATGCAGTATTGTGATGTCAAGCACATAGAGCATTGTAATGACAAGGTCATGTAGCATTTTGCTGACAAAGGCATGGAGCATTGTGATGACAGGTGTCATGGAGCACTGTGATGACACGCGTCACAGAGCATTGTGAATACAGTGGTCAAGGAGCATTGGGATGACAAGGGCATGGATCATTGTGATGACAAGGGTCATGGAGCATTGGGCTGAAAATGTTCATGGAGTATTGTGATGAAAGGGGTCATGGAGCATTGTGATGACTAGGGAATGGAGCATTGTGAATACAAGAGTCCCGGATCATTGTGTTGTCAGGTGTCATGGAGTGTTGTGATGACAGTGATCATGGAGCATTGTGATGATATTGGTCTTGGAGCATTGTGATGAGAAGGTCATGGGGCATTGGGCTGAAAATGTTCATGGAGTATTGTGATGACAGGGATCAGGGAGCATTGTGATCACAAGGGAATGGAGCATGGTGATGACAAGTTCCTGGAGCATTGTGATGAGATGACCATGGAGACTTGTGATGACAAGTCTCATGGAGCATTCTGATGAAAAGGGGCATGGAGCATTGTGATTACATGGGTCTTGGAGCATTGTGATGACAAGGGCATGGAGCATTGTGTGGAGAAGGCCATGGAACATTCTGATGACATGCGTCATGGAGCTTTGTGATGACAAGGGCATGGAGCTTTGTGATTACAGGGGTCTTGGTGCATTGTGATGACAGAGGTAATGGAGAATTGTGATGAGAAGGGAATGGAGCATTGTGATTACAAAGTTTATGGAGCATTGCGATGACAAATTTCTGGACCGTTGGGATCAAAAGCGTGTGGCACATTGTGATTACAAGTGTCATGGAGCATTTTTCTGACAGAGGCATGGAGCATTGTGATGACAAGTGTCACGGAGCATTGTGATGAAAAGTTCATGGAGCATTGTGGTTACAAAGGTAACAGAGCCTTGTGATGACACGGGTATCGACCACTGTGATGACAAATGTTATGAAGAATTGTGAAGACTGGTGTCAAGGAGCATTGTGATGACAGGGGTCATGGAGCATTGTGATGAACAGGGCATGGAGCATTGTGCTGAGAATAGCATAGAGCATTGTGATGACATGTGTCATGGAGCATTGTGATGACAAGCGTCACGGAGCATTGTGAATACAGGGGTCATGCAGCATTAGGATGACAAGGGATTGGATCATTGTGATGACAACGGTCATGGAGAATTGGGCTGAAAATGTTCCTGGGGTATTGTGATGACAGGGGACATGGAGCATTGTGATGACAATGGAATGGAGCATGTTGATGACAAGGTCCTGGAGCATTGTGATGAGATGTACAGGGAGACTTGTGATGACAGGTTTCATGGAGCATCCTGATGAAAAGGGGCATGGAGCATTGTGATTACAGGGGTCTTGGAGCATTGTGATGACAACGGCATGGAGCATTGTTAGGAGAAGGCCATGGAACATTCTGATTACATGCGTCATGGTGCTTTGTGATGAAAAGGGCATGGAGCATTGTGATTACAGGGGTCTTGGAGCATTGTGATGACAAGGGTCATGGAGCCTTGTGATGACAAAGCCGTTGAACATTGTGATGGCGGGTGTCATGGAGCACTGTTATGACAGAGGTAATGGAGCATTGTGATGAGAAGAGCATTGAGCATTGGTCTGAAATATTTCATGGATTGTTGTGATGAGAGTGGGCATGGATCATTGTGATGACAAGGGCACGGAACACTGTGATACATGGGTCATGGAGGATTGTAATGACAAGGGCATGGAGCATTGTGATGGGAAGTGCATCGAGCATTGTGATGACAAGTGTCATGGTGCTTTGTGATGACAAGGGCATGGAGCCATGTGATGAGAGGGTTCATGGAGCATTGTGATGACAATGACATGGAGCATTGTGATGCCAAGGGCAATGGAGCTCTGTGATGACAATGGTCATGGAGCATTTTGATGACAAGGGTGTGGTGCATTGTGATGAGAAGGGCAGGGAGCATTTTGATGACAGGGTCATGCAGCAATTTGATGAAAAGTGTAATGGAACATTTTGATGACAGGGGTTATAGAACATTGTGATGCCAGGGGTCATGGATCTTTAGGATGAAAAGGGTCATGGAGCATTTTGATGACAGGGGTTATGGAACATTGTGATGTCAGGGGTCATGGAACATTGTGCAGATAAGGGGATGTAGCATTGTGATGACAGGTGTCATGGAACATTGTGATAACAGGGGTGAGGGAGGATTGTGTTGACTAGTGGTGGAACATTGTGATATCTCATGTGAGAGAGCATTTGGATGAGAAGTTCATGGAGCATTGTGATTACAAGGTTTAAGGAGCATAGTGATGACAAGGTTGTGGATCATTGTGATGAAAAGTGCATGGCACATTGTGATGACAAAGGTCATGGAGCATTGCTCTGAAAAAGGCATGGAGCATTGTGATGACAAGGGTCACGGAGCATTGTGATGAAAAGTTCATGGAGCATTGTGGTTAAAATGGTCACAGAGCCTTGTGATGACGCGGGCATGGACCGTTGTGATGACAAACGTTATGAAGCATTGTGATGACTGGAGTCACGGGGCATTGTGATGACAGGGGTCATGGAGCATTGTGATGACAAGGGCATGGAGCCCTGTGATGACAGGGGCATGGAACATTGGTCTGACAATTTTCATAGTTGATTGTGATGACAGTGGACATGGTGCATTGTGATGACAAGGGCATGGAGCATTGTGATGACAAGGGCATGAAGTATTGTGAAGACAGGTGTCAGGGAGCATTGTGATGACCTATGTCATGGTCCATTGCGATGACAATGGCATGGAGCATTGTGATGCCAAATGTAATGGAGGATTGTAATGACAAATATAATGGAGCATTGTGATGACTACGGCTTGGAGCATTATGATGACAAGGGCCAATGAGAATTTTCATGACAATGTCGTGAAGCATTGTGATGACAAAGTCCTGGATCACTGTGATGAGAAAACCATGGAGCCTTGTGATGACAAGTCTCATGGAGCATACTGATGAAAAGGGGCATGGAGCATTCTGATTACAGGGGTCTTGGAACATTGTGATAACAAGGGCATGGAGCATTGTGATGACAAGGGCATGGAGCATTGGTCTAATAATTTTCATGGATTATTGTGATGACAGTTGGAATGGCGCATTGTGATGACAAGGGCATGGAGCATTGTGATGACCAGGTCATGCAGTATTGTGAAAAGAGGTGTCACGGAGCATTGTGATGACATATGTATTGGCCCATTGTGATGACAATGGCATGCAGCACTGATGACAAGTGTCATGGAGGATTCTGATGACAAAGGTAATGGAGCATTGTGATGACAATGGCTTGGAGCATAGTGATGACAAGGTTCAGGGAGCATTGTGCTGACAAGTGCATGGAGAATTGTGATGACAAGGGTCATGGAGCATTCTGACGAAAAGCTTGTGGAGTATTTTGATGACAATGGCATGGAGCATTGTGATGAAAACGGCATGGGGATTTGTGATGAAAAATGCATGCAGCCTTTTCGTGACAGTGTTCAAGGAGCATTCTGACGACAAGTGTCATGGAGCATTGTGATGACAAGTGTATTGAGAATTATGATGACAAAGGTCATGGAGCATTGCGATGAAAAGGGCATGGAGTATTGTGATGACAGGCATCATGGAGCATTGTGATGACAAGTTTTATGGAACATTGTTATCAAAAGTGTTTGGAGCATTGCGATGACAGTGGTCATGGATCATTTTGATTTCAAGGAGCATGTAGCATTGTGATGACAAGGGCATGAAGCAATATGATCCCAAGGTTCATGGAGGATAGTGATGACAATGGTAATGGAGTATTGTGATGACAAGTGCATAGATTATTGTAATGAGAAGGTCATGTAGCATTTTGATGACAAAGGCATGGAGCATTGTGATGACAGGTGTCATGGAGCACTGTGACGACAAGCGTCACGGAGCATTGTGAATACAGGGGTCATGGAGCATTGGGATGGCAAGGGCATGGATCATTGTGATGACAAGCGTCATGGAGTATTGGGCTGAAAATATTCATGGAGTATTGTGATGACAGTGGTCATGGAGCATTGTGATGGCTAGGGAATGGAGCATTGTGATGACAAGAGTCCCAGATCATTGTGTTGTCCGGTGTCATGGAGTGTTGTGATGACAGTGATCATGGAGCCTTGTGATGATATTTGTATTGGAGCATTGTGATGAGTAGGTCATGGAGCATTGGGCTGTAAATATTCATGGAGTATTGTGATGACAGGGGTCATGGAGCATTGTGATGACAAGGGAATGGAGCATGGTGAAGACAAGGTCCTGGAGTATTGAGATAAGACCATGGAGACTTGTAATGACAAGTCTCATGGAGCATTCTGATGATAAGGGTCATGGAGCATTGTGATTACAGGTGTCTTGGAGCATTGTGATGACAAGGGCATGGAGCATTTTGAGGAGAAGGCCATGGAACATTCTGATGACATGCGTCATGAAGCTTTGTGATGACAAGGGCATGGAGCATTGTGATTACAGGGGTTTTGGAGCATTGTGATGACAAGGTTCATGGAGCCTTGTGATGACAAGGCCGTGGAACACTGTGATGGCAGGGGTCATGGAGCATTGTTATGACAGATATAATGGAGCATTGTGATAAGAAGGGCATTGAGCATTGGTCTGAAATGTTTCATGGATTATTGTGATGAGAGTGGGCATGGATCATTGTGATGACAAGGGCACGGAACACTGTGATACATGGGTCATGGAGGATTGTAATGACAAGTGCATGGAGCATTGTGATGGGAAGTGCATCGTGCATTGTGATGACAAGTGTCATGGTGCATTGTGATGACAAGGGCATGGAGCCATGTGATGAGAGGTTTCATGGAGAATTGTGATGACAATGACATGGAACATTGTGATGCCAAGGGCCATGGAGCTTTGTGATGACAATGGTCATGGAGCATTTTGATGACAAGGGTGTGGTGCATTGTGATGAGAAGGTCAGGGAGCATTTTGATGACAGGGTCATGCAGCAATTTGATGAAAAGTGCAATGGAACATTTTGATGACAGGGGTTATAGAACATTGTGATGCCAGGGGTCATGGATCTTTAGGATGAAAAGGGTCATGGAGCATTTTGATGACAGGGGTTATGGAACATTGTGATGTCAGGGGTCATGGATCATTGTGCAGATAAGGGGATGTAGCATTGTGATGACAGTGGTCATGGAACATTGTGATAACAGGGGTGAGGGAGGATTGTGATGACTAGTGGTGGAACATTGTGATATCTCATGTGAGAGAGCATTTGGATGAGAAGTTCATGGAGCATTGTGATTACAAGATTTATGGAGCATAGCGATGACAAGGTTGTGGATCATTGTGATGAAAAGTGCATGGCACATTGTGATGATAAGGGTCATGGAGCATTGTTCTGACAAAGGCATGGAGCATTGGGATGGCAAGGGTCATGGAGCATTGTGATGAAAAGTTCATGGAGCATTGTGGTTAAAATGGTCACAGAGCCTTGTGATGACACGGGCATGGACCGTTGTGATGACAACCATTATGAAGCATTGTGATGACTGGAGTCACGGGGCATTGTGATGACAGGGGTCATGGAGCATTGTGATGACAACGGCATGGAGCACTGTGATGACAGGGGCATGGAGCATTGGTCTGACAAGTTTCATAGATGATTGTGATGACAGTGGACATGGTGCATTGTGATGACAAGGGCATGGAGCATTGTGATGACAAGGGCATGGAGTAAGGTGTGAGGGAGCATTGTGATGACATATGTCACGGTCCATTGCGATGAAAATGGCATGGAGCATTGTGATGCCAAATGTAATGGAGTATTGTAATGACAAATATAATGGAGCATTGTTATGACTACAGCTTGGAGCATTATGATGACAAGGGCCATTGAGAATTTTCATGACAATGTCGTGAAGCATTGTGATGACAAGGTCCTGGAGCACTGTGATGAGAAAACCATGGAGCCTTGTGATGACAAGTCTCATGGAGCATACTGATGAAAAGGGGCATGGAGCATTCTGATTACAGGGGTCTTGGAACTTTGTGATAACAAGGGCATGGAGCATTGTGATGACAAGGGCATGGAGCATTGGTCTAATAAGTTTCATGGATTATTGTGATGACAGTTGGAATGGCGCATTGTGATGACAAGGGCATGGAGCATTGTGATGACCAGGTCATGCAGTATTGTGAGAAGAGGTGTCACGGAGCATTGTGATGACATATGTATTAGCCCATTGTGATGACAATGGCATGGAGCATTGTGATGCCAAGTGTCATGGAGGATTCTGATGACAAAGGTAATGGAGCATTGTGATGACAATGGCTTGGAGCATAGTGATGACAAGGTTCAGGGAGCATTGTGCTGACAAGTGCATGGAGAATTGTGATGACAAGGGTCATGGAGCATTCTGATGACAAGCTTGTGGAGTATTTTGATGACAATGGCATGGAGCATTGTGATGAAAACCGCATGGAGCTTTGTGATGAAAAAGGCAAGGAGCCTTTTCGTGACAGGGTTCAAGGAGCATTCTGACGACAAGTGTCAGGGAGCATAGTGATGACAAGTGTATTGAGAATTGTGATGACAAAGGTCATGGAGCATTGTGATGAAAAGGGCATGGAGTATTGTGATGACAGGCATCATGGAGCACTGTGATGAAAAGTGTTATGGAACATTGTGATCACAATGGTTTGGAGCATTGCGATGACACTGGTCATGGATCATTTCGATTTCAAGGAGCATGGAGCATTGTGATGACAAGGGCATGAAGCAATGTGATCCCAAAGTACATGGAGTATAGTGATGACAATGGTAATGCAGTATTGTGATGTCAAGCACATAGAGCATTGTAATGACAAGGTCATGTAGCATTTTGCTGACAAAGGCATGGAGCATTGTGATGACAGGTGTCATGGAGCACTGTGATGACACGCGTCACAGAGCATTGTGAATACAGTGGTCAAGGAGCATTGGGATGACAAGGGCATGGATCATTGTGATGACAAGGGTCATGGAGCATTGGGCTGAAAATGTTCATGGAGTATTGTGATGAAAGGGGTCATGGAGCATTGTGATGACTAGGGAATGGAGCATTGTGAATACAAGAGTCCCGGATCATTGTGTTGTCAGGTGTCATGGAGTGTTGTGATGACAGTGATCATGGAGCATTGTGATGATATTGGTCTTGGAGCATTGTGATGAGAAGGTCATGGGGCATTGGGCTGAAAATGTTCATGGAGTATTGTGATGACAGGGATCAGGGAGCATTGTGATCACAAGGGAATGGAGCATGGTGATGACAAGTTCCTGGAGCATTGTGATGAGATGACCATGGAGACTTGTGATGACAAGTCTCATGGAGCATTCTGATGAAAAGGGGCATGGAGCATTGTGATTACATGGGTCTTGGAGCATTGTGATGACAAGGGCATGGAGCATTGTGTGGAGAAGGCCATGGAACATTCTGATGACATGCGTCATGGAGCTTTGTGATGACAAGGGCATGGAGCTTTGTGATTACAGGGGTCTTGGTGCATTGTGATGACAGAGGTAATGGAGAATTGTGATGAGAAGGGAATGGAGCATTGTGATTACAAAGTTTATGGAGCATTGCGATGACAAATTTCTGGACCGTTGGGATCAAAAGCGTGTGGCACATTGTGATTACAAGTGTCATGGAGCATTTTTCTGACAGAGGCATGGAGCATTGTGATGACAAGTGTCACGGAGCATTGTGATGAAAAGTTCATGGAGCATTGTGGTTACAAAGGTAACAGAGCCTTGTGATGACACGGGTATCGACCACTGTGATGACAAATGTTATGAAGAATTGTGAAGACTGGTGTCAAGGAGCATTGTGATGACAGGGGTCATGGAGCATTGTGATGAACAGGGCATGGAGCATTGTGCTGAGAATAGCATAGAGCATTGTGATGACATGTGTCATGGAGCATTGTGATGACAAGCGTCACGGAGCATTGTGAATACAGGGGTCATGCAGCATTAGGATGACAAGGGATTGGATCATTGTGATGACAACGGTCATGGAGAATTGGGCTGAAAATGTTCCTGGGGTATTGTGATGACGGGGGAAATGGAGCATTGTGATGACAATGGAATGGAGCATGTTGATGACAAGGTCCTGGAGCATTGTGATGAGATGTACAGGGAGACTTGTGATGACAGGTTTCATGGAGCATCCTGATGAAAAGGGGCATGGAGCATTGTGATTACAGGGGTCTTGGAGCATTGTGATGACAACGGCATGGAGCATTGTTAGGAGAAGGCCATGGAACATTCTGATTACATGTGTCATGGAGCTTTGTGATGAAAAGGGCATGGAGCATTGTGATTACAGGGGTCTTGGAGCATTGTGATGACAAGGGTCATGGAGCCTTGTGATGACAAAGCCGTTGAACATTGTGATGGCGGGTGTCATGGAGCACTGTTATGACAGAGGTAATGGAGCATTGTGATGAGAAGAGCATTGAGCATTGGTCTGAAATATTTCATGGATTGTTGTGATGAGAGTGGGCATGGATCATTGTGATGACAAGGGCATGGAACACTGTGATACATGGGTCATGGAGGATTGTAATGACAAGGGCATGGAGCATTGTGATGGGAAGTGCATCGAGCATTGTGATGACAAGTGTCATGGTGCTTTGTGATGACAAGGGCATGGAGCCATGTGATGAGAGGGTTCATGGAGCATTGTGATGACAATGACATGGAGCATTGTGATGCCAAGGGCAATGGAGCTCTGTGATGACAATGGTCATGGAGCATTTTGATGACAAGGGTGTGGTGCATTGTGATGAGAAGGGCAGGGAGCATTTTGATGACAGGGTCATGCAGCAATTTGATGAAAAGTGTAATGGAACATTTTGATGACAGGGGTTATAGAACATTGTGATGCCAGGGGTCATGGATCTTTAGGATGAAAAGGGTCATGGAGCATTTTGATGACAGGGGTTATGGAACATTGTGATGTCAGGGGTCATGGAACATTGTGCAGATAAGGGGATGTAGCATTGTGATGACAGGTGTCATGGAACATTGTGATAACAGGGGTGAGGGAGGATTGTGATGACTAGTGGTGGAACATTGTGATATCTCATGTGAGAGAGCATTTGGATGAGAAGTTCATGGAGCATTGTGATTACAAGGTTTAAGGAGCATAGTGATGACAAGGTTGTGGATTACTGTGATGAAAA
The DNA here is from genome assembly GCF_964341445.2 of Mesoplodon mirus. NCBI lineage: Eukaryota > Metazoa > Chordata > Mammalia > Artiodactyla > Ziphiidae > Mesoplodon > Mesoplodon mirus. Next base: position 344,536 of record NW_028295633.1, read on the forward strand.
GTGCATGGCACATTGTGATGACAAAGGTCATGGAGCATTGTTCTGAAAAAGGCATGGAGCATTGTGATGACAAGGGTCACGGAGCATTGTGATGAAAAGTTCATGGAGCATTGTGGTTAAAATGGTCACAGAGCCTTGTGATGACGCGGGCATGGACCGTTGTGATGACAAACGTTATGAAGCATTGTGATGACTGGAGTCACGGGGCATTGTGATGACAGGGGTCATGGAGCATTGTGATGACAAGGGCATGGAGCCCTGTGATGACAGGGGCATGGAACATTGGTCTGACAATTTTCATAGTTGATTGTGATGACAGTGGACATGGTGCATTGTGATGACAAGGGCATGGAGCATTGTGATGACAAGAGTCCCGAATCATTGTGTTCTCAGGTGTCATATAGTGTTGTGATGACAGTGGTCATGGAGAATTGTGATGATATTGGCCATGGAGCATTGTGATGAGTATGTCGTGGTGCATTGGGCTGAAAATGTTCATGGATTATTGTGATGACAGGGGTCATGGAGCATTGTGATGACAAGGGAATGGAGCATGGTGATGACAAGGTCCTGGAGCATTGTGATGAGAAGACCATGGAGACTTGTGATGAAAAGTCTCATGGAGCAATCTGATGAAAAGGGGCATTGAGCATTGTGATTACTGGGGTCTTGGAGCACTGTGATGACTAGGGCATGGAGCATTGGGATAAGAAGGCCATGGAGCATTCTGATGACATGCGTCATGGAGGTTTTTGAGGACAAGGCATGGAGCATTGTGATTCCAGGGGTCTTCGAACATTGTGAGGACAAGGGCATGGAGCATTGTGAGGAGAAGACCAAGGAGCAGTCTGATGTCATGCGTCATTGAGCTTTGTGATGACAAGGGCATGGAGCATTGAAATTACATGGGTCTTGGAACATTGTGATTAAAAGGACATGGATCATTGTGATGAAAAAGGCATGGAGCCTTGTCATTACAGGATTCAAGGAGGATACAGACAACAAGTGTCAGGGAGCATTTTGATGACAATTGTATTGAGCATTGTGATTACAAAGGTCATGGAGCATTGTGATGAGAATACCATTGATAATTGTGATGACGAGTGTCATGGGACATTGTGATGAAAAGTGATATGGTATATTTTGATCACAAGTGTTTGGAGCATTGTTATGACAGAGGTCATGGAGCATTTTGATTTCATTGTGATGACAATAGCATGAAGCATTATGATGATGAGCATGGTGCATTGTGATGACAGGGCTCATGGATCATTGAGATGAAAAGAGGCATAGAGGATTGTGATTACAGGGTTATTGGAGCATTGTGATGAGAAGGGTCATGGAGCTTTGTGATGACAAGTCCATGGAACATCGTGATTGCAGGGGTCTTGGAGCATTGTTATCACAGGGGTAATTGAGCTTTGTGATGGCAAGGGCCTGCAGCATTTTGATGAGAAGGCCATGGAGCATTCTGGTGACATGTGTCATGGAGCTTTGTGAAGACAAGGGCATGGAGCAATGTGATGAGAGCGTTCATGGAGCATTGTGATGACAATGAAATGGAGCATTGTGATGCCAAGGGTCATGGATCTTTGTGATGACAATTGCCATGGAGCATTTTGATGGCAAGGGCGTTGTGCAATGTGATGAGAATGGCAGGGAGCACTGTGATGACAAATTTTAAGGAGCATTGTGATGACAAGATTGTGGAGCACTGTGATGACAAGCACATGGTGCATTGTGATGTCATGTGTCATTGAGCATTGTGCTGACAAGCGCATTAAGCATTGTGATGACAAGTCTCATGGAACATTCTGATGAAAAGGGGCATGGAGCATGGTGATTACAGGGGTCTTGGAGCATTGTGATCAGAAAGGCATGGAGCACTGTGATGAGAAGGACATGAAGCATGCTGATGACATGCGTCATGGAGCTTTTTAATGACAAGGGCATGGAGCATTGTGATTGCAGGGATCTTGGAACATTGTGATGAATAGGGCATGGATCTCTGTGATGAAAAAGGTATGGAACCTTGTCATGACAGGGTTCAAGGAGCATACTGACGACAAGTGTCAGGGAGCACTGTGATGACAAGTGTATTGAGCATTGTGATGACAATGATCATCGAGCATTGTGATGAGAAGTCCACGGATAATTGTGATGATGAGTGTCATGGGGTCTTGAGATGATAAGTGTTATTGAACATTGTGATCACAAGGGTTTGGAGCATTATGATGACAGAGGTCATGGAGTATATTGATTTCATTGTGATGAAAATAGCCTGAAGCATTATGATAATGGTCATGGTGTATTGTGATGAAAGGGTTCATGGATCATTGAGATGAAAAGGGTCATGGAGCACTGTGATTACAAGGGTCTTGGAGCATTGTGATGACATGGGAATGGAGCATTGTGATGAGAAGGCCATGGAACTTTCTGATGACATGCGTCATGGAGCTTTGTGATGACAAGGGCATGCAGCATTTTGATTTCAGGGGTCTGGAGCATTGTGATGACAAGTGTCTTGGAACCTTGTGATGACTAGGCCGTGGAACATTGTGATGCCAAGTGTCATGGTGCATTGTTATGACAGGGGTAATGGAGCATTTTGATGAAAAGGGTATGGAACATTCGTGTGAAATATTTCATGGATTATTGTGATGAGAGTGGGCATGGAGCATTGTGATGACAAGTGCATGGAACACTGTGATACATGGGTCATGCAGGATTGTAATGAAAAGGGCATGGAGCATTGTGATGAGAAGGGCATCGAGCATTGTGAAGACAAGTGTCATGGAGCTTTGTGATGACAAGGACATGGAGCAATGTGATGAGAGGGTTCACGGAGCATTGTGATGACAAGTCATGGAGCATTTTGATGACAAGGGCATGGTGCATTGTGATGAGAAGGGCAGGGAGCATTTTGATGAACGGGTCATGCAGGAATTTGATAAGAATTGTAATGGAATATTGTGATGGCAGTGTTTATAGAACATTGTGATGGCAGGGGTCTTGGATCTTTGAGATGAAAATGGTCATGGATCATTTTGCTGACAGGGGTTATGGAACATTGTGATGTCAGGAGTCATGGAACATTGTGCAGATAAGGGGATGTAGCACTGTGATGACAGGGTCATGGAACATTGTGATTCCAGGTGTGAGGGAGTATTGTGATGACTAGTGATGGAACATTGTGATATCTCTGGTGAGAGAGCATTTTGATGAGAAGTCCATGGACCATTGTGATTACAAGGTTTATGGAGCATTGCAATGAAAATTTTGTGGTCGGCTCTGATGAAATGCGCGTGGCACATTGTGATGACAATGGTCATAGACCATTGTTCTGAAAAAGACATGGAGCATTGAGATGACAAGGGTCACAGAGAATTGTGATGAAAAGTTCATGAAACATTGTGGTTACAAAATTCACGGAGCCTTGTGATGACGCGGGCATGGACCATTGTGATGACAAACATTATGAAACATTGTGATGACTGGAGTCACGGAGCATTGTGATGACAGGGGTCATGGAGCATTGTGATGACAAGGGCATGGAGCATTGTGTTGACAGGGGCATGGATTATTGTTCTGACAAGTTTCATGGATTATTGTGATGACATTGGGCATGGTGCATTGTGATGACAAGGGCATGGAGCACTGTGAGGAGAAGGTCATGGAGTATTGTGAAGACAGGTGTCAAGGAGCACTGTGATGACATATGTCATGGTCCATTGTGATGACAATGGCATGGAGCACTGTGAAGCCAAATGTAATGGAGAAATGTGAGGACAAATATAATGGAGCATTTTGATGATAAGGGCTTGGAGCATTATGATGACAAGGGCCATTGAAATTTTTCATGACAAGGTCGAGAAGCATTGTGATGACAAGGTCCTGGAGCATTGTGATGACAAAACCATGGAGCCTTGTGATGACAAGTCTCATGGAGAATACTGATGAAAAGGGGCATGGAGCATTGTGATTACAGTGGTCTTGGAACATTGTGATGACAAGGGCATGACACATTTTGTGGAGAAGACCAAGGAGCATTCGGATGCCATGCGTCCTTGAGTTTTGTGATGACAAGGGCATGGATCATTCTGATTACGAGGGTCTTGGAGCACTGTGATGGAAAGGGCATGGAACATTGTGATGAAAAAGGCATGGAGCCTTATCATGACAGGGTTCAAGGAACGTACTGACAAGTGTCATGAAGCATTGTGATGACAGGGGTCATGAAGAATTGTGATAACAAGAGCATGGAGCATTGTGATGACAAGGGCATGGAACATTGGTCTAATATGTTTCAAGGATTATTGCGATGACAGTTGGAATGGCGCATTGTGATGACAAGGGCATGGAGCATTGTGATGACCAGGTCATACAGTATTGTGAAGAGAGGTGTCAGGGAGCATTCTGATGACATATGTAGGGGCTGGCTCTGATGACAATGGTATGGAGCATTGTGATGCCAAGTGTCATGGAGGATTCTGATGACAAAGGTAATGGAGCATTGTGATGACAATGGCTTGGAGCATTGTGATGACAAGGGTCAAGGAGCATTGAGCTGACAATTGCATGGAAAATTGTGATGACAAGGGTCATGGAGCATTCTGATGAAAATCTTGTGGAGTATTTTGATGACAATGGCATGGAGCATTGTGATGAAAACGGCATGGGGAATTGTGATGAAAGAGGCATGTAGCCTTTTCCTGACATGGTTCAAGGAACATTCTGATGACAAATGTCAGGGAGCATTGTGAGGACAAGTGTATTGAGAATTGTGATGACAAAGGTCATGGAGCATTGCGATGAAAAGGGCATGGAGTATTGTGATGACAGGCATCATGGAGCGTTGTGATGACAAGTGTTATGGAACATTGTGATCACAAGGGTTTGGAGCATTGTGATGAAAGAGGTCATGGATCAATTTGATTTCAAGGAGCATGGAGCATTGTGATGACATGGACATGAAGCAATGTGATCCCAAGTTTCATGGAGGATTGTGATGAGAAGCAAATAGAGCATTGTAATGAAAATGTCTTGTAGCATTTTGCTGACAAAGGCATGGAGCATTGTGATGACAGGTGTCATGGAGCTCTGTGATGACAAGCGTCACAGAGCATTGTGAAAACAGTGGTCATGGAGCATAGGGATGACAAGGACATGGATCATTGTGAGGACAAAGGTCATGGAACATTGGGCTGAAAATGTTCATGGAGTATTGTGATGACAGGTGTCATGGAGCATTGTGATGACTAGGGAATGGAACATTGTGATGACAAGACTCCCGAATCATTGTGTTGTCAGGTGTCATGGAGTTTTGTGATGACAGTGGTCATGGAGCATTGTGATGATATTGGCCATGGAGCATTGTGATGAGAAGACCTTGGGTAATTGTGATATCGAGCATCATGGAGCACTGTAATGACAAGGGGCATGAAGCATTGTGATGACAGGTGTCAGGGAGCATTGTGATGACAGGGGTTATGGAGCATTGTGATGACAAGGGCATGGAGCTTTGTGATGACATGTGCATGGAGCATTGTGATGACAAGTGCATAGAGCATTGCAATGTCAAGTGGATGGAGAATTGTGATGACAAGAGCATGTAACATTTTGATGAGAAGTGTCATGTAGCATTGTGAAGACAAGGACGTGGAGAATTGTGATGGCAAGGGACATGGAGCATTTTGATAACCAGGGCATGGTGCATTGTGATGACACGGGTCATGGAGCATTATTATGAGAACGGCCAGGGTGCATTCTGACATAAGATATCACTTATGAAGGGAATGTAAACATGGCTACATATGAACTGATTTAGGGAAGAGAACAGAGTCACAGATTTAGAAAACCATTTAACGCTTGCTTAAGGGAAAAGAGAGGTGGTGAGATGCACAAAACATAAGATTGATATTAGCACAGGTACCGTTCCATAATCCAAAAACAGAAGAGACAAGCCCTACTCCTTCCTCAGTGAACGGAACTCAACATCCCTATTCCCCGCAGAGAAATATATCTGACTAGTAAGCATTTTAAAACCTATGTATTGATATGTCTCCGTAAGGGAACCAAGTGTGTCTAGAACGACATAAACATGACAGTGAGAATCAGCTCAAACCCACTATAAAAATGAATTTCAAAACAAAACATAAAAACAGTAAAATTCTTACACAATACCTTCAGGGGTTCTGATGAAACCTGGAATGACCGTATCTACAATGACAGCTGGATGTGGCATAACGCTGGTCACTTGGGACTGAGAGGATTGGTGAGATTGGGTGAAAAAATGCAGACCCTTTAAAGCAATAATGCCTGCCACCCATTCCATGGTTCCCATCTCTCCAGGTAGAAGGGAATATCACTACAGTTATAACGTGTATGGGAACCTAGAGAATGGAAACCATCTGATGGTGAAAGGTTTCTAAAACTCTACTACTTTTTTCTCTCCTTGTGCTCCAGTTTGACATTCCAACTGCTTTACTATCAATCTCCCAACTTGGAAAGTCAGCCCCTATAACCTCCTGGTACGCACAGTTGGCAAATTGTGCAGAGGATATAAGGGAAGAGAGAGAACCAATGAGAGAGTAGCTGTAGGCATTTGGACGGCCACATGTCTCTCTAATTTTCCGTCACAAAGAGGAATTAACCAAAGTCTCAGCCTGCCCCCCAGAACCAGTATAAGTCCAGAAGAAAAACTGTTGATTTGTGGTCAGCTCACAAAAACGCGAGTTGAAAAATGGAGTTCAGGGCCACAGCAGTTCACTAACCTGCAGAGTTATAAAGGACTACTCTCTTCGAAAAATCTGTTGAGGGAAAGCCATGAGGCGGAAGGGAAAATGAGGCAGAATGGCATGAAACAGATTTCAAGAGGTACATTGGAATCGCCTTTAAACACAGGAAAAGCATTACTACTTCGAAAATTACGGAAATGGCCATAAAGGGGATATGGGTTTTCACGTGAATATATCCAGGAGAAAACGCATATGCCCTTTTTGGACAAGCAAGCAAGCGGGCAATGCAAATCTGCACTACAAAGAAGTATCACTTCCCACCGGTCAAAAGGGACATCCACAAAATGGGTAAAAACCAGAAAGGCAAGACAGGCACTGGAGAACAGGGAGCCTTGTTATGCTGATGGGCGGGATGTAAATTGCCAACTGCCTCTCTGGAGGAGTGCATTGTGTTCCCTAAAACAAGTAAACAACCGAGCTACAGAGCCAAGGGCACTTCCAGTCTAGGGAATATACCTTGGGAAAACTGAAAATAAATAAGACAGATCCACACCAAAATTCAGGGCTGCACTGCTTACAAAAACCTCAACTTGGGTACACCTTAAATATCCCAGGAAAGACAAAAATGGTTCAAGAAATTGTGGTACTTACGTATGATGGAATATCCCTCAGCCATGAAATCAATGTCATAAGGCCAGTAGCAGCAAAATGAGTGGATTCAGGTACGATAATTCTAAGTGAAATAAGTCACAGAGAAAAAGGAACTTATCATAAGATATCACTTATGAAGATCCTGTAAACATGGCTACACATGAACTGAGTTAGGAAAGAAAAGAGAGACTCACATTTAAAAAAAAACGCTTATGCTTGCTTAAGGGGGAAGGAGAGGTGGGGTGATGCATAAAATCAGAGTTTGATATTAGTACAGGTACCGTTGGAAAAACCAAATACGAAAGAGACAAAACCTACACCTTCCTCAGTGAAAGGGACTCAACAACCCATATTCACCACAGAGTAATATATCTTAAAAGTATGAATCTTAAAACCTATGTATTGATATGTCTCCATAAGGGAATCAAGTGTGTCTAGACTGGCATAAACATGACAGTGAGAATCAGCTCAAACCCACTATAAAAAGGAATTTCAAAAACAAAACAAAAAAACAGGGAAATTTCTTACAATTCCTTCAGGGTCTCTGATGAAACCTGGAATGACCCTATCTACAATGACAGCTGGATGTGGCATAACGCTGGTCACTTGGGACTGAGAGGATTGGTGAGATTGGGTGAAAAAGTGCAGACCCTTTAAAGCAATAATGCCTGCCACGCATTCCATGGTTCCCAACTCTCCAAGTAGAAGGGAATATCACTACAGTTATAACATGTATGGGAACCTAGAGAATGGAAACCATCTGATGGTGAAAGGTTTCTAAAACTCTACTACTTTTTTCTCTCCTTGTGCTCCAGTTTGACATTCCAACTGCTTTACTATCAATCTCCCAACTTGGAGAGTCAGCCCCTATAACCTCCTGGTTTGAACAGCTGGGAAATTGTGCAGAGGATATAAGGGAACAGAGAGAACCAATGAGAGAGTAGCTGTAGGCATTTGGACGGCCACATTTCACTCTAATTTCCTGTCACGAAGAGGAATTAACCAAAGACTCAGCCTGCCCACCCCCCAGAACCTGTATAGGTCCAGAAGCAAAACTGTGGATTTGCGGTCACCTCACAAAAACGCGAGTTGAAAAATGGAACTCAGGGCCACAGCAATTCACTAACCTGCAGAGTTATAAAGGACTACTCTCTTCCAAAAATCTGTTGAGGGAAAGCCCCGAGGCGGAAGTGAAAATGAAGCAAAGTGGCATGAAACAGATTTCAAGAGGTACATTGGAATCGCCTTTAAACACAGGAAAAGCATCACAACTTGGAAAATAATGGAAATGGTCATAAAGGGCATGTGGGTTTTCACGTGAATATATTCAGGAGAAAACGCATATGCCCTTTTCGGCCAAGCAAGCAAGCGGGCAATGCAAATCTGCATTACAAAGAACTATCACTTTCCACCAGCCAAAAGGGTTATCCACAAAATGTGTAAAAACCAGAGAGGCAAGACAGGCACTGGAGAACAGGGAGCCTTGTTATGCTGATGGGCGGGATGTAAATTGCCAACTGCCTCTCTGGAGGAGTGCATTGTGTTCCCTAAAACCAGTATACAACAGAGCTACAGAGTCAAGGGCACTTCCAGTCTAGGAAATATACCTTGGGAAAACTGAAAATCAATAAGACAGAGCCACCCTAAAATTTAGGGCTTCACTGCTTACAAGAACCTCAACTTGTGTATACCTTAAATATCCCAGGAAAGACAAAAATGGTTCAAGAAATTTTGGTACTTACGTACGATGGAATATCCCTCAGCCATGAAATCAATTTCATAAGGCCAGTAGCAGCAAAATGAGTGGATTCAGGTTCGATGATTCTAAGTGAAATAAGTCACACAGAAAAAGAAACTTATCATGAGATATCACTTATGAAATTCCTATAAACATGGCCTCACATGAACTGAGTTAGGAAAGATACCAGAGTAACGAATCTTATCATAAGATATCACTCATAGCGGGAATGTACACATGGCTACACATGAACTGATTTACAAACACAACGGAATCACACATTTAGAAAACAATCTTCTGCCTGCTTAAGGGGAAAGGCGAGGTGGGGTGATGCATAAAATCACAGTTTTAAATTAGCACAGATACCGTTACATAAACCAAGTATGTAATAGACAACACCTACTCCCGCCACAATGAACTGGACTCAACACACCCTATTCATTGCAGAGGAATATGTCTGACTCTCAGTATTTTAAAACATATGTATTCTCATGTCTCCATAAAGGAATCATGTGTGTGTATAACGGCATGAACAGAGCACTGAAATTCAGTTAAACCCACTTATAAAAATAAATTTCAAAAGCAAAATGCAAAAACAGCGAAACAGTGAGAAAGTCTTAAAAATTACGTTCAGGGCCTGTGATGCAACCTGGATTGACCACCTTTACACCCACAGCTGGATGAGACATAAGACTGGACACTTGGGGCTGACAAGATTGCTGAGGTTGTGTGAGCAAAAGAACACCACTTAGAGCAATACTGTGTGCTACCCATTCTAGTGGTCCCAACTCTCCAGGTTTAAGGGAATCTTCCTACAGTTAAAACATGCATGGGAAACCCAGTGGATGGTACACTGTGTAATTGGGAAAGTTTTCTAAAAGGTACCTCATTTTTCCTTTTGTCATGCTCGGCTTCGCCATTCCATCTGCATTACTAAAAATCTGCCCACTTGGAGTGTCAGCGCCTTTAACCTCCTGTTATGCACAGTTTGCAAATTGTGCAGAGGATGAACATGAAGAGGGGGAATAAATGAGAGATTAGCTGTAGGTGTTTGGATGGGCACATGTCACTCTAGTTTCCCACCAGGAAGAAGAATTAACCAAAGGCTCAGCCTGAAGCCCCGGAACCAGACTAGGGCCTAAAGCCATCCTGCGGTATTGCAGCCAGCTCACAAAGAGGCGAGTTGAAAAATGGAAATCAGGGGCACAGCAATTCACAAACTTGCAGAGTTATAAAGGACAACTATCATCCAGAAATATATTGAGGAAAGGCAGGGAAGAGGATTTGAATGCAAGGCAGAATTGAAGGAAACAGATTTCAAGAGGTAGATTTGAGTCGTCTTTATAGCACATGAAAAGCGACAGAATTTCGACAATGTTGCCCTTGGCTGAAAAGGGATTATGTGTATTTTCTTGAATATATTCGGAAAAAAATGCATACGCCCTTTTTGGCTAAGCAAGCCATCAGGCATTGCAAATCCACACTACAGAGAAGTGTCCCTTACCTCCAGTCATAAGGATCATCCACAAATAGTGTAAAAACCGCAAATGCAGGACAGGCCATGGAGAAAAGGAAGCCTGGTTACACCGATGGACAGGATGTAAATTGCCAACAGCCTCTCTGGAGAACTGTATGTTGTTTTCTAAAACAGAGCTACAGAACATAGCACACTTCCACTCATGGGCGTGTATTTTGGGAAAACTAAAAATCCATAACACACAGCCAGCCCAAACTTTAGGGCTGCTCTGTATACAAGAACCTCGACTTCAGTACACTTTAAATATCCCAGGAAAGGAAAAATAATCATATAGATGTTGTGGTACTTATATACAATGGAATGTCACTCAGACATAAAATCAATGTCATAAGGCCAATAGCAGCTTAATGAGTGGCTTTAGGTACGATGATGCTAATTGAAATGAGCCACAAAGTAAAAGAAACTTATTGTAATATATCACTTATAGAGGGAATGTAAACATGGCTACACATGAACTGAATTTCAAAAGAGAACAGAGTTACACATTTAGAAAACACACTTATGCCTCCTTAAGGGGAAAGGTGACGTGGGGTGATGTGTAAAAGCAGAGTTTGAAATTAGCACAGATCCCATTCCATATACCAAATATGTAATAGACAAGACCTACTCCTTTCTCAATGAACTGGACACAAAACACCCTATTCACTGAAGAGGAATATATCTGACTGGTAATAACCTTGAAACCTATGTATTTATATGTCTCCATAATGGAATCAAGTGTATGTAGATTGGCATAAACACAGATCAATGGAACAGGACAGAAAGCCCAGAGAAAAACCTACATACCTATGGCTATCTCATATATGACAAAGGAGCTAAGGATATACAATGGAGGAAACACTGTCTCTTCAGTAATTGGTGCTGGGAAAACTGGACCCCTCCACATAGAAGAATGAAATTAGAACACTCCATAACACCATACACAAAAATAAACTCTAAATTGATTAGAGATCTAAATATAAGACCAGACACTATAAAACACTTAGAGGAAACCATAGGCAGAACACTCTATGACATAAATCACAACAAGATCCTTTTTGACCCACCACTTAGAGAAATGGAAATAAAAACAGAAATCAACAAATGGGACCTAATGAAACTTAAAAGCTTTTACACAGTACAGGAAAACATAAACAAGATGCAAAAACAACCCTCAGAATGGGAGAAAATATTTTCAAATGAAGCAATTGACAAAGGATTAATCTCCTAACTTTACAAGCACCACATGTAGCTCAATATCACAAAAACAAACAACCCAATCCAAAAACGGGCAGAAGACCTAAATAGACATTTCTCCAAAGAAGATATACAGATTACCAAGAAACACATGAAAGGATGCTGAACATCACTAATCATTAGAGAAATGCAAATCAAAACTACCGTGAGGTATCACCTCACAGCAGTCAGAGTGGCAATCATCAAAAAAATCTACAAAACAATAAACGCTGGAGAGGCCTTTATTGGAGAAAAGGGAACACACTTGCACTGTGGGTGGGAATGTAAATTGATATGGGCACTAGGGAGAACAGTACGGAGGTTCCTTTAAATAACTAACAATAGAAGTACCATACGACACAACAATCCAACTACTGGACATTTGCCTTGTGAAAACCATAATTCAAAAAGAGTTATGTACAAAAATGTTCATTGCAGCTCTATTTGCAATAGCCAGGACATGGAAGCAACCTTAGCGTCCATCAACAGATGAATGGATAAAGAAGATCTGGCACATATATACAATGGAGTATTACTCAGCCATAATAAGAAGCAAAACTGAGTTATTTGTACTGAGGTGGATGGACTTAGAATCTGTCCTACACAGTGAAGTAAGTCAGAAAGGGAAAAACAAATACTGTATGTTAAAAGAGATATACGGAATCTAATGAAGAAAAAAAAAAGATTTTGAACAACCTAGTGGCAGGACAGGATTAAGGACACAGACATAGAGAAAGGACTTGAGGACACCGGAAGGGGGATGGGTAAGCTGGGATGAAGTGAGAGAGTGGCATGGACATAAATACTTTACCAAATGTAACACCGATAGCTACTGGGAAGCAGCCACATAGAACAGGGAGATCAGCTTGGTGCTTTGTGAGCACATAAAGGGGTGGGATATGGAGTGTGGGAGGGAGATGCAAGAGGGAGGGTATCTGGTGATATTTGTATATGTATAGCTGATTCACTTTGTTATACAGCAGAAACGAACACTCCATTGTAAAGCAATTATACTCCAATAAACGTGTAAAAGGAAAAAAAAAAAAAAAGAAAGCCCAAGGATAAACCTACACACCTATGGTCAACTAATCTATGACAAAGGAAGCAAGACTATACAATGGAGATAAGACAGTCTCTTCAATCATTGGTGCTGGGAAATATGGACAGCTACATGTAAAAGAATGAAATTAGAACACTCCCCAACACCATACGTAAAAAAATATTCAAAATGGATTAGAGACCTTAATGTAAGACCAGACAGTATAAAACTCTGAGAGGAAAACTTACGAAGGATACTCTGACGTAAATCACAGCAAGATCTTTTTTGATCCACCTCCTATAGTAATGAAATAAAAAAGAAAACTAAACAGATGGGACCTAATGAAACGTAAAAGCTTTTGCAAAGCAAAGGAAACTACAAACAAGACGAAAAGACAACCCTCAGAATGGCAGAAAATATTTGCAAACGAATCAATGGACAAATGATTAATCTCCAATATATATAAACAGCTCATGCAGCTCAATATTAATAAAACAAACAACCCAATACAAAAATGGAAGAAGATCTAAATAGATATTTCTTCCAAGAAGACATAGAGATGGCAGTACACACATGAAAATCTGCTCAACCTCACTAATTATTTGAGAAATGGAAATCGAAACTACAATGAGGTATCACGTCAAATCATCAGAAAATCTACAAACAACAAATGCTGGAGAGGGTGTGGAGAAAAGGAACCTTCTTCCACTATTGTTGGGAATGTAAATCGATACAGTCTCTATGGAGAACAGTATGGAGGTTCCTTAAAAAACTAAAAATAGAATTACCATATAATCCAGCAATCCCACTACTGGGCATATACCCAGAGAAAACCATAAATCAAAAAGACACATTCACCACAATGTTCATTGCAGCACTATTTACAATAGCCAGGTAATGAAAGCAACATAAGTGCCCACAGACAGACGAATGGATAAAGATATGGTACATATATACAATGGAATGTTACTCAGCCATACATAGGAATGAAATTGGGTCATTTGTAGAGACCTTGATGGATCTAGAGACTGTCATACAGAGTGAAGTAAGTCAGAAAGAGAAAAACAAATATTGTATATTAATGCATATATGTGGAACCTAGAAAAATGGTACAGATGAACCGGTTTGCAGGGCAGAGATAGAGACACAGATGTAGAGAACAAACATATGGACACCAAGGGGGGAACACCATGTGAGGGTGGTGGTGGGATGAATTGGGAGACTAGGATTCACATGTGCACACTTATATGTATAAAATAGATATCCAATAAGAACCTGCTGTATAAAATGAATAAATAAATTTAAAAAAATTAAAAATAAATAAATAACATTTAATAAAATAAAACAGAAAAAAAGTTTTTCCCTTCACATAGATGTCTTTATATTAATGCATTATTTCCATGTTTATATCTGCAAATTTAAAAAAAAAGAGGAATAAATAAAATCTACCTTGAACCAAAAAGAAAAAAAGGAAAAAAAAAAAAAAAACAAACAGAACCCACCAGTTATACAGAGGAAAATCATCGTACAAGGGCACTTGCTCCAGTGGTAAAAAATTCTTAAGTTGGTCAGAGTTGGGAAATCGTCTCCCATGCAGTCAGCAGCACTCCCCCCGACAAGGAGCATCCTCACTGCAAAGCTGGGGGACTGTGTCGAGGCGTCTGTGAGTAAATGTGAGCTGAGCCCCAGTCCTGCTGCAGCTGAACTCTTCCCACCCTTTCCAGGTAAAACACCTGAATATGTACAAGCACTTGCAAGCCTAGAGGAAGGGCTGTGGAGCCACACCAGTGACAGCACGCAGGCCGACTTGGTGCCTGCAGGCCAGCCAGGATGGTCCTGGACCCAGAAGCTCTTCTGGAGGCTTTCCATTTCCCTGCCTGAGATACCCCTCCTGCCATGGCCCCCACTGCTTTTTTACTTCCTCACCTCTGCCTGGGGAGAAATTCAAGAGGCAGGTATGGATGACACATCCTCTTCTTTAGCAGGTGGCAGCCTGGCAACTCCTGCAGAAAGTCCAGCAGAGCCCCCCTCACACTGGGCCACCCACAATGCCACGGCCCCTCACTCCCTCCCACCACCCCAGCCCTGACACTGCTGACGGGGCAGAGAATATGGCGTCAGACACAGCTACAGGGTCTCTTGCTGACTGGAGAGGTGTTTATATTGACCTCAACCCAGGCACACCTGGGGATGGCCGGCAGGCAGTGTCAGGCTGCCCAAATCAGCCAATCCTCACCCCTCAGGGGCTCACAGTTGCAGAAAATGAACCTTGCTAAACGGGTCAGGCCCAAGGAACAGGTGTGGGCTCTTGAGAGTCAGGCTAGACAAGGGGCTGCAGCTGCGGCTTGTTTTCTTATCATTTTATCTGGTCCATGAGTGGAAAACAACTTCAAGAAGACCCTATCCTAATGAGAGGAACCCAGGAGTCAGGGAGAGGAGTGATGGTGGGTGGAGACAGAGGCCTGGTGCCCTGGCTGCAGTGGAAGTGTCTGGAAGACCAGGCAGAGAGAGGCTGCACAGAGTGATAGCCAGGGTCACAGACCTGTCAGAGCTGCTGTTTGTTAGTTCAAGTCCTGCTCGGAGGTGTTCTGTGTCAGCTGTGAGTGACAGGTGAGCTGGGGGTTCTCTGCAAGTTGGGCTATGTGCACAGTTCCTGTGTGTCCAGCCCTGCTGGGGTACCTGCCCAGGGGAGCTCCGTATCCTTGGAAGGGCCTGACTATGATAGCCCCATGGGCTGCTGGGTAGCTGCACAGGTGAGCTCCATACCCTGGGAGGGACTTGAACACGAGAGCCCCGTGGGCTGTGGGGTGGGGAGTGCAGCCCAGGTGAGCTCCATATCCTGGGATTGGCCTTACCACGAGAGCCCCATGGGCTGCTGGAGACCTGGTAAAGGATATCAGGACAGTCAGTTTAGCCACCGAGGATATACATCCAGTAGCTCCTATTTCCTACTCCCTGCTGCTCATTCTACCATCCACCAGGCCATGGCATTCTGTATTACACTTCAATGATGCCTTCTTCTGTATTCCATTCATCTCAGAGTCACAAGAATTTTTGGCTTGTGAGTGGCAGGACACAACATGCAACACAAGCAATAATGCTGGGCCGTCCTGCCCCAATGGTTCAAAAATCCCCACACCATCATTGGGGAAATGTCCTCTAAAGACCTAAAAGTTCTACCTCTGTAAAAGGGAACCCTCCTTCAATATGCAGATGACATTCTGATCGCCAGGCCTACTAAAGACGCCTCTGAACTACCTAGCCAAGAAAGGATAGAAGGTGTCCAAGAAAAAGGCTCAAATATACCAGGCTCAGGTGACATGACTGGGCTTCATTCTCACAGATATTCAGAGAAACGCATCCAAGGATAGGGAAGAAGCCATTTGCAGCCTTACCTCTTCTAAAACTAGAAGACAGCTTAGGGGTTCCTGGGGAGGCCAAGGTTTTCTGCATCTGGATCCCTAACTACAGTCTAATAGCTGGGCCTCTACATGAAACACTGACACGAAAAGATGATGATCCTTTTGAATAGAATCCAGAAGCAGCCTTTCAAGAATGGAAAGAGCAGTAAATTCAGACCCTTGCCCAGGAACTCGCTAATTTAGCTAAACCCTTTGACCTTTACATACCCGGTCAAAGGTTAATTGCCCTTGGAGCCTTAGTGCAAAAACTGGGACCACTTGAAATGGAGCAACACAAGAATGCCCTTCAGGTATGATAAACTATGGTCACCAAGGGCTTTGCCCACTGACTCATCAGGCCAGGATACTGGGGTATCTAAAAAGCTGGAAATCAGCAGCCCACAAGGCCAGCTCCCTCCTAAGGGAAAAGGACCCCACGTCGTGATCCTAACCACCCATCATGCCCTGAAGTTGCAGGGGTCGCTCTGTGGACACACTGACCTCGAGTGAGGAGGCCCTCCAAATCCAACCTCCAGAGAGACAAATGGGGGCAACGGGCCCCCAAGATGACTCGTGTGACCATCACTTGACCTGGAGTTTCTCTCAGAAAACAACAAGACTGTGCCCCGAAAGAGCAGACTACTGCTTGCAGGACTTACTGCACCCAGAGGGGAGCTAATAAGCTTGGCGGGGGAAAGTATATCACGCTTTCACAATAGAAAACCCTACAGACACCGCGGTGATGGTGGCCAATATGACCGGCAGGACTGCTGGCTACTTCTAAAGGCCGTTGACTCAGTGGACGTCATGGTCCTGCATCATCACTGACCCAGGACTGTCTGGGAGTTGTGCGGGCCGGGTTCTGACACATGGTGCTGTTTGTACATTAATTCAGGGACCTAATTAAAGAAAGCACAGACTACTGGTCAGAGCATCTAGGCTGGCAAAAACCTTCAGCCTAAGGTCGCCGAACAAATGTGGGGTGGGGTGAAACTTGCCACTTCAGCATCTCTGCACATCTCTTTCCTGGACACTTAAAGGTCATCAGAATCTATAACACTTCCAATGCTGGTGCTCAGGCGTACGAGAAGTAAGGCAGGAAGCCTTGGGACAATCAACCTCACCTGGAGGCTGGTGGGGAGACGTTTTGCCCCTCCCCTCAAGTATCAGGGCTCCCACCACAGCATGAAGCAGTTACAAAAGAGGGGTCTGCACCCTCAACACCCCAAGAATGAGCAACGGAACAAAAAGCAGAGGAGGTGTTCGTCTCTGGCAACGTTCATTAAAAATTCCTGGGAGATAAAAAGAGAATCTGGGCAATAAAATAAAGTCTAAGCTGTTTTTCCTTTGTGCTTTGTCTAATTTCACGTGCTCCTAGGGTTCCGCATGCAGAGGTCCCACACCCGGCACTTCAGACCCGATTTCGTAGTGCAGAATGGCTGGGTCATCACCTCAGCTAGCGGGGTCCCATGCAGACTCCACGGCATAGAGCCTGAGCTTCAGCCAACCCAGCCCTCGAGAGCTCCATCCCCTCCCTCCCACTGACGCTGCTGGGATCCCTACACAGCATCCCAGCCCACAGCCCGTGGGGGAGTGCAAACTCTCACCTCTCCATTCTGTTTTCAAAATAATGTTTCCTTTGCTTCTGAACCAAACTCAGTCTTGATCTGTTGGCTCCAATGACACTGGGCACGGGGATTTCTGTTGGCGTCCACTCTGGAGGATCAGTAACAGAAATTGAGAACATTGTAACTTCAATGAACAGATGTGTGAGCCAAACTGTAGTTAACACAGAGCAGTGTATAATGCTTGGGTAAAATAAGATGTTTCTAAGACTTACCTTTGATATTTCCATCACTTTACTATAAGCAAGTTCAGTGAAGACGTCTGTCTTATTTGTCAGGTCAACATTAGAGAAATGAAGTGATTTATTTCCATGGATGTACATCGAATACTCTTGGCTGAGGCTTCAATCTTGTTTTGAATGCTTTTTCCATTGAAAAGGATACCTCTCTTTCAGCTCCCCCATTTCTGAGAAGTATAAAATCTTATAATTTATTATTACCAAAGGGGAAAGGTAGGAGAAGGGATAAATTAACAGTTTGGGATTAACACATACACACTGCTATGTATAAAATAGATCATCAGCAAGGAACTACTGTATAGCACAGGGAACTACACTGAATATTTTGCAATAACCTATAAGGGGAAATAATCTGAAAAATAATAGATATTTTTATTGACATCGTCTATCAAAGACAGATAAAATGTAACCTAAGCAAGGCCGATGGTGAACGCTTCTGACCCTGAAGATTTCAATCATCTAAAGTTTGGGCTCTGCCTATTTCCCAAGGCGCTTAATGGACATACGTGTAGCCGTAGCTTAAAAATTCCCCAGTTTGGGGTACGGGGAGGCACTGATTTGGAAAAATCCCTGGTGTTCTCCTTCCATGCACTGGACCCTTCCTACAGCTAAAACATGCCTGTCACACCTAGAGGATGGTACACCATTTGATCGGAAAGAGTTTGGAAAAGGCACCTCATCTCCTCATCGTCTGGTGCTCGGGTTCACCCCTCCAGCATCTTTCCTGACAATCTCCTCACTTGGGGATATCAGCACCGTCAACATCCTGTTGCACACAGTTTGTAATTTGTCCAGAGGATGAAGTGGAAGGATGAGAAAAATTTAGAGACAAGTCTTAGGTGTTCAGACAGGCACATGCCACTCTAATTTCCAATCCGGAAGACAAATACATCAAAGGCTAGAATTGCCCACGGAAACAGAATAGGGCTAGAGGAAATCCCGCTGTTTTGTGTCCAGTTTCCAAAAACACAAGTTTAATAATGGAACTCAGGGGCACTAAAATTCATTAAACTGCAGAGTTGAAAATATCTATCGTCGAAAAATGTCTTGAGGTAAGTCATAGAAAAGGACTTGTAAGCAAGGGAGAGTGGCAGGAAACAGATTTGAAGAGGTAGAAAGGACTCCCCATTAAAGCACAAGAAAAGGGGCTGAACATCGCCAATGTTGCAGTTGGCCCAAAAGGGCATATGCAATTTTTTCTGAATATATTCAAGTAAAGGCCATACACACTTTTTATCCAACCAAACAGGTGGGCACTGGAAATCAATACTACAAAATGTATCACTTCACATCAGTCAGAAGGGCCATCCACATAAAGTGTAAACACCAGAAATGCAGGACCGGGCGAGGAGAAAAGGGAGCCCTGTGAGGCTGATAGTGGAATTGTAATTTGCCAACGGCCACTATGGCGAAGTGTATTGTGTTTGCTAAAACATCTAAAAGATGAGCTACAGAGCATAGGGCACTTGCACTCATTGACGTATCTGCATTGTGATGAAAAGTTCATGGAGCATTGTGGTGACAAATTTCACAGATACTTGTGATGATGAGGGCATTGACTATTGTGATGACACAGGTCATGAAACCTTGTGATGACGGGACACACGGAGCATTGTGATGACTGGGGTCATGTAGCATTGTGATGACAGGGGCATGGAGCATTGGTCTACAAGTTTCATGGATAATTGTGTTGACAGTGGGCATGGCACATTGTGATGACAAGGGCATGGAGCATTGTGATGACAAGGTCATGGATTATGGTGAAGACAGGTGTCAGGGAGCATTGTGATGGCATATTTCATGTACCATTGTGATGACAATGGCATGGAGCATTGTGATGCCAAGTGTTATGAAGGATTGTGATGACAAAGGTAATGGAGCATTGTGATGACAAGGGATGGAGCATTGTGATGACAATGGTCATGGAGCATTGTGATGACAAGGGTATGGAGCATTGTGATGACAACGGCCATTGAGAATTTTGATGAAAATGTTGTGAAGCATTGTGATGACAAAGGCATGGGGCATGCTATGACAGGGGTCCTGGGGCATTGCGATGACAAGTGCATGGAGAATTGTGATGACAAGAGCATGTTAAACTGTGATGAGAACTGTCATGGAACATTGTGATGACAAGGACGTGAAGAATTGTTATGACAAGGGACATGGAGCATTGTGATGGCCAGGACATGGAGCATTGTGATGGCAAGACCGTGGAGCACTGTGATGAGAAGACCATGGATAATTATAGTGACGAACATCATGGAGCACTGTAATGACAAGGGTCATGGAGCATTGTGATGATACGTCTCATTGAGCATTGTGATGACAGGGGTCATGGATCATTGTGATGACAAGGGTCATGGAGTATTGTGATGACAAGCTTGTGGAGTATTGTGATGACAAAGCATTTAACACTATGATGGGAAGTGTCATGGAACATAGTTATGCCAAGAACGTGGAGAATTGTGATGACAGGGAACATGGAGCATTGTGATGACCAGGGCATGGAGCATTGTGATGGCAAGACCGTGGAGCATTGTGATGAGAAGACCATGGATAATTGTGATGATGAGCGCCATGGAGCGCTATAATGACAAAAGGTATGGAGAATTGTGATGACAGTGGCCATGGAGCATTGTGATGAAAAGAGTCATGGAGCATTTTGATGACAAGGGTGTGGAGCATTGTGATGAGAAGACCATGGATAATTGTGAATGACGAGCGTCATGGAGCACTGTAATGACAAGGGGTATGGAGCATTGTGATGACAGTGCTCATGGAGCATTGTGATGACAAGTGTCATGGAGCATTCTGATGACAAGCTTGTGGAGTATTGTAATGACAATGGCATGGAGCATTGTGATGAAAAGGGCATGGAGCATTGTGATGAAAAATGCATGGAGGCTTTTCATGACAGTGTTCAAGGAGCATACTGACGACAAGTATCAGGGAGCATTGTGATGACAAGTGTATTGAGAATTGTGATGACAAATATCATGGAGCATTCTGACGACAAGGGCATGGAGTATTGTGATGACAGGAATCATGGAGCGTTGTGATGACAAGTGTTATGGAACATTGTGATCACATGGGTTTGGAGCATTGTGAAGACAGAGGACATGGATCATTTTGATTTCAAGGAGCATGGAGCATTGTGAGGAAAAGGGCATGAAGCAAGGTGATCCCAAGTTTCATGGAGGATTGTGATGACAATGGAAATGGTGTATTGTGATGACAAGCGCATAGGGCATTGTAATGACAAGGTCATGTAGCATTTTGCTGACAAAGGCATGGAGCATTGTAATGACATGTGTCATGGAGCACTGTGATGACAAGCGTCACGGATCATTGTGAATACCGGGGTCATGGAGCATTGGGATGACAAGTACAAGGATAATTGTGATGACAGTGTCATGGAGCACTGGGCTGAAAATTTTCATGGAGTGTTGTGATGGTAGGGGTCATGGAGCATTGTGATGACTAGGGAATGGAGCATTGTGATGACAAGAGTCCCGGATCATTGTGTCGTCAGGTGTCATGGAATGATGTGATGACAGTGGTCATGGAGCTTTGAGATGATATTGGCCATGGAGCATTGTGATGAATAGGTCGTGGAACATTTGGCTGAAAATATTCATGGATTATTGTGATGACAGGGGTCATAGAGCATTGTGATGACAAGGTAATGGAGCATGATGATGACAAGGTCCTGGAGCATTGTGATGAGAAGACCATGGATACTTATGATGACAATTCTCATGGAGCATTCTGATGAAAAGGGGCATGGAGCATTGTGATGATTAGGGCATGGAACACTGTGATACATCGGTCATGGGTCATGGAGCTTTGTGATGACAAGTCATGGAGCATTGTGATGACAAGGGCATGGATCATTGTGATGACAGGGCCATGGAGCTTTGGTCTGACAAGATTCATAGATTATTGTGATGACAGTGGACATGGTGCACTGTGATGACAAGGGCATGGATCATTGTGAAGAGAAGGTCATGGAGTTATGTGAAGACAGGTGTCAGGGAGCATTGTGATGACATATGTCATGGTCCATTGCGATGAAAATGGCTGGGAGTACTGTGATGCCAAATGTAATGAAGGATTGTGATGACAAATATAAAGGAGCATTGTGATGACTAGGGCTTGGAGCATTATGATGACAATGGCCACTGAGAATTTTCATGACAAGCTCTTGAAGCATTGTGATGACAAGGTCCTGGAGCATTGTGATGAGAAATGCATAGAGACTTGTGATGACAATGGTCATGGAGCATTTTGATGACAAGCTTGTGGAGTATTCTGATGACAATGGCATGGAGCATTGTTATGAAAACTGCATGGTCATTGTGAGGAAAAATGCATGGAGCCTTTTCGTGACAGGGTTCATGGAGCATTCTGATGACAAGTGTCAGGGAGCACTGTGATGACAAGTGTATTGAGAATTGTGATGACAATGGTCATGGAGCATTTTGATGAAAAGTGCATGGAGTATTGTGATGACAGGCATCATGGAGCGTTGTGATGACAAGTGTTATGGAACATGGTGATCACAAGTGTTTGGAGCATTGTGATGACACAGGTCATGGATCATTTTGATTTCAAGAAGCATGGAGCATTGTGATGACAAGGGCATGAAACAATGTGATACAAAGGTTCATGGAGGATAGTGATGACAACGGTAATGGAGTATTGTGATGACAAGCGCATAGAACATTGTAATGACAAGTTCATATAGCATTTTGCTGACAAAGGCATGGAGCATTGTGATCACAGGTGTCATGGAGCACTGTGATGCCATGCGTCACAGAGCATTGTGAATATATGGGTCATGGAGAATTGGGATGAAAAGGGCATGGATCATTGTGATGAAAAGCGTCATGGAAGATTGGGCTGAAAATGTTCATGGAGTATTGTGATGACAGGGGTCATGGAGCATTGTGATGACAAGAGTCCCGCATCACTGTGTTGTCAGGGGTAATGGAGGGTTGTGATGACAGTGGTCATGGAGCATTGTGATGATATTGGTCCTGGAGCACTGTGATGAGAAGACCATGGAGACATGTGATGACAAGTCTCATGGAGTATTCTGATGAAAAGGGGCATGGAGCATTGTGATTACAGTGGTCTTGGGACATTGTTATGACAAGGGCATGGAGCATTGTGAAGAGAAGGACATGGAGCATTCTGATGAATGTGTCATGGAGCACTGTTATGACAAGTGCATGGAGCATTGTGATTACAGGTGTTTTGGAGCACTGTGATGAAAAGGGCATGTATCATTGTGATGAAAAAGGCATGGAGCCTTGTCATGACAGTGTTCAAGGAGCATACTGATGACAAGTGTCAGGGAGCATAGTGATGAAAAGTGTATTGAGCATTGTGATGACTAAGTTTATGGAGCATAGTGATGAGAAGACCATGGATAACTGTGATTATGAGCATCATGGGGTGTTGTGATGATAAGTGTTATGGAATATTGTGATCACAACGGTTTGGAGCATGGTGATGACAGAGGTCATGGAGCATTTTGATTTCATTGTGATGACAATAGCCTGAAGCATTATGATGATGGGCATGGTGCATTGTGATGATAGGATTCATGGAGCTTTGAGATGAAAATGGGCATCGAGCATTTTGATAACAAGGGTCTTGGAGCATTGTGATGACAAGGGCATGGAGCATTGTGATGAGAAGTCCATGGAACATTCTGATGACATGCGTCATGGAGCTTTCTGATGACAAGGGCATGGAGCATTGTGATTACAGGGGTCTTGGAAAATTGTGATGACAAGTGTCATGGAGCCTTGTGAATGACAAGGCCGTGGAACATTGTGATGGCAGGGGTCATGGAACATTGTTATGACAGGTGTAATGGAGCATTGTGATGAGAAGGGCAGGAAGCATTGTTGTGAAATGTTTCATGGATTATTGTGATGAGAGTGGGCATGGAGCATTGTGATGACAAGAGCACAGAACGCTGTGATACATGGGTCATGGAGGATTGTAATGACAACGGCATGGAGCATTGTGATGAGAAGGGCATTGAGCATTGTGATGACAAGTGTCATGGAGCTTTGTGATGACAAGGGCATGGAGCAATGTGATGAGAGGGTTCATGGAGCATTGTGATGACAATGACATGGAGCAATATGATGAGAGGGTTCATGGAGCATTGTGATGACAATGACATGGAGCATTGTGATGTCAAGTGTCATGGAGTTTTGTGATGACAAAAGTCATGGAGCATTTTGATGACAAGGGCATGGTGCATTGTGATGAGAAGGGCACGGAGCAGTTTGAGGACAGGGTCATGCAGCAATTTGATGAAAATTGTAATGGAACCTTTTGATGACAGGTGTTATAGAACATTGTGATGTCAGGGGTCATGGAGCTTTGGGATGAAAAGGGTCATGGAGCATTTTGATGACAGGAGTTGTGGAACACTGTGATGTCAGGGGTCATGGAACATTGTGATGATAAGGGGATTTAGCATTGTGATGACAGTGGTCATGGAACATTGTGATTACAGGGGTGATGGAGTAATGTGATGACTAGTGATGGAACATTATGATATCTCATGTGAGAGAGCATTTTGATGAGAAGTGCATGGAGCATTGGGATTACAATGTTTATGGAGCATATCGATGACAAGGTTGTGGACCATTGTTATGAAAAGCGCGTGGCACATTGTGATGACAAGGGTCATGGAGCATTGTTCTGACAGAGGCATGGAGCATTGTGATGACAAGTGTATTGAGCATTGTGATGACAAAGATCATGGAGCATTGTGATGAGAAGACCATGAATAATTGTGATCATGAGCGCCATGGGGTGTTGTGATGATAAGTGTTATGGAACATTGTGATCACAAGGATATGGAGCATTATGATGATAGAGGTCATGGAGAATATTGATTTCATTGTGATGACAATAGCCTGAAGCATTATGATGATGGGCATGGTGTATTGTGATGACAGGGTTCATGAAGCATTGAGATGAAAAGGGGCATGGAGAATTGTGTTTACAGGCGTCTTGGAGCATTTTGCTGACAAGGGCATGGAGCATTGTGATGAAAAATCCATGGAACATTCTGATGATATGCGTCATGGAGCTTTGTGATGACAAGGGCATGGAGCATTGTGATTACAGGGGTCTTCAGCATTGTGATGACAAGTGTCATGGAATCTTGTGATGTCTAGGCCGTGGAACATTGTGATGGCAGTGGTCATGGTGCATTGTTATGACAGGGGAAATGGAGCATTGTGTTGAGAAGGGCATGAAACTTTGGTCTGAAATATTTCATGGATTATTGTGATGAGAGTGGGCATGGAGCATTGTGATGAGAAGGGTATGGAACACTATGATACATGGGTCATGCAGGATTGTAATGACAAGTGCATGGAGCATTGTGATGAGAAGGGCATCGAGCATTGTGATGACAAGTGTCATGGAGCTTTGTGACGACAAGGGCATTGAGCAATATTATGAGAGGGTTCATGGAGCATTGTGATGACAATGACATGGAGAATTGTGATGCCAAGTGTCATGGAGCTTTGTGATGACAAGTCCTGGAGCATTTTGATGACAACGGCCTGGTGCATTGTGATGAGAAGGGCAGGGAGCGTTTTGATGACCGGGTCATGCAGCAATTTGATGAATAGTGTAATGGAATATTTTGATGGCAGGGGTTATAGAACATTTTGATGTCAGGGGTCTTGGAGCTTTGGGATGAAAAGGGTCATGGAGCATTTCGATGACAGGTGTCATGGAACATTGTGATGATAAGGGGATGTAGCAGTGTGATGACAGGGTCATGGAACATTGTGATTACAGGGGTGAGGGAGTATTGTGATGACTACTGATGGAACACTGTGATATCTCTGGTGAGAGAGCATTTTAATGAGAAGTGCATGGAGCATTGTGATTACAAGGTTTATGGAGCATTGCAATGACAAGTGTGTGGACGGTTGTGATGAAATGTGCGTGGCACATTGTGAAGACAATGGTCATGGAGCATTTTTCGGCAAAGACATGGATCATTGTGATGACAAGGGTCACAGAGAATTGTGATGAAAAGTTCATGGAGAATTGTGGTTACAAAGGTCACAGAGCCTTGTGATGACACGGGCATGGACCATTGTGATGACAAACGTTATGAAGCATAGTGGTGACTGGAGTCATGGAGCATTGTGATGACAGGGGTCATGGAGCATTGTGATGACATGTGTCATGGAGCATAGTGCTGACAAGCGCTTGGAGCATTGTGATGAAAAGGGTCATGGAGCACTGTGCTGAGAAAGGCATAGTGCATTGTGATGACAAGGGCCAAAGAGCATTGTGATGAAAAGTTCATGGAGCATTGTGATTAAAAAGGTCACAGAGACTGTTGATGACGAGGACATGGACCATTGTGATGACAAAGGTCATGAAGCATTGTGATGACTGGAGTCAAGGAGCATTGTGATGACAGGGGTCAGGGAGGATTGTGATAAAAAGGGCATGGAGCATTGTGATGACCAGGTCATGCAGTATTGTGAAGACAGGTGTCAGGGAGCATTGTGATGACATATGTAATGGCCCATTGTGATGACAATGGCATGGAGCATTGTGATGCCAATTGTCAAGGAGGATTCTGATGACAAAGGTAATGGAGCATTGAGATGACATTTGCTTGGAGCATTGTGTAGACAAGGGTCAGGGAGCATTGTGCTGACAAGTGCATGGAGAATTTTGATGGCAAGGGTCATGGAGCATTCTGTTGACAAGTTTGTGGAGTATTTTGATGACAAAGGCATGGAGCATTGTGATGAAAACGGCATGGGGCTTTTTGATGAAAAAGTCATGGAGCCTTTTCGTGACAGGGTTAAAGGAGAATTCTGATGACAAGTGTCAGGGAGCATTGTGATGACATGTATATTGAGAATTGTGATGACAAAGGTCATGGAGCATTGTGATGAAAAGGACATGGAGTATTGTGATGACAGGCATCATGGAGCATTGTGATGACAAGTGTTATGGAACATTGTGATCACAAGTGTTTGGAGCACTGTGATGACAGAAGTCATGGATCATTTTGATTTCAAGGAGCATGGAGCATTGTGATGACAAGGGCATGAAACAATGTGATCCCAAGTTTCATGGAGGATTGTGATGACAATGGAAATGGAGTATTGTGATGACAAGCGCATAGAGCATTGTAATAACAAGGTCATGTAGCATTTTGGTGACAAAGGCATGAAGCAGTGTGATGACGTGTCACGGAGCATTGTGAATACAGGTTTTATGGAGCATTGGGATGACAAGGGCAAGGATCATTGTGATGACAAGTGTCCTGGAACATTGTGATGACTAGGGAATGGAGCATTGTGATGACAAGAGTCCCAGATCATTGTGTTGTCAGGTGTCATGGAGTGTTGTGATGACATTGGTCTTGGAGAATTGTGATGATATTGGTCATGGAGCATTGCGATGACAAGGGAATGGAGCATGGTGATGACAAGATCCTGGAGCATTGTGATGAGAAAGCCATGGAGACTTGTGATGACAAGTCTCATGGAACATTTTGATGAAAAAGTTCATGGAGCATTGTGATTACAGGGGCCTTGGAGCATTCTGATGACAAGGGCATAGAGCATTGTGATGAGAAGGCCATGAAGCATTCTGATGACGTGCGTCATGGAGCTCTTTGATGACAAGGGCATGTAGCATTTTGATTACAGGGATCTTGGAGCATTGTGATGAAAAGGGCATGGATTATTGTGATGAAAAAGGCATGGAGCCTTGTCATGACAGGGTTCAAGGAGCATACTGACGACAAGTGTCAGGGAGCATTGTGATGACAAGTGTATTGAGCATTGTGATGACAAAGTTCATGGAGCATTGTGATGAGAAGACCATGGATAACTGTGATGATGAGCGTCATGGGGTGTTGTGAAGATAAGTGTTATGGAACATTGTGATCACAAGTGTTTGGAGCATTATGATGACAGAGGTCATGGAGAATATTGATTTCATTGTGATGACAATAGCCTGAAGCATTATGATGATGGCCATGGTGTATAGTGATGACAGAGTTCATGGAATATTCAAATGAAAAGGGGCATGGAGGATTGTGTTTACAGGCGTCTAGGAGCATTGTGATGACAAAGGCATGGAGCATTGTGATGAGAAGGCCATGGAACATTCTGATGACATGCGTCATGGAGCTTTGTGATGACAAGGGCGTGGAGCATTGTGATTACAGGGGTCTTCAGCATTGTGATGACAAGTGTCATGGAATCTTGTGATGTCTAGGCCGTGGAACATTGTGATGGCAGTGGTCATGGTGCATTGTTATGACAGGGGAAATGGAGCATTGTGTTGAGAAGGGCATGAAACTTTGGTCTGAAATATTTCATGGATTATTGTGATGAGAGTGGGCATGGAGCATTGTGATGAGAAGGGTATGGAACACTATGATACATGGGTCATGCAGGATTGTAATGACAAGTGCATGGAGCATTGTGATGAGAAGGGCATCGAGCATTGTGATGACAAGTGTCATGGAGCTTTGTGACGACAAGGGCATTGAGCAATATTATGAGAGGGTTCATGGAGCATTGTGATGACAATGACATGGAGAATTGTGATGCCAAGTGTCATGGAGCTTTGTGATGACAAGTCCTGGAGCATTTTGATGACAACGGCCTGGTGCATTGTGATGAGAAGGGCAGGGAGCGTTTTGATGACCGGGTCATGCAGCAATTTGATGAATAGTGTAATGGAATATTTTGATGGCAGGGGTTATAGAACATTTTGATGTCAGGGGTCTTGGAGCTTTGGGATGAAAAGGGTCATGGAGCATTTCGATGACAGGTGTCATGGAACATTGTGATGATAAGGGGATGTAGCAGTGTGATGACAGGGTCATGGAACATTGTGATTACAGGGGTGAGGGAGTATTGTGATGACTACTGATGGAACACTGTGATATCTCTGGTGAGAGAGCATTTTAATGAGAAGTGCATGGAGCATTGTGATTACAAGGTTTATGGAGCATTGCAATGACAAGTGTGTGGACGGTTGTGATGAAATGTGCGTGGCACATTGTGAAGACAATGGTCATGGAGCATTTTTCGGCAAAGACATGGATCATTGTGATGACAAGGGTCACAGAGAATTGTGATGAAAAGTTCATGGAGAATTGTGGTTACAAAGGTCACAGAGCCTTGTGATGACACGGGCATGGACCATTGTGATGACAAACGTTATGAAGCATAGTGGTGACTGGAGTCATGGAGCATTGTGATGACAGGGGTCATGGAGCATTGTGATGACATGTGTCATGGAGCATAGTGCTGACAAGCGCTTGGAGCATTGTGATGAAAAGGGTCATGGAGCACTGTGCTGAGAAAGGCATAGTGCATTGTGATGACAAGGGCCAAAGAGCATTGTGATGAAAAGTTCATGGAGCATTGTGATTAAAAAGGTCACAGAGACTGTTGATGACGAGGACATGGACCATTGTGATGACAAAGGTCATGAAGCATTGTGATGACTGGAGTCAAGGAGCATTGTGATGACAGGGGTCAGGGAGGATTGTGATAAAAAGGGCATGGAGCATTGTGATGACCAGGTCATGCAGTATTGTGAAGACAGGTGTCAGGGAGCATTGTGATGACATATGTAATGGCCCATTGTGATGACAATGGCATGGAGCATTGTGATGCCAATTGTCAAGGAGGATTCTGATGACAAAGGTAATGGAGCATTGAGATGACATTTGCTTGGAGCATTGTGTAGACAAGGGTCAGGGAGCATTGTGCTGACAAGTGCATGGAGAATTTTGATGGCAAGGGTCATGGAGCATTCTGTTGACAAGTTTGTGGAGTATTTTGATGACAAAGGCATGGAGCATTGTGATGAAAACGGCATGGGGCTTTTTGATGAAAAAGTCATGGAGCCTTTTCGTGACAGGGTTAAAGGAGAATTCTGATGACAAGTGTCAGGGAGCATTGTGATGACATGTATATTGAGAATTGTGATGACAAAGGTCATGGAGCATTGTGATGAAAAGGACATGGAGTATTGTGATGACAGGCATCATGGAGCATTGTGATGACAAGTGTTATGGAACATTGTGATCACAAGTGTTTGGAGCACTGTGATGACAGAAGTCATGGATCATTTTGATTTCAAGGAGCATGGAGCATTGTGATGACAAGGGCATGAAACAATGTGATCCCAAGTTTCATGGAGGATTGTGATGACAATGGAAATGGAGTATTGTGATGACAAGCGCATAGAGCATTGTAATAACAAGGTCATGTAGCATTTTGGTGACAAAGGCATGAAGCAGTGTGATGACGTGTCACGGAGCATTGTGAATACAGGTTTTATGGAGCATTGGGATGACAAGGGCAAGGATCATTGTGATGACAAGTGTCCTGGAACATTGTGATGACTAGGGAATGGAGCATTGTGATGACAAGAGTCCCAGATCATTGTGTTGTCAGGTGTCATGGAGTGTTGTGATGACATTGGTCTTGGAGAATTGTGATGATATTGGTCATGGAGCATTGCGATGACAAGGGAATGGAGCATGGTGATGACAAGATCCTGGAGCATTGTGATGAGAAAACCATGGAGACTTGTGATGACAAGTCTCATGGAACATTTTGATGAAAAAGTTCATGGAGCATTGTGATTACAGGGGCCTTGGAGCATTCTGATGACAAGGGCATAGAGCATTGTGATGAGAAGGCCATGAAGCATTCTGATGACGTGCGTCATGGAGCTCTTTGATGACAAGGGCATGTAGCATTTTGATTACAGGGATCTTGGAGCATTGTGATGAAAAGGGCATGGATTATTGTGATGAAAAAGGCATGGAGCCTTGTCATGACAGGGTTCAAGGAGCATACTGACGACAAGTGTCAGGGAGCATTGTGATGACAAGTGTATTGAGCATTGTGATGACAAAGTTCATGGAGCATTGTGATGAGAAGACCATGGATAACTGTGATGATGAGCGTCATGGGGTGTTGTGAAGATAAGTGTTATGGAACATTGTGATCACAAGTGTTTGGAGCATTATGATGACAGAGGTCATGGAGAATATTGATTTCATTGTGATGACAATAGCCTGAAGCATTATGATGATGGCCATGGTGTATAGTGATGACAGAGTTCATGGAATATTCAAATGAAAAGGGGCATGGAGGATTGTGTTTACAGGCGTCTAGGAGCATTGTGATGACAAAGGCATGGAGCATTGTGATGAGAAGGCCATGGAACATTCTGATGACATGCGTCATGGAGCTTTGTGATGACAAGGGCGTGGAGCATTGTGATTACAGGGGTCTTCAGCATTGTGATGACAAGTGTCATGGAAACTTGTAATGTCTCGGCCGTGGAACATTGTGATGGCAGTGGTCATGGTGCATTGTTATGACAGGGGTAATGGAGCATTGTGATGAGAAGGGCATGGAACATTGGTCTGAAATGTTTCATGGATTATTGTGATGAGAGTGGGCATTGAGCATTGTGATGACCAGGGTACGGAACACTATAATACATGGGTCATGCAGGATTGTAATGACAATTGCATGGAGCATTGTGATGAGAAGGGCATCGAGCATTGTGATGACAACTGTCATGGAGCTTTGTGATGACAAGGGAATTGAGCAATGTTATGAGAGGGTTCATGGAGCATTGTGATGACAATGACATGGAGCATTGTGATGCCAAGGGTCATGGATCTTTGTGATGACAAAGTCATGGAGCATTTTCATGGCAAGTGCGTTGTGCATTGTGATGAGAAGGGCAGGGATCATTGTGAGGACAGGGTCATGGAGCAATTGGATGAAATGTGTCATGGAACATTTTGATGACAGGTGTTATGGAACATGGTGATGTCAAGTGTCTTGGAGCATTTTGATGAAAAGGGTCATGGAGCATTTTGATGACAGGTGTTATGGAACATTGTGATGTCAGGGGTCATCGAACTTTGTGATGATATGTGCATGTAACATTGTGATGACAGGAGTCACGGAACATTGTGATGACAGGGATGAGGGAGTACTGTGACACATAGTGATGTAGCACTGTGATATCAGTGGTGAGAGAGCATTTTGATGAGAAGTGCATGGAGCATTGTGATGACAAGATTGTGGAGCTCTGTGATGACAAGCGCATGGAGCATTGTGATGACAAGGGTCATGGAGCATTGTGCTGAGAAAGGCATAGAGCATTTTGATGACAAGAGTCAAAGAGCATTGTGATGAAAATTCATGGAGCATTGTGGTTAAAAAGTTCACAGAGACAGTTGATGATGAGGACATGGACCATTGTGATGACAAAGGTCATGAAGCATTGTTATGACTGGAGCCACGGAGCATTGTCATGACAGGGGTCATGGAGCATTCTGATAACAAGAGCATGGAGCATTCTGATGACAAGGACATGGTACATTGGTCTAATAAGTTACATGAATTATTGTGATGACAGTTGGAATGGCGCATTGTGATGACCAGTTAATTCAGTATTGTGAAGACAGGTGTCAGGGAGCATTGTGATGACGTATGTAATGGCCCATTGTGATGACAATGGCATGGAGCATTGTGATGCCAAGTGTCATGGAGGATTCTGATGACAAAGGTAATGGAGCATTGTGATGGCAATGGCTTGGAGCATTGTGATGACAAGGGTCAGGGAGCATTGTGCTGACAAGTGCATGGAGATTTGTGATGACAAGGGTCATGGAACATTCTGATGACAAGCTTGTGGAGTATATTGATGACAATGGCATGGAGCATTGTGATGAGAAGGGCATGGAATATTTGTCTGAAATGTTTCATTGATGATTGTGATGAGAGTGGACATGGAGCATTGTGATGACAAGGGCACGGAACACTGTGATACATGGGTCATGGGTCATGCAGGTTTGTGATGAAAATTCATGGAGCATTGTGATGACAGGGGCATGGAGCATTGGTCTGACAAGTTTCATAGATTATTATGATGACATTGGACATGGTCCATTGTGATGACAAGGGCATTGATCATTGTGAAGAGAAGGACATGGAGTATTGTGAAGACAGGTGTCAGGGAGCATTGTGATGACATATGTCATGGTCCATTGCGATGACAATGGCAGGGAGTATTGTGATGCCAAATGTAATGGAGGATTGTGATGACAAATGTAATGGAGCATTGTGATGACTAGGGCTTGGAGCATTATGATGACAATGGCCATTGAGAATTTTCATGACAAGGTCGTGAAGCATTGTGATGACAAGATCCTGGATCATTGTTATGAGAAAAACATGGAGCTTTGTGATGACAAGTCTCATGGAGCATATTGATGAAAAGGGGCATGGAACATTTTGATTACAGGGGTCTTGTTACATTGTGATGACAATGGCATGGAGCATTGTG
Source organism: Mesoplodon mirus (assembly GCF_964341445.2). NCBI lineage: Eukaryota > Metazoa > Chordata > Mammalia > Artiodactyla > Ziphiidae > Mesoplodon > Mesoplodon mirus. The sequence continues at coordinate 378,150 of NW_028295633.1, forward strand.
AGCAGAAATCCAAGGAGCATTCTGATGACATGTGTCATTGAGCTTTGTGAAGACAAGGGCATGGAGCATTGTGATTGCAGGGATCTTGAAACATTGTGATGAAAATGGCATGAATCATTGTGATGAAAAAGGCATGGAGCCTTGTCATGACATGTTTCAAGGAGAATACAGAAAACAAGTGTCAGGGAGAATTTTGATGACAAGTGTATTGAGCATTGTGATGACAAAGGTCATGGAACATTGTGATGAAATGACCATGGATAATTGTGATGACGAGCGTCATGTGGCATTGTGATGACAAGTGTTATGGAATATTGTGATCACAAGGGTTTTGAGCAATGTTATGACAGAGGTCATGGAACATTTTGATTTCATTGTGATTACAAGAGCATGAAGCATTATGATGATGGGCATGGTGCATTGTGATGACAGGGTTCATGGATCATTGAAATGAAAAGGGGCATAGAGCATTGTGATTACAGGGTTCTTGGAGCATTGTGATGAGAAGGGTGATGGAGCCTTGTGATGACAAGGCCATGGAATATCGTGATGGCAGGGGTCATGGAGCATTGTTATGACAGGGTTAATGGAGCACTGTGATGGCAAGGGCATGGAGCATTGTGATGAGAAGGCCATGGATCATTCTGATGACATGTGTCATGGAGCTTTGTGAAGATAAGTGCATGGAACAATGTGATGAGAGCGTTCATGGAGCATTATGATGACAATGACATGGATCATTGTGATGAGAAGGCCATGAAGCATTCTGATGACATGCGTCATGGAGCTTTTTGATGACAAGGGCATGGAGCATTGTGATTACAGGGATCTAGGAGCATTGTGATGAAAAGGGCATGGATTATTGTGATGAAAAAGGCATGGAACCTTGTCATGACAGGGTACAAGGAGCATTTTGACGACAAGTGTCAGGGAGCATTGTGATGACAAGTGTATTGAGCATTGTGATGACAAAGATCATGGAGCATTGTGAAGAGAAGACCATGGATAATTGTGATGATGAGCGTCATGGGGTGTTGTGATGATAAGTGTTATGGAACATTGCAATCACAAGGGTTTGGGGCATTATGATGAGAGAGGTCATGGAGAATATTGATTTCATTGTGATGACAATAGCCTGAAGCATTATGATGATGGGCATGGTGCATTGTGAGGACAGGGTTCATGGAGAATTAAGATGAAAACGGGCATGGAGCATTGTGTTTGCAGGGGTCTTGGAGCATTGTGATGACAAGGTCATGGAGCATTGTGATGAGAAGGCCATGGAACATTTTGATGACATGCGTCATGGAGCTTTGTTATGACAAGGGCATGGAGCATTGTGATACAGTGGACTTCAGCATTGTGATGACAAGTCTCATGGAGCCTTGTGATGACTAGGACGAGGAACGTTGTGATGGCAGTGGTCATGGTGCATTGTTATGACAGAGGTAATGGAGCATTGTGATGAGAAGGGCATGGAACATTGGTCTGAATATTTTCATGGATTATTGAGATGAGAGTGTGCATTGAGCATTGTGATGAGAAGGGTATGGAACACTATGATACATGGGTCATGCAGGATTGTAATGACAAGGGCATGGAGCATTGTGATGAGAAGGGCATCGAGCATTGTGATGACAAGTGTCATGGAGCTTTGTGATGACAAGGGCATTGAGCAATGTGATGAGAGTGTTCATGGAGCATTGCGATGACAATGACATGGACTATTGTGATGCCAAGGGTCATGGAGCTTTGTGATGACAAGTCATGGAGCATTTTGATGACAAGGGCATGGTGCGTTGTGATGAGAAGGGCAGGGAGCATTTTGGTTACTGGGCCATGCAGCAATTTGATGAAAAGTGTAATGGAACATTTTGATGGCAGGGGTTATATAACATTGTGATGTCAGGGGTCTTGGAGCTTTGGAATGAAAAGGGTCATGGAGCATTTTGAGGACAGTGGTTATGGAACACTGTGATGTCAGGGGTCTTGGAACATTGTGATGATAAGTGGATGTAGCATTGTGATGACAGGGTCATGGAACATTGTTATTACAGGGGTGAGGGAGTATTGTGATGACTAGTGATGGAACATTGTGATATCTCTGGTGAGAGAGCATTTTGATGAGAAGTGCATGGAGCATTGTGATTACAATGTTTATGGAGCTTTGCAATGACAAGGTTGTGGACCCTTGTGATGAAATGCGCGTGGCACATTCTGATGACAATGGTCATGGAGCATTGTTCTGACAAAGACATGGAGCATTGTGATGACAAGGGTCACAGAGTATTGTGATGAAAAGTTCATGGATCATTGTGGTTACAAAGGTCACAGAGCCTTGTGATGACGCGGGCATGGACCAATGTGATGACAAAAGTTTTAAAGCATTTTGATGACTATGGTCATGGAGCATTGTGATGACAGGGGTCATGGAGCACTGTGAGGACAAGGGCATGGAGCGTTGTGATGACTGGGGCATGGAGAATTGGTCTGACAAGTTTCATAGATTATTGTGATGACAGTGGGCATGGTGCACTGTGATGACAAGGTCATGGAGCATTGTGATGAGAAGGTCATGGAATATTGTGAAGACAGGTGTCAGGGAGCATTGTGATGACATATGTCATGGTCCATTGCGATGACAATGGCATGGAGCATTGTGATGCCAAATGTAATGGGGGATTGTGATGACAAATATAATGGAGCATTGTGATGACTAGGGCTTGGAGCATTATGATGACAAAGGCCTTTGAAAATTTTCATGACAAGGTCGTGAAGCATTGTGATGACAAGGTCCTGGAGCATTGTGATGAGAAAATCATGGAGCCTTGTGATGACAAGTCTCATGGAGCATACTGATGAAAAGGGGCATGGAGCATTGTGATTACAGGGGTCTTGGAACATTGTGATGACAAGGGCATGGAGCATTTTGAGGAGAAGAACAAGGAGCCTTCTGAGGGCATGCGTCATTGAGCATTGTGATGACAAGGGTATGGAACATTGTGATTACATGGGTCTAGGAGCATTGTGATGAAAAGGGCATGGATTATTGTGATGAAAAAGGCATCGAACCTTGTCATGACAGGGTTCAAGGAGCATACAGACAACAATGTCAGGGAGCATTTTGATGACAAATGTATTGAGCATTGTGATGACAAAGGTCATGGAGCATTGTGATGAGAAGGCCATGGATAATTGTGATCATGAGCGTCATGTGGCATTGTGATGACAAGTGTTATGGAATATTGTGATCACAAGGGTATGGAGCATTGTTATGACAGAGGTCATGGAGCATTTTGATTTCATTGTGATGACAATAGCATGAAGCATTATGATGATGGGCATGGTGCATTGTGATGACAGGGTTCATGGATCATTGAGATGAAAAGGGGCATAGAGCATTGTGATTACAGGGTTCTTGGAGCATTGTGATGAGAAGGGTCATGGAGCCGTGTGATGACAAGGCCATGGAACATCGTGATGGCAGGGGTCATGGAGCATTGTTATGACAGTGGTAATGGAGCATTGTGATGGGAAGGGCATGGAATATTGTGATGAGAAGCCCATGGCGCATTCTAATGACATGTGTCATGGAGCTTTGTGATGACAAGGGCATGGAGCAATGTGATGAGAGCGTTCATGGAGCATTGTGATGACAATGACATGGAGCATTGTGATGCCAAGGGTCATGGATCTTTGTGATGACAAAGTCATGGAGCATTTTGATGGCAAGGGCGTTGTGCATTGTGATGAGAAGGGCAGGGATTATTGTGATGACAGTGTCATGGAGCAATTGGATGAAATGTGTCATGGAACATTTTGATGACAGGTGGTATGGAACATTGTGATGTCAGGGGTCATCGAACATTGTGGTGATAAGTGCATGTAGCATTGTGATGACAGGAGTCATGGAACATTTTGATGACAGTGATGAGGGAGTACTGTGACAAATACTGATGTAGCATTTTGATATCAGTTTTGAGAGAGCATTTTGATGAGAAGTGCATGGAGCATTGTGATGACAAGATTGTGGAGAACTGTGATGACAAGCGCATGTTTCATTGTGATGACATGTGTTATGGAGCATTGTGCTGACAAGCGCATGTAGCATTGTGATGACAAGGGTCATGGAGCATTGTGCTGAGAAAGGCATAGAGCATTTTGATGACAAGGTCAAAGAGCATTGTGATGAAAATTCATGGAGCATTGTGGTTAAAAATGTCACAGAGACAGTTGATGACGAGGACATGGGCCATTGTGATGACAAAGGTCATGAAGCATTGTGATGACTGGAGTCACGGAGCATTGTGATGACAGGGGTCATGGAGCATTGTGATAACAAGGGCATGGAGCATGGTGATGACAAGGGCATGGAACATTGGTCTAATAAGTTTCATGGATTATTGCGATGAGAGTTGGAATGGCACATTGTGATGACAAGGGCATGGATCATTGTGATGACCTGGTCATGCATTATTGCCAAGACAGGTGTCAGGGAGCATTGTTTTGACATATGTCATGGCCCATTGTGATGACAATGGCATGGAGCATTGTGATGCCAAGTGTCATGGAGGACTCTGATGACAACGGTAATGGAGCATTTTGATGACAATGGCTTGGAGCATTGTGATGACAAGGGTCAGGGTGCATTGTGCTGACAAATGCATGGATATTTGTGATGACAAGGGTCATGGAACATTCTGATGACAAGCTTGTGGAATATTTTGATGACAATGGCATGGAGCATTGTGATGCAAACGGCATGGGGCATTGTGATGAGAAATGCATGTAGCCTTTTCGTGATAGGGTTCAAGGAGCCTTCTGACGAGAAGTGTCAGGGAGCATTGAGATGACAAGTATATTGAGAATTGTGATGACAAACATCATGAAGCATTGTGAAGAAAAGGGCACGGAGTATTGTGATGACAGGCATCATGGAGCGTTGTGATGACAAGTCTTATGGAACATTGTGATCACAAGGGCTTGGAGCATTGTGATGACAGAGGTCATGGATCATTTTGATTTCAAGGAGCATGGAGCATTGTTATGACAAGGGCATGAAGCAATGTGATCCCAAGGTTCATGGAGGGTTGTGATGACAATGGAAATGGAGTATTGTGATGACAGGCACATAGAGCATTGTAATGACAAGGTCATATAGCATTTTGCTGACAAATGCATGGAGCATTGTGATGACACGTGTCATGGAGCACTGTGATGACAAGCGTCATGGAGCATTGTGAATACAAGGGTTATGGAGCATTGGGATGACAAGGGCATGGATCATTGTGATGACAAGTGTCCTGGAGCATTGTGATGACTACGGAATGGAGCATTGTGATGAAAAGAGTCCAGGATCATTGTGCTGTCAGGTGTCATGGAGTGTTGTGATGAGAGTGGTCATGGAGAATTGTGATGATTATGGTCATGGAGCATTGCAATGACAAGCGAATGGAGCATGGTGATGACAATGTCCTGGAGCATTGTGATGAGAAGACCATGGAGACTTCTGATGAGAAGTCTCATGGAGCATTCTGTTGAAACGGGGCTTGGAGCATTGTGATTACAGGGGTCTTGGAGCATTGTGATGACAAGGGCATGGATCATGGTGATGAGAAGGCCATGGAGCATTCTGATGACATGCGTCCAGGAGCTTTGTGATGACAAGGGCATGGAGCATTGTGATTACAGGGGTCTTGGAGCATTGTGATGAAAAGGGCATGGATCATTTAGATGAAAAAGGCATGCAGCCTTGTCATGACAGGTTTCAAGGAGCATACTGAAGACAAGTGTCAGGGAGCATGGTGATGACAAGTGTATTGAGCAATGTGATGACAAAGGTCATAGAGCATTGTGATGAGAAGGCCATGGATAATTGTGATGATGAGCGTCATGGGGTGTTGTGATGATAAGTGTTATGGAACATTGTGATCACAGGGGTTCGGAGTATTATGATGACAGAGGTCATGGAGCATTTTGATTTCATTGTGATGACAATAGCCGGAAGCATTATGATGATGGGCATGGTGCATTGTGTTGACAGGGTTCATGGAGCATTGAGATGAAAATGGGCATGGAGCATTGTGATTACAAGGGTCTTGGAGCATTGTGATGACATGGGCATGGAGCATTGAGATGAGAAGGCCATGGAACCTTCTGATGACATGCGTCTTGGAGATTTGTGATGACAAGGGCATGGAGCATTGTGATTTCAGGGTTCTTGAGCATTGTGATGACAGTTGTCATGGAACCATGTGATGACTAGGCCGTGGAATATTGTGATGGCAGGGGTCATGGAGCATTGTTATGAAAGGGGTAATGGAGCATTGTGATGAGAAGGGCATGGAATATAGGTCTGAAATGTTTCATGTATTATTGTGATGTGAGGTGGCATGGAGCATTGTGTTGACCAGGGTATGGAACACTGTGATACATGGGTCATGCAGGATTGTAATGACAAGGGCATGGAGCACTGTGATGAGAAGGGCATCGAGCATTGTGATGACAAGTATCATGGAGCTTTGTGATGACAAGGGCATTGAGCAATGTTATGAGAGGGTTCATGGAGCATTGTGATGACGATGACAGGGAGCATTGTGATGCCAAGGGTCATGGAGCTTTGTGATGACAAGTCATGTAGCATTTTGATGACAAGGGCAAGGTGCATTGTGATGAGAAGGGCAGGGAGCATTTTGATGACTGGCTCATGCAGCAATTTGATGAAAAGTGTAATGGAACATTTTGATGGCAGGGGTTATAGAACATTGTGATGTCAGGGGTCTTGGAGCTTTGGAATGAAAAGGGTCATGGAGCATTTTGAGGACAGTGGTTATGGAACACTGTGATGTCAGGGGTCTTGGAACATTGTGATGATAAGTGGATGTAGCATTGTGATGACAGGGTCATGGAACATTGTTATTACAGGGGTGAGGGAGTATTGTGATGACTAGTGATGGAACACTGTGATATCTCTGGTGAGAGAGCATTTTGATGAGAGGTGCATGGAGCATTGTGATTACAATGTTTATGAAGCATTGCAATGAAAAGATTGTGGACCGTTGTGATGAAATGCGCATGGCACATTGTGATGACAATGGTCATGGAGCATTGTTCTGACAAAGACATGGAGAATTGTGATGACAAGGGTCAGAGAGAATTGTGATGAAAAGTTCATGGAGCATTGTGGTTACAAAGGACACAGAGCCTGGTGATGACTCGGGCATGGACCATTGTGATGACAAACGTTATGCAGCATTGTGATGAATGGAGTCACGGAGCATTCTGATGACATGGGTTATGGAGCATTGTGAGGACAAGGGCATGGAGCATTGTGATGACAGGGCAAGGGAGCATTGGTCTGTCAATTTCATAGATTATTGTGATGACAGTGGGCATGGTGCATTGTGATGACAAGGGCATGGAGCATTGTGATGAGAAGGTCATGGATTATTGAGAAGCGAGGTGTCAGGGAGCATTGTGATGATATATGTCATGGTCCATTGCGATGACAATGGCATTGAGCATTGTGATGCCAAATATAATGGAGGATTGTGATGACAAATATAATGGAGCATTGTGATGCCTAGGGCTTGGAGCATTATGATGACAAGGGCCATTGAATATTTTCATGAAAAGGTCGTGAAGCATTGTGATGACAAGGTCCTGGAGCATTTTGATGACAAAACCATGGAGCCTTGTGATGACAAGTCTCATGGAGAATACTGATGAAAAGGGGCATGGAGCATTGTGATTACAGGGGTCTTGGAACATTGTGATGACAAGGGCATGGAACATTGTGAGGAGAAGACCAAGGAGCATTCTGATGGCATGCGTCATTGAGCTTTGTGATGACAAGGGCATGGAGCATTGTGATGACATGGGTCTTGGAGCATTGTGATGAAATGTGCATGGATCAGTGTGATGAAAAAGGCATGGAACCTTGTCATGACAGGGTTCAAGGAGCATACAGGCAACAAGTGTCAGGGAGCATTTTGATGACAAGTGTATTGAGCATTGTGATGACAAAGATCATGGAGGATTGTGATGAGAAGACCATGGATAATTGTGATGACGAGCTTCATGGGGCATTGTGATGACAAGTGTTATGGAATATTGTGATCAAAAGTGTTTGGAGCATTGTTATGACAGAGGTCATGGAGCATTTTGATTTCATTGTGATGACAATAGCATGAAGCATTATGATGATGGGCATGGTGCATTGTGATGACAGGGTTCATGGATCATTGAGATGAAAAGGGGCATAGAGCATTGTGATTACAGGGTTCTTGGAGCATTGTGATGAGAAGGGTCATGGAGCCTTGTGATGACAAGGCCATGGAACATCGTGATGGCAGGGTTCATGGAGCATTGTTAAGATAGGGGTAATGGAACATTGTGATGAGAAGGCCATGGAGCATTCTGATGACATGTGTCATGGAGCTTTGTGATGACAAGGGCATGGAGCAATGTGATGAGAGTGTTCATGGAGCATTGTGATGCCAAGGGTCATGGATCTTTGTGATGACAAATGCCATGGAGCATTTTGATGGCAAGTGCGTTGTGAATTCTGATGAGAAGGGCAGGGAGCATTGTGATGACAGGGTCATGGAGCTATTTCAAGAAATGTGTCATGGAACATTTTGATGACAGGTTTTATGGATCATTGTGATGTCAGGGGTCATTTAGCATTTTGATGAAATGGATCATGGATCATTTTGATGACAGATGTTATGGAACATTGTGATGTCAGGGGTCATCGAACATTGTGATGATAATTGCATGTAGCATTGTGATGACAGGAGTCATGGAAAATTGTGATGACAGGGATGAGGGAGTCCTGTGACAAATAGTGATGTAGCACCGTCATATCAGTGGTGAGGGAGCATTTTGATGAGAAATGCATGGAGCATGGTGATGACAAGATTGTGGAGCACTGTGATGACAAGTGCATGGTTCATTTTTATGACATGTGTCATGGAGCATTGTGCTGACAGGCACATGGAGCATTGTGATGACAAGGGTCATGGAGCATTGCGCTGAGAAAGGCATAGAACATTTTGATGACAAGGGTCAAAGAGCATTGTAATGAAAATTCAGGGAGCATTGTGGTTAAAAGGGTCACAGAGACATTTGATGACGAGGACATGGACCATTTTGATGACAGAGGTCATGAAGCATTGTGATGACTGGAGTCACGGAGCATTGTGATGACAGGGGTCATGGAGCATTGTGATAACAAGGGCATGGAGCATGGTGATCAGAAGGGCATGGAACATTGGTCTAATAAGTTTCATGACTTATTGCGATGAGAGCTGGAATGGCACATTGAAATGACAAGGGCATGGATCATTGTGATGACCAGGTCATGCAGTATTGAGAACACAGGTGTCAGGGAGCATTGTGATGACATATGTCATGACCCATTGTGATGACAATGGCATGGAGCTTTGTGATGCCAAATGTCATGGAGGATTCTGATGACAAATGTTATGGAGCATTCTGATGACAATGCCTTGGAGCATTGTGATGACATGGGTCAGGGAGCATTGTGCTGACAAGTGCATGGAGAATTATGATGACAAGGGTCATGGAATATTCTGATGACAACTTGTGGAGTATTTTGATGACAATGGCATGGAGCATTGTGATGTAAACGGCATGGTGCATTGTGATGAAAAAGGCATGGTGCCTTTTCGTGACAGGGTTCAAGGAGCATTCTGGCGACAAGTGTCAGGGAGCATTGTGATGACAAGTGTATTGAGAATTGTGATGACAAACGTCATGGGGCATTGTGATGAAAAGGGAATGGAGTATTGTGATGACAGGCATCATGGAGCGTTGTGATGACAAGTGTTATGGAACATTGTGATCACAAGGGCTTGGAGCATTGTGATGACAGAGGTCATGGATCATTTTGATTTCAAGGAGCATGGAGCATTGTGATGACAAGGGCATGAAGCAATGTGATCCCAAGGTTCATGGAGGGTTGTGATGACAATGGTACTGGAGTATTGTGATGACAAGCAAATAGAGCATTGTAATGACAAGGTCATGTACCATTTTGCTGACAAAGGCATGAAGCATTGTGATGACAGCTGTCATGGAGCACTGTGATGACAAGCGTCATGGAGGATTCTGATGACAAAGGTAATGGAGCATTGTGATGACAATGGCTTGGAGCATTGTGATTACAAGGGTCAGGGAGCATTGTGCTGGCAAGTGCATGGAGAATTGTGTTGACAAGGGTCATGGAGCATTTTGATGACAGGGGTTATGGAACATTGTGATGTCAGGGGTCATGGAACATTGTGATTATAAGGGGATGTAGCACTGTGATGACAGGGTTATGGAACATTGTGATTCCATGGGTGAGGGAGTATTGTGATGACTAGTGATGGAACACTGTGATATCTCTGGTGAGAGAGCATTTTGATGAGAGGTGCATGGAGCATTGTGATTACAAAGTTTATGGAGCATTGCAATGATAAGGTTGTGGACCGTTGTGATGAAATGCGCGTGGCACATTTTGATGACAATGGTCATGGAGCATTGTTCTGACAAAGACATGGAGCATTGTGATGACAAGGGTCACAGAGAATTGTGATGAAAAGTTCATGGAGCATTGTGGTTACAAAGGTCACAGAGCCTTGTGATGACGCTGGCATGGACCACTGTGATGACAAACCTTATGAAGCATTGTGATGACTGGAGTTACGGAGCATTGTGATGACAGGGTTCATGGAGCATTTTAATGACAAGGGCATGGAGCATTGTTATGACAGGAGAATGGAGCATTCGTCTAACAAATTTCATAGATTATTGTGATGACATTGGGCATGGTGCATTGTGATGACAAGGGCATGGAGCATTGTGATGAGAAGGTCATGGATTATTGTGAAGACTCGTGTCAGGGAGCATTGTGATGACATATGTCATGGTCCATTGCAATGACAATGGCATGGAGCATTGTGATGCCGAATGTAATGGAGGATTGTGATGACAAATATAATGGAGCATTGTGATGATTAGCGCTTGGAGCATTATGATGACAAGGGCCATTGATAATTTTCATGACAAGGTCGTGAAGCATTGTGATGATAAGGTTCTGGAGCATTGTGATGACAAAACTATGGAGCCTTGTGATGACAAGTCTCATGGAGCATACTGATGAAAAAGTGCATGGAGCATTGTGATTACAGGGGTCTTGGATCATTGTGATGACAAGGGCATGGAACATTGTGAGGAGAAGACCAAGGAGCATTCTGATGCCATGTGTCATTGAGCTTTGTGATGACAAGGGCATGGAGCATTGTGATGACAGGGTCATGGAGCAATTGGATGAAAAGTGTCATGGAACATTTTGATGACAGGTGTTATGGAACATTGTGATGTCAGGGGTCATCAAACATTGTGATGATAAGTGCATGTAGCATTGTGATGGCAGGAGTCATGGAAAATTGTGATGACAGGGGTGAGGGAGTCTTGTGACAAATAGTGATGTAGCATTGTGATATCAGTGGTGAGAGAGCATTTTGATGAGATGTGCATGGAGCATTATGATGACAATGTTTATGGAGCATGGTGATGAAAAGTTTGTTGAGCACTGTGATGAAAAGCGCATGGTGCATTGTGATGACGTGTCCTGGAGGATTGTGCTGTGAAGCGCATGGAGCATTGTGATGACAAGGGTCATGGAGCTTTGTGCTGATAAAGGCATAGAGCATTGTGATGACAAGGGTCAAAGAGCATTGTGATGAAAAGTTCACGGAGCATTGTGGTTCAAATGGTCACAGAGACTGTTGATGACAAGGACATGGACAATTGTGATGACAAAGGACATGAAGCATTGTGATGACTGGAGTCACGGAGCATTCTGTTGACAGGGGTCATGGAGAATTTTGATAACAAGGGCATGGAGCATTGTGATGACAAGGGAATGGAACATTGGTCTAATAAGTTTCATGGATTGTTGCAATGACAGTTGGAATGGCGCATTGTGATGACAAGGGCATGGAGCATAGTGAAGACCAGGTCATGCAGTATTGTGAAGACAGGTGTCAGGGAGCATTGTGATGACATATGTAATGGCCCATTGTGATGACAATGGCATGGAGCATTGTAATGCCAAGTGTCATGGAGGTTTCTGATGACAAATGTAATGGAGCATTGTGATGACAATGGCTTGGAGCATTGTGATGACAAGGGTCAGGGAGCATTGTGCTGACAAGTGCATGGAGAATTGTGATGACAAGGGTCATGGAGCACTCTGATGACAAGTGTCAGAGAGCATTGTGATGACAAGTGTATGGAGAATTGTGATGACAAAGGTCATGGAGTATAGTGATGAAAAGGGCATGGAATATTGTGATGACAGGCATCATGGAGCATTGTGATGACAAGTGTTATGGAAAATTTTGATCACATGGGTTTGGAGCATTGTGATGACAGAGATCATGGATCATTTTGATTTCAAGGAGCATGGAGCATTGTGATGACAAGGGCTTAAGGCAATGTGATCCCAAGGTTCATGGAGGATGGTGATGACAATGGAAATGGAGTATTGTGATGACAAGTGCATAGAGCATTTTAATGACAAGGTCATGTAGCATTTTGCTGACAAAGGCATGGACCATTGTGATGACATGTGTCATGGAGCACTGTGATCACAGGCGTCATGGAGCATTGTGAATACAGGGGTCATGGAGCATTGGGATGACAAGGGCATGGATCATTGGGATGACAAGGGTCATGGAGCACTGGGCCGAAAATGTTCATGGAGTGTTGTGATTACAGGGTCATGGAGCATTGTGATGACTAGGGAATGGAGCATTTTGATGACAAGAGTCCCGTATCATTGTGTTGTCAGGAGTCATGGAGTCTTGTGATGCCAGTGGTCATGGAGCATTGTGATGATATTGGCCACGGAGCACTGTGATGTGTAGGTCGTGGAGCATTGGGCTGAATATGTTCATGGATTATTGTGATGATACGGGTCATGGAGCATTGTGATGACAAGGGAATGGAGCATGGTGATGACAATGTCCTGGAGCATTGTGATGAGAAGACCATGGTGACTTGTGATGACAATCTCATGGAGCATTCTGATGAAAAGGGGCATGGAGCATTGTGATTACAAAGGTCTTGGAGCATTGTGATGAAAACGGCACGGATCATTGTTATGAAAAAGGTATGGAACCTTGTCATGACAGGGTTCAATGAGCATACTGACGACTAGTGTCAGGGAGCATTGTGATGACTAGTGTATTGAGCATTGTGATGACAAAGCTCTTGGAGTATTGTGATAAGAAGACCATGGTTAATTGTTATGATGAGCGTCATGGGGTGTTGTGATGATAAGTGTTTTGGAACATTGTGATCACAAGGGTTTGGAGCATTATGATGACAGAGGTCATGGAGATTATTGAATTCATTGTGATGACAATAGCCTGAAGCATTATGATGATGGGCATGCTGCATTGTGATGACAGGGTTCATGGAGCATTGAGATGAAAAGGGGCATGGAGCATTTTGTTTACAGGGGTCTTGGAGCATTTTGATGACAAGGGCATGGAGCATTGTGATGAGAAGGCCATGGAACATTCTGATGACATGCGTCATGGAGCTTTGTGATGACAAGGGCATGGAGCATTGTGATTACAAGGGTCTTCAGCATTGTGATAACAAGTGTCATGGAACCTTGTGATGACTAGGCCGTGGAACATTGTGATGGCAGGGGTCATGTTGAATTGTTATGACAGAGGTAATGGAGCATTGTGATGAGAAGGGCATGGAATATTGGTCTAAAATGTTTCATGGATTATTATGATGAGAGTGGGCATAGAACATTGTGATGACAAGGGTACGGAACACTATGATGCATGAGTCATGCAGGATTGTAATGACAAGTGCATGGAGCATTGTGATGACAAAAGTCATGAAGCATTGTGATGACTGGAGTCACGGAGCATTGTGATGACAAGGGCATGGAGCATTGTGATGAGAAGGTCATGGAGTATTTTGAAGACAGGTTTCAGGGAGCATTGTAATGACCTATGTCATGGTCCATTGCGATGACAATGGCATGGAGCATTGTTATGCCAAATGTAATGGAGGATTGTTATGACAAATATAATGGAGCATTGTGATGACTAGTGCTTGGAGCATTATGATGACAAGGGCCATTGAGAACTTTCATGACAAGGTCGTGAAGCATTGTGATGACAAGGTCCTGGAGCATTGTGATGAGAAAACCATGGAGCCTTGTGATGACAAATCTCATGGAGCATACTGATGAAAAGGGTCATGGACCATTGTGATTACAGGGGTCTTGGAACATTGTGATGAAAAGCTCATGGAACCTTGTTATGACAGGGTTCAAGGAGAGTACAGAAAACAAGTGTCAGGGAGCATTTGGATGACAAGTGTACTGAGCATTGTGATGACAAAGGTCATGGAGCACTGTGATGAGAAGACCATAGATAACTGTGATGACGAGCGTCATGGGGCATTGTGATGACAAGTGTTATGGAATATTGTGATCACAAGGGTTTGGAGCATTGTTATGACAGAGGTCATGGAGCATTTTGATTTCATTGTGATGATAATAGCATGAAGCATTAGGATGATGGGCATGGTGTATTGTGATGACAGGTTTCATGGAGCATTGAGATGAAAAGTGTCATGGAGCACTGTGATTACAGGGTTTTGGAGCAGTGTGATGACAAGGGCATAGAGCATTGTGATGAGAATGCCATGGAACATTCTGCTGACATGCGTCATGGAGCTTTGTGATGACAAGGGCATAGATTATTGTAATGAGAAGGTCATGTAGCATTTTGATGACAAAGGCATGGAGCATTGTGATGACAGGTGTCATGGAGCACTGTGATGACAAGCGTCACGGAGCATTGTGAATACCGGGGTCATGGAGCATTGGGATGACAAGGGCATGGATCATTGTGATGACAAGCGTCATGGAGTATTGGGCTGAAAATATCCATGGAGTATCGTGATGACAGTGGTCATGGAGTATTGTGATGACTAGGGAATGGAGCATTGTGATGACAAGAGTCCCGGATCATTGTGTTGTCAGGTGTCATGGAGTGTTGTGATGACAGTGATCATGGAGCATTGTGATGATATTTGTCTTGGGGCATTGTGATGAGAAGGTCATGGAGCATTGGGCTGAAAATATTCATGGAGTATTGTGATGACAGGGATCATGGAGCATTGTGATGACAAGGGAATGGAGCATGGTGATGACAAGGTCCTGGAGCATTGTGATGAGAAGACCATGGAGACTTGTAATGAGAAGTCTCATGGAGCATTCTGACGATAAGGGGCATGGAGCATTGTGATTACAGGGGTCTTGGAGCATTGTGATGACAAGGGCATGGAGCATTTTGAGGAGAAGGCCATGGAACATTCTGATGGCATGCGTCATGAAGCTTTGTGATGACAAGGGCATGGAACATTGTGATTACAGGGGTTTTGGAGCATTGTGATGACAAGGGTCATGGAGGCTTGTGATGACAAGGCCTTGGAACACTGTGATGGCAGGGGTCATGGAGCATTGTTATGACAGAGATAATGGAGCATTGTGATGAGAAGGACATTGAGCATTGGTCTGAAATGTTTCATGGATTATTGTGATGAGAGTGGGCATGGAGCATTGTGATGACAAGGGCACGGAACACTGTGATACATGGGTCATGGAGGATTGTAATGACAAGGGCATGGAGCATTGTGATGGGAAGTGCATCGAGCATTGTGATGACAAGTGTCATGGAGCTTTGTGATGACAAGGGCCAGGAGCCATGTGATGAGAGGGTTCATGGAGCATTGTGATGACAATGACATGGAGCATTGTGATGCCAAGGGCCATGGAGCTTTGTGATGACAATGGTCATGGAGCATTTTGATGACAAGGGTGTGATGCATTGTGATGAGAAGGGCAGGGAGCATTTTGATGACAGGGTCATGCAGCAATTTGATGAAAAGTGTAATGGAACATTTTGATGACAGGGGTTATAGAACATTGTGATGCCAGGGGTCATGGATCTTTGGGATGAAATGGGTCATGGAGCATTTTGATGACAGTGGTTATGGAACATTGTGATGTCAGGGGTCATGGATCATTGTGCAGATAAGGGGATGTAGCATTGTGATGACAGTGGTCATGGAACATTGTGATAACAGGGGTGAGGGAGGATTGTGATGACTAGTGGTGGAACATTGTGATATCTCATGTGAGAGAGCATTTGGATGAGAATTTCATGGAGCATTGTGATTACAAGATTTATGGAGCATAGCGATGACAATGTTGTGGATCATTGTGATGAAAATTGCATGGCACATTGTGATGACAAGGGTCATGGAGCATTGTTCTGACAAAGGCATGAAGCATTGTGATGACAAGGGTCATGGAGCATTGTGATGAAAAGTTCATGGAGCATTGTGGTTAAAATGGTCACAGAGGCTTGTGATGACGCGGTCATGGACCGTTGTGATGACAAACGTTATGAAGCATTGTGATGACTGGAGTCAAGGGGCATTTTGATGACAGGGGTCATGGAGCATTGTGATGACAACGGCATGGAGCACTGTGATGACAGGGGCATGGATCATTGGTCTGACAAGTTTCACAGATGATTGTGATGACAGTGGACATGGTGCATTGTGATGACAAGGGCATGGAGCATTGTGATGACAAGGGCATGGAGTATTGTGAAGACAGGTGTCAGGGAGCATTGTGATGACATATGTCATGGTCCATTGCGATGACAATGGCATGGAACATTGTAATGCCAAATGTAATGGAGAATTGTAATGACAAATATAATGGAGCATTGTTATGACTACGGCTTGGAGCATTATGATGACAAGGGCCATTGAGAATTTTCATGACAATGTCGTGAAGCATTGGGATGACAAGGTCCTGGAGCACTGTGATGAGAATACCATGGAGCCTTGTGATGACAAGTCTCATGGAGCATACTGATGAAAAGGGGCATGGAGCATTCTGATTACAGGGGTCTTGGAACATTGTGATAACAAGGGCATGGAGCTTTGTGATGACAAGGGCATGGAGCATTGGTCTAATAAGTTTCATGGATTATTGTGATGACAGTTGGAATGGCGCATTGTGATGAAAAGGGCATGGAGCATTGTGATGACCAGGTCATGCAGTATTGTGAGAAGAGGTGTCACGGAACATTGTGATGACATATGTATTAGCCCATTGTGATGACAAAGGCATGGAGCATTGTGATGCCAAGTGTCATGGAGGATTCTGATGACAAAGTTAATGGAGCATTGTGATGACAATGGCTTGGAGCATAGTGATGACAAGGTTCAGGGAGCATTGTGCTGACAAGTGCATGGAGAATTGTGATGACAAGGGTCATGGAGCATTCTGATGACAAGCTTGTGGAGTATTTTGATGACAATGGCATGGAGCATTTTGATGAAAACGGCATGGGGCTTTGTGATGAAAAAGGCAAGGAGCCTTTTCGTGACAGGGTTCAAGGAGCATTCTGTCGACAAGTGTCTGGGAGCATTGTGATGACAAGTGTATTGAGAATTGTGATGACAAAGGTCATGGAGCATTGTGATGAAAAGGGCATGGAGTATTGTGATGAAAGGCATCATGGAGCGTTGTGATGAAAAGTGTTAGGGAACATTGTGATCACAAGGGTTTGGAGCATTGCGATGACAGAGGTCATGGATCATTTTGATTTCAAGGAGCATGGAGCATTGTGATGACAAGGGCATGAAGCAATGTGATCCCAAGGTTCATGGAGGATAGTGATGACAATGGTAATGCAGTATTGTGATGACAAGCACATAGAGCATTGTAATGACAAGGTCATGTAGCATTTTGCTGACAAAGGCATGGAGCATTGTGATGACAGGTGTCATGGAGCACTGAGATGACAAGCGTCACAGAGCATTGTGAATAGAGGGGTCATGGAGCATTGGGATGACAAGGGCATGGATCATTTTGATGGCAAGGGTCATGGAGCATTGGGCTAAAAATGTTCATGGAGTATTGTGATGAAAGGGGTCATGGAGCATTGTGATGACTAGGGAATGGAGCATTGTGATGACAATTGTCCCGGATCATTGTTTTGTCAGGTGTCATGGATTGTTGTGATCATTCAGCATTGTGATGATATTGGTCTTGGAGCATTGTAATCAGAAGGTCATGGGGCATTGGGCTGAAAATGTTCATGGAGTATTGTGATGACAGTGGTCATGGAGCATTGTGATCACAAGGGAATGGAGCATGGTGATGACAAGTTCCTGGAGCATTGTGATGAGATGACCATGGAGACTTGTGATGACAAGTCTCATGGAGCATTCTGATGAAAAGGGGCATGGAACATTGTGATTACTTTGGTCTTGGAGCATTGTGATGACAAGGGCATGGAGCATTGTGTGGAGAAGGCCATGGAACATTCTGATGACATGCGTCATGGAGCTTTGTGATGAAAAGGGCATGGAGCTTTGTGATTACAGGGGTCTTGGTGCATTGTGATGACAGAGGTAATGGAGAATTGTGATTAGAAGGGAATGGAGCATTGTGATTAAAAGGTTTTTGGAGCATTGTGATGATAAATTTCTGGACCGTTGGGATGAAAAGCGTGTGGCACATTGTGATGACAAGGGTCATGGAGCATTTTTCTGACAAAGGCATGGAGCATTGTGATGACAAGTGTCATGGAGCATTGTGATGAATAGTTCATGGAGCATTGTGGTTACAAAGGTAACAGAGCCTTGTGATGACACGGGTATCGACCATTGTGATGACAAATGTTATGAAGAATTGTGAAGACTGGAGTCAAGGAGCATTGTGATGATGTGGTCATGGAGCATTGTGATGAACAGGGCATGGAACATTGTACTGAGAATGGCATAGAGCATTGTGATGACATGTGTCATGGAGCATTGTGATGACAAGCGTCACGGAGCATTGTGAATACAGGGGTCATGGAGCATTAGGATGACAAGGGTTTGGATCATTGTGATGACAAGGGTCATGGAGAATTGGGCTGAAAATGTTCCTGGAGTATTGTGATGACGGGGGACATGGAGCATTGTGATGACAATGGAATGGAGCATGTTGTTGACAAGGTCCTGGAGCATTGTGATGAGATGACCAGGGAGACTTGTGATGACAGGTTTCATGGAGCATCCAGATGAAAAGGGGCATGGAGCATTGTGATGACAAGGGCACGGAACACTGTGATACATGGGTCATGGAGGATTTTAATGACAAGGGCATGGAGCATAGTGATGAGAAGGGCATCGAGCATTGTGATGACAAGTGTCATGGTGCTTTGTGATGACAAGGGCATGGAGCCATGTGATGAGAGTGTTCATGGAGCATTGTGATGACAATGACATGGAGCATTGTGATGCCAAGGGTCATGGAGCTTTGTGATGACAAATGTCATGGAGCATTTTGAAGACAAGTGTGTGGTGCATTGTGATGAGAAGGGCAGGGAGCATTTTGATGACAGGGTCATGCAGCAATTTGATGAAAAGTGTAATGGAACATTTTGATGAGAGGGGTTATAGAACATTGTGATGTCAGGGGTCATGGAACATTTTGCAGATAAGGGGATGTAGCATTGTGATGACAGGGGTCATGGAACATTGTGATAACAGGGGTGAGGGAGGATTGTGATGACTAGTTATGGAACATTGTGATATCTCATGTGAGAGAGCATTTGGATGAGAA
Organism: Mesoplodon mirus; assembly: GCF_964341445.2. Lineage (NCBI taxonomy): Eukaryota > Metazoa > Chordata > Mammalia > Artiodactyla > Ziphiidae > Mesoplodon > Mesoplodon mirus. Next base: position 397,894 of record NW_028295633.1, read on the forward strand.
GTGCATGGAGCATTATGATTACAAGGTTTATGGAGCATAGCAATGACAAGGTTGTGGATCATTGTGAGGAAAAGTGCATGGCACATTGTGATGAAAAGGGTCATGGAGCATTGTTTTGACAAAGGCATGGAGCATTGTGATGACAAGGGTCACGGAGCATTGTGATGAATAGTTCATGGAGCATTGTGGTTAAAATGTTCACAGAGCCTTGTAATGAGGCGGGCATTGACCGTTGTGATGACAAGCGTTATGAAGCATTGTGATGACTGGAGTCACGGGGCATTTTGATGACAGGGGTCATGGAGCATTTTGATGACAAGGGCATGGAGCACTGTGATGACAGGGGCATGGAGCATTGGTCTGACAAGTTCCATAGATTATTGTGATGATAGTGGACATGGTGCATTGTGATGACAAGGGCATGGAGCATTATGATGACAAGGTCATGGAGTATTGTGAAGACAGGTGTCAGGGAGCATTGTGATGACATATGTCATGGTCCATTGCGATGACAATGGCATGGAGCATTGTGATGCCAAATGTAATGGAGAATTGTAATGACAAATATAATGGAGCATTGTTATGACTACGGCTTGGAGCATTATGATGACAAGGGCCATTGAGAATTTTCATGACAATGTCGTGAAGCATTGTGATGACAAGGTCCTGGAGCACTGTGATGAGAAAACCATATAGCCTTGTGATGACAAGTCTCATGGAGCATACTGAGGAAAAGGGGCATGGATCATTCTGATTACAGGGGTCTTGGAACATTGTGATAACAAGGGCATGGAGCATTGTGATGACAAGGGCATGGAGCATTGTTCTAATAAGTTTCATGGATAAATGTGATAACAGTTGGAATGGAGCATTGTGATGACCAGGTCATGCTGTATTGTGAGAAGAGGTGTCACGGAGCATTGTGATGACATATGTATTAGCCCATTGTGATGACAATGGCATGGAGCATTGTGATGCCAATTTTCATGGAGGATTCTGATGACAAAGGTAAAGGAGCATTGTGATGACAATGGCTTGGAGCATAGTGATGACAAGGTTCAGGGAGCAATGTGCTGACAAGTGCATGGAGAATTGTGATGACAAGGGTCATGGAACATTCTGATGACAAGCTTGTGGAGTATTTTGATGACAATGGCATGGAGCATTGTGATGAAAACGGCATGGGGCTTTGTGATGAAAAAGGCAAGGAGCCTTTTCGTGACAGGGTTCAAGGAGCATTCTGTCAACAAGTGTCTGGGAGCATTGTGATGACAAGTGTATTGAGAATTGTGATGACAAAGGTCATGGAGCATTGCGATGAAAAGGGCATGGAGTATTGTGATGACAGGCATCATGGAGCGTTGTGATGAAAAGTGTTAGGGAACATTGTGATCACAAGGGTTTGGAGCATTGCGATGACAGAGGTCATGGATCATTTTGATTTCAAGGAGCATGGAGCATTGTGATGACAAGGGCATGAAGCAATGTGATCCCAAGGTTCATGGAGGATAGTGATGACAATGGTAATGCATTATTGTGATGACAAGCACATAGAGCATTGTAATGACAAGGTCATGTAGCATTTTGCTGACAAAGGCATGGAGCATTGTGATGACAGGTGTTATGGAGCACTGTGATGACAAGCGTCACGGAGCATTGTGAATACAGGGTTCATGGAGCATTGGGATGACAAGGGCATGGATCATTGTGATGACAAGTGTCATGGAGCATTGAGCTCAAAATGTTCATGGAGTATTGTGATGACAGGGGTCATGGAGCATTGTGATGACTAGGGAATGGAGCATTGTGATGACAAGAGTCCCGGATCATTGTGTTGTCAGGTGTCATTGAGTGTTTTGATGACAGTGATCATGGAGCATTGTGATGATATTGGTCTTGGAGCATTGTGATGAGAAGGTCATGGGGCATTGGGCTGAAAATGTTCATGGAGTATTGTGATGACAGGGGTCATGGAGCATTGTGATCACTAGGGAATGGAGCATGGTGATAACAAGGTCCTGGAGCATTGTGATGAGATGACCGTGGAGACTTGTGAAGACAAGTCTCATGGAGCATTCTGATGAAAAGGGGCATGGAGCATTGTGATTACATGGGTCTTGGAGCATTGTGATGACAAGGGCATGGGGAATTGTGTGGAGAAGGCCATGGAACATTCTGATGACATGCGTCATGGAGCTTTGTGATGACAAGGGCATGGAGCTTTGTGATTACAGGGGTCTTGGAGCATTGTGATGACAGAGGTAATGGAGCATTGTGATGAGAAGGGAATGGAGCATTGTGATGACCAGGTCATGCAGTATTGTGAAAAGTGGTGTCACGGAGCATTGTGATGACATATGTATTGTCCCATTGTGATGACAATGGCATGGAGCATTGTGATGCAAATTGTCATGGATGATTCTGATGACAAAGGTAATGGAGCATTTTGATGACAATGGCTTGGAGCATAGTTATGAAAAGGTTCAGGGAGCATTTTGCTGACAAGTGCATGGAGAATTGTGATGGCAAGAGTCATGGAGCATTCTGATGACAAGTTTGTGGAGTATTTTGATGACAATGGCATGGAGCATTGTGATGAAAACGGCATGGGGCATTGTGATGAAAACGGCATGCAGCCTTTTTGTGACAGTGTTCAAGGAGCATTCGGACGACAAGTGTCAGGGAGCATTGTGATGACAAGTGTATTGAGAATTGTGATGACAATGGTCATGGAGCATTGTGATGACAAGGACATGGGGCATTGTGATTACAGGGGTTTTGGAGCATTGTGATGACAAGGTTCATGGAGACTTGTGATGACAAGTCCGTGGATCATTTTGATGGCAGGGGTCATGGAGCAATTTTATGACATATTTAATGGAGCATTGTGATGAGAAGGGCATTGAGCATTGGTCTGAAATATTTCATGGAATATTGTGATGAGAGTGGGCATGGAGCATTGTGATGACAAGGGCACGGTACGCTGTGATACATGGGTCATGGAGGATTGTAATGACAAGGGCAAGGAGCATTGTGATGAGAAGGGCATCGAGCATTGTTATGACAAGTGTCATGGAGCTTTTGATGACAAGGGCATGGAGGTATGTGATGAGATGTTTCATGGAGCATTGTCATGAGAATGACATGGAGCATTGTGATGCCAAGGGTCATGGAGCTTTGTGATGACAAAAGTCATGGAGCATTTTGATGACAAGTGTTTTGTGTATTGTGATGAGAAGGGCAGGGAGATATTTAATGACAGGGTCATGCAGCAATTTGATGAAAAGTGTAATTGAACATTTTGATGACATGTGTTATACAACATTGTGTTGCCACGGATCATGGAGCTTTGGGATGAAAAGGGTCATGGAGAATTTTGATGACAGGGTTTATAGAACATTGTGATGTCAGGGGTCAAGGAACATTGTGCTGATAAGGGGATGTAGCATTGTGATGACAGGGGTCATGGAACATTGTGATAACAGGGTTGAGCGAGGATTGTGATGACTAGTGATGGAATATTGTGATATCTCATGTGAGAGAGCATTTGGATGAGAAGTGCATGGAGCATTGTGATTACAAGGTTTATGGAGCATAGCGATGACAAGGTTGTGGATCATTGTGATGAAAAGTGCATGGCATATTGTGATGACAAGGGTCATGGAGCATTGTTCTGACAAAGGCATGGAGCATTGTGATGACAAGGGTCACAGAGCATTGTGATGAAAAGTTCATGGAGCATTGGGGTTACAAAGGTAACAGAGCCTTGTGATGACGCGGGCATGGACCGTTGTGATGACAAACGTTAAGAAGCATAGTGATGACTGGAGTCAAGGAGCACTGTGATGACAGGGGTCATGGAGCATTGTGATGACAAGGGCATGGAGCATTGTGATGACAGGGGCATGGATCATTGGTCTGACAAGTTTCATAGATTATTGTGATGACATTGGACATGGTGCATTGTGATGACTAGGGCATGGAGCATTGTGAAGAGAAGGGCATAGAGTATTGTGAAGACGTGTCAGGGAGCATTATGATGACCTATGTCATGGTCCATTGCGATGACAATAGCATGGAGCATTGTGATGCCAAATGTAATGGAGGATGTGATGACAAATATAATGGAGCATTGTGATGACTAGGGCTTGGAGCATTATGTTGACAAGGGCCATTGAGAATTTTCATGACAATGTTGTGAAGCATTGTGATGACAAAGTCCTGGAGCATTGTGATGAGAAAACCATGGAGGCTTGTGATGACAAATCTCAAGGAGCATACTGATGAAAATGGGCCTGGAGCATTCTGATTACAGGGGAATTGGAACATTGTGATACAAGGGCATGGAGCATTGTGATGACAAGTGCATGCAGTATTGTGAAGATAGGTGTCAGGGAGCATTGTGATGACATATGTAATGGCCCATTGTGATGACAAAGGCATGGAGCATTGTGATGCCAAGTGTCATGGAGGATTCTAATGACAAAGGTAATGGAGCATTGTGATGACAAGGGTTTGGAGCATTGTGATGACAAGGGTCAGGGAGCATTGTGCTGACATGTGCATGGATAATTGTGATGACAAGAGACATGGAGAATTCTGATGAAAAGCTTGTGGAGTATTTTGATGACAATTGCATGGAGCATTGTGATGAAAATGGCATGGGGCATTGTGATGAAAAAGGAATGGAGCCTTTTGGTGACAGGGTTCAAGGAGCACTTTGACGACAATGTCAGGGAGCATTGTGATGACAAGTGCATTGAGAATTGTGATGACAAGGGTCATGGAGCATTGTGATGAAAAGTTCATGGAGCATTGTGGTTAAAATGGTCACAGAGCCTTGTGATGACGCGGGCATGGACCGTTGTGATGACAAACGTTATGAAGCATTGTGATGACTGGAGTCACGGGGCATTGTGATGACAGGGGTCATGGAGCATTGTGATGACAAGGGCATGGAGCCCTGTGATGACAGGGGCATGGAACATTGGTCTGACAATTTTCATAGTTGATTGTGATGACAGTGGACATGGTGCATTGTGATGACAAGGGCATGGAGCATTGTGATGACAAGGGCATGGAGTATTGTGAAGACAGGTGTCAGGGAGCATTGTGATGACCTATGTCATGGTCCATTGCGATGACAATGGCATGGAGCATTGTGATGCCAAATGTAATGGAGGATTGTAATGACAAATATAATGGAGCATTGTGATGACTACGGCTTGGAGCATTATGATGACAAGGGCCAATGAGAATTTTCATGACAATGTTGTGAAGCATTGTGATGACAAAGTCCTGGATCATTGTGATGAGAAAACCATGGAGCCTTGTGATGACAAGTCTCATGGAGCATACTGATGAAAAGGGGCATGGAGCATTCTGATTACAGGGGTCTTGGAACATTGTGATAACAAGGGCATGGAGCATTGTGATGACAAGGGCATGGAGCATTGGTCTAATAATTTTCATGGATTATTGTGATGACAGTTGGAATGGCGCATTGTGATGACAAGGGCATGGAGCATTGTGATGACCAGGTCATGCAGTATTGTGAAAAGAGGTGTCACGGAGCATTGTGATGACATATGTATTGGCCCATTGTGATGACAATGGCATGCAGCACTGATGACAAGTGTCATGGAGGATTCTGATGACAAAGGTAATGGAGCATTGTGATGACAATGGCTTGGAGCATACTGATGACAAGGTTCAGGGAGCATTGTGCTGACAAGTGCATGGAGAATTGTGATGACAAGGGTCATGGAGCATTCTGACGAAAAGCTTGTGGAGTATTTTGATGACAATGGCATGGAACATTGTGATGAAAACGGCATGGGGATTTGTGATGAAAAATGCATGCAGCCTTTTCGTGACAGTGTTCAAGGAGCATTCTGACGACAAGTGTCATGGAGCATTGTGATGACAAGTGTATTGAGAATTGTGATGACAAAGGTCATGGAGCATTGCGATGAAAAGGGCATGGAGTATTGTGATGACAGGCATCATGGAGCGTTGTGATGACAAGTTTTATGGAACATTGTTATCAAAAGTGTTTGGAGCATTGCGATGACAGTGGTCATGGATCATTTTGATTTCAAGGAGCATGTAGCATTGTGATGACAAGGGCATGAAGCAATGTGATCCCAAGGTTCATGGAGGATAGTGATGACAATGGTAATGGAGTATTGTGATGACAAGTGCATAGATTATTGTAATGAGAAGGTCATGTAGCATTTTGATGACAAAGGCATGGAGCATTGTGATGACAGGTGTCATGGAGCACTGTGACGACAAGCGTCACGGAGCATTGTGAATACAGGGGTCATGGAGCATTGGGATGGCAAGGGCATGGATCATTGTGATGACAAGCGTCATGGAGTATTGGGCTGAAAATATTCATGGAGTATTGTGATGACAGTGGTCATGGAGCATTGTGATGGCTAGGGAATGGAGCATTGTGATGACAAGAGTCCCAGATCATTGTGTTGTCCGGTGTCATGGAGTGTTGTGATGACAGTGATCATGGAGCATTGTGATGATATTTGTATTGGAGCATTGTGATGAGTAGGTCATGGAGCATTGGGCTGTAAATATTCATGGAGTATTGTGATGACAGGGGTCATGGAGCATTGTGATGACAAGGGAATGGAGCATGGTGAAGACAAGGTCCTGGAGTATTGAGATAAGACCATGGAGACTTGTAATGACAAGTCTCATGGAGCATTCTGATGATAAGTGTCATGGAGCATTGTGATTACATGGGTCTTGGAGCATTGTGATGACAAGGGCATGGAGCATTTTGAGGAGAAGGCCATGGAACATTCTGATGACATGCGTCATGAAGCTTTGTGATGACAAGGGCATGGAGCATTGTGATTACAGGGGTTTTGGAGCATTGTGATGACAAGGTTCATGGAGCCTTGTGATGACAAGGCCGTGGAACACTGTGATGGCAGGGGTCATGGAGCATTGTTATGACAGATATAATGGAACATTGTGATAAGAAGGGCATTGAGCATTGGTCTGAAATGTTTCATGGATTATTGTGATGAGAGTGGGCATGGATCATTGTGATGACAAGGGCACGGAACACTGTGATACATGGGTCATGGAGGATTGTAATGACAAGTGCATGGAGCATTGTGATGGGAAGTTAATCGTGCATTGTGATGACAAGTGTCATGGTGCATTGTGATGACAAGGGCATGGAGCCATTTGATGAGAGGTTTCATGGAGAATTGTGATGACAATGACATGGAACATTGTGATGCCAAGGGCCATGGAGCTTTGTGATGACAATGGTCATGGAGCATTTTGATGACAAGGGTGTGGTGCATTGTGATGAGAAGGTCAGGGAGCATTTTGATGACAGGGTCATGCAGCAATTTGATGAAAAGTGTAATGGAACATTTTGATGACAGGGGTTATAGAACATTGTGATGCCAGGGGTCATGGATCTTTAGGATGAAAAGGGTCATGGAGCATTTTGATGACAGGGGTTATGGAACATTGTGATGTCAGGGGTCATGGATCATTGTGCAGATAAGGGGATGTAGCATTGTGATGACAGTGGTCATGGAACATTGTGATAACAGGGGTGAGGGAGGATTGTGATGACTAGTGGTGGAACATTGTGATATCTCATGTGAGAGAGCATTTGGATGAGAAGTTCATGGAGCATTGTGATTACAAGATTTATGGAGCATAGCGATGACAAGGTTGTGGATCATTGTGATGAAAAGTGCATGGCACATTGTGATGATAAGGGTCATGGAGCATTGTTCTGACAAAGGCATGGAGCATTGGGATGGCAAGGGTCATGGAGCATTGTGATGAAAAGTTCATGGAGCATTGTGATTAAAATGGTCACAGAGCCTTGTGATGACACGGGCATGGACCGTTGTGATGACAACCATTATGAAGCATTGTAATGACTGGAGTCACGGGGCATTGTGATGACAGGGGTCATGGAGCATTGTGATGACAACGGCATGGAGCACTGTGATGACAGGGGCATGGAGCATTGGTCTGACAAGTTTCATAGATGATTGTGATGACAGTGGACATGGTGCATTGTGATGACAAGGGCATGGAGCATTGTGATGACAAGGGCATGGAGTAAGGTGTGAGGGAGCATTGTGATGACATATGTCACGGTCCATTGCAATGAAAATGGCATGGAGCATTGTGATGCCAAATGTAATGGAGTATTGTAATGACAAATATAATGGAGCATTGTTATGACTACAGCTTGGAGCATTATGATGACAAGGGCCATTGAGAATTTTCATGACAATGTCGTGAAGCATTGTGATGACAAGGTCCTGGAGCACTGTGATGAGAAAACCATGGAGCCTTGTGATGACAAGTCTCATGGAGCATACTGATGAAAAGGGGCATGGAGCATTCTGATTACAGGGGTCTTGGAACTTTGTGATAACAAGGGCATGGAGCATTGTGATGACAAGGGCATGGAGCATTGGTCTAATAAGTTTCATGGATTATTGTGATGACAGTTGGAATGGCGCATTGTGATGACAAGGGCATGGAGCATTGTGATGACCAGGTCATGCAGTATTGTGAGAAGAGGTGTCACGGAGCATTGTGATGACATATGTATTAGCCCATTGTGATGACAATGGCAAGGAGCATTGTGATGCCAAGTGTCATGGAGGATTCTGATGACAAAGGTAATGGAGCATTGTGATGACAATGGCTTGGAGCATAGTGATGACAAGGTTCAGGGAGAATTGTGCTGACAAGTGCATGGAGAATTGTGATGACAAGGGTCATGGAGCATTCTGATGACAAGCTTGTGGAGTATTTTGATGACAATGGCATGGAGCATTGTGATGAAAACCGCATGGAGCTTTGTGATGAAAAAGGCAAGGAGCCTTTTCGTGACAGGGTTCAAGGAGCATTCTGACGACAAGTGTCAGGGAGCATAGTGATGACAAGTGTATTGAGAATTGTGATGACAAAGGTCATGGAGCATTGTGATGAAAAGGGCATGGAGTATTGTGATGACAGGCATCATGGAGCACTGTGATGAAAAGTGTTATGGAACATTGTGATCACAATGGTTTGGAGCACTGCGATGACACTGGTCATGGATCATTTTGATTTCAAGGAGCATGGAGCATTGTGATGACAAGGGCATGAAGCAATGTGATCCCAAAGTACATGGAGTATAGTGATGACAATGGTAATGCAGTATTGTGATGTCAAGCACATAGAGCATTGTAATGACAAGGTCATGTAGCATTTTGCTGACAAAGGCATGGAGCATTGTGATGACAGGTGTCATGGAGCACTGTGATGACACGCGTCACAGAGCATTGTGAATACAGTGGTCAAGGAGCATTGGGATGACAAGGGCATGGATCATTGTGATGCCAAGGGTCATGGAGCATTGGGCTGAAAATGTTCATGGAGTATTGTGATGAAAGGGGTCATGGAGCATTGTGATGACTAGGGAATGGAGCATTGTGAATACAAGAGTCCCGGATCATTGTGTTGTCAGGTGTCATGGAGTGTTGTGATGACAGTGATCATGGAGCATTGTGATGATATTGGTCTTGGAGCATTGTGATGAGAAGGTCATGGGGCATTGGGCTGAAAATGTTCATGGAGTATTGTGATGACAGGGATCAGGGAGCATTGTGATCACAAGGGAATGGAGCATGGTGATGACAAGTTCCTGGAGCATTGTGATGAGATGACCATGGAGACTTGTGATGACAAGTCTCATGGAGCATTCTGATGAAAAGGGGCATGGAGCATTGTGATTACATGGGTCTTGGAGCATTGTGATGACAAGGGCATGGAGCATTGTGTGGAGAAGGCCATGGAACATTCTGATGACATGCGTCATGGAGCTTTGTGATGACAAGGGCATGGAGCTTTGTGATTACAGGGGTCTTGGTGCATTGTGATGACAGAGGTAATGGAGAATTGTGATGAGAAGGGAATGGAGCATTGTGATTACAAAGTTTATGGAGCATTGCGATGACAAATTTCTGGACCGTTGGGATCAAAAGCGTGTGGCACATTGTGATTACAAGTGTCATGGAGCATTTTTCTGACAGAGGCATGGAGCATTGTGATGACAAGTGTCACGGAGCATTGTGATGAAAAGTTCATGGAGCATTGTGGTTACAAAGGTAACAGAGCCTTGTGATGACACGGGTATCGACCACTGTGATGACAAATGTTATGAAGAATTGTGAAGACTGGTGTCAAGGAGCATTGTGATGACAGGGGTCATGGAGCATTGTGATGAACAGGGCATGGAGCATTGTGCTGAGAATAGCATAGAGCATTGTGATGACATGTGTCATGGAGCATTGTGATGACAAGCGTCACGGAGCATTGTGAATACAGGGGTCATGCAGCATTAGGATGACAAGGGATTGGATCATTGTGATGACAACGGTCATGGAGAATTGGGCTGAAAATGTTCCTGGGGTATTGTGATGACAGGGGACATGGAGCATTGTGATGACAATGGAATGGAGCATGTTGATGACAAGGTCCTGGAGCATTGTGATGAGATGTACAGGGAGACTTGTGATGACAGGTTTCATGGAGCATCCTGATGAAAAGGGGCATGGAGCATTGTGATTACAGGGGTCTTGGAGCATTGTGATGACAACGGCATGGAGCATTGTTAGGAGAAGGCCATGGAACATTCTGATTACATGCGTCATGGTGCTTTGTGATGAAAAGGGCATGGAGCATTGTGATTACAGGGGTCTTGGAGCATTGTGATGACAAGGGTCATGGAGCCTTGTGATGACAAAGCCGTTGAACATTGTGATGGCGGGTGTCATGGAGCACTGTTATGACAGAGGTAATGGAGCATTGTGATGAGAAGAGCATTGAGCATTGGTCTGAAATATTTCATGGATTGTTGTGATGAGAGTGGGCATGGATCATTGTGATGACAAGGGCACGGAACACTGTGATACATGGGTCATGGAGGATTGTAATGACAAGGGCATGGAGCATTGTGATGGGAAGTGCATCGAGCATTGTGATGACAAGTGTCATGGTGCTTTGTGATGACAAGGGCATGGAGCCATGTGATGAGAGGGTTCATGGAGCATTGTGATGACAATGACATGGAGCATTGTGATGCCAAGGGCAATGGAGCTCTGTGATGACAATGGTCATGGAGCATTTTGATGACAAGGGTGTGGTGCATTGTGATGAGAAGGGCAGGGAGCATTTTGATGACAGGGTCATGCAGCAATTTGATGAAAAGTGTAATGGAACATTTTGATGACAGGGGTTATAGAACATTGTGATGCCAGGGGTCATGGATCTTTAGGATGAAAAGGGTCATGGAGCATTTTGATGACAGGGGTTATGGAACATTGTGATGTCAGGGGTCATGGAACATTGTGCAGATAAGGGGATGTAGCATTGTGATGACAGGTGTCATGGAACATTGTGATAACAGGGGTGAGGGAGGATTGTGTTGACTAGTGGTGGAACATTGTGATATCTCATGTGAGAGAGCATTTGGATGAGAAGTTCATGGAGCATTGTGATTACAAGGTTTAAGGAGCATAGTGATGACAAGGTTGTGGATCATTGTGATGAAAAGTGCATGGCACATTGTGATGACAAAGGTCATGGAGCATTGCTCTGAAAAAGGCATGGAGCATTGTGATGACAAGGGTCACGGAGCATTGTGATGAAAAGTTCATGGAGCATTGTGGTTAAAATGGTCACAGAGCCTTGTGATGACGCGGGCATGGACCGTTGTGATGACAAACGTTATGAAGCATTGTGATGACTGGAGTCACGGGGCATTGTGATGACAGGGGTCATGGAGCATTGTGATGACAAGGGCATGGAGCCCTGTGATGACAGGGGCATGGAACATTGGTCTGACAATTTTCATAGTTGATTGTGATGACAGTGGACATGGTGCATTGTGATGACAAGGGCATGGAGCATTGTGATGACAAGGGCATGAAGTATTGTGAAGACAGGTGTCAGGGAGCATTGTGATGACCTATGTCATGGTCCATTGCGATGACAATGGCATGGAGCATTGTGATGCCAAATGTAATGGAGGATTGTAATGACAAATATAATGGAGCATTGTGATGACTACGGCTTGGAGCATTATGATGACAAGGGCCAATGAGAATTTTCATGACAATGTCGTGAAGCATTGTGATGACAAAGTCCTGGATCACTGTGATGAGAAAACCATGGAGCCTTGTGATGACAAGTCTCATGGAGCATACTGATGAAAAGGGGCATGGAGCATTCTGATTACAGGGGTCTTGGAACATTGTGATAACAAGGGCATGGAGCATTGTGATGACAAGGGCATGGAGCATTGGTCTAATAATTTTCATGGATTATTGTGATGACAGTTGGAATGGCGCATTGTGATGACAAGGGCATGGAGCATTGTGATGACCAGGTCATGCAGTATTGTGAAAAGAGGTGTCACGGAGCATTGTGATGACATATGTATTGGCCCATTGTGATGACAATGGCATGCAGCACTGATGACAAGTGTCATGGAGGATTCTGATGACAAAGGTAATGGAGCATTGTGATGACAATGGCTTGGAGCATAGTGATGACAAGGTTCAGGGAGCATTGTGCTGACAAGTGCATGGAGAATTGTGATGACAAGGGTCATGGAGCATTCTGACGAAAAGCTTGTGGAGTATTTTGATGACAATGGCATGGAGCATTGTGATGAAAACGGCATGGGGATTTGTGATGAAAAATGCATGCAGCCTTTTCGTGACAGTGTTCAAGGAGCATTCTGACGACAAGTGTCATGGAGCATTGTGATGACAAGTGTATTGAGAATTATGATGACAAAGGTCATGGAGCATTGCGATGAAAAGGGCATGGAGTATTGTGATGACAGGCATCATGGAGCATTGTGATGACAAGTTTTATGGAACATTGTTATCAAAAGTGTTTGGAGCATTGCGATGACAGTGGTCATGGATCATTTTGATTTCAAGGAGCATGTAGCATTGTGATGACAAGGGCATGAAGCAATATGATCCCAAGGTTCATGGAGGATAGTGATGACAATGGTAATGGAGTATTGTGATGACAAGTGCATAGATTATTGTAATGAGAAGGTCATGTAGCATTTTGATGACAAAGGCATGGAGCATTGTGATGACAGGTGTCATGGAGCACTGTGACGACAAGCGTCACGGAGCATTGTGAATACAGGGGTCATGGAGCATTGGGATGGCAAGGGCATGGATCATTGTGATGACAAGCGTCATGGAGTATTGGGCTGAAAATATTCATGGAGTATTGTGATGACAGTGGTCATGGAGCATTGTGATGGCTAGGGAATGGAGCATTGTGATGACAAGAGTCCCAGATCATTGTGTTGTCCGGTGTCATGGAGTGTTGTGATGACAGTGATCATGGAGCATTGTGATGATATTTGTATTGGAGCATTGTGATGAGTAGGTCATGGAGCATTGGGCTGTAAATATTCATGGAGTATTGTGATGACAGGGGTCATGGAGCATTGTGATGACAAGGGAATGGAGCATGGTGAAGACAAGGTCCTGGAGTATTGAGATAAGACCATGGAGACTTGTAATGACAAGTCTCATGGAGCATTCTGATGATAAGGGTCATGGAGCATTGTGATTACAGGTGTCTTGGAGCATTGTGATGACAAGGGCATGGAGCATTTTGAGGAGAAGGCCATGGAACATTCTGATGACATGCGTCATGAAGCTTTGTGATGACAAGGGCATGGAGCATTGTGATTACAGGGGTTTTGGAGCATTGTGATGACAAGGTTCATGGAGCCTTGTGATGACAAGGCCGTGGAACACTGTGATGGCAGGGGTCATGGAGCATTGTTATGACAGATATAATGGAGCATTGTGATAAGAAGGGCATTGAGCATTGGTCTGAAATGTTTCATGGATTATTGTGATGAGAGTGGGCATGGATCATTGTGATGACAAGGGCACGGAACACTGTGATACATGGGTCATGGAGGATTGTAATGACAAGTGCATGGAGCATTGTGATGGGAAGTGCATCGTGCATTGTGATGACAAGTGTCATGGTGCATTGTGATGACAAGGGCATGGAGCCATGTGATGAGAGGTTTCATGGAGAATTGTGATGACAATGACATGGAACATTGTGATGCCAAGGGCCATGGAGCTTTGTGATGACAATGGTCATGGAGCATTTTGATGACAAGGGTGTGGTGCATTGTGATGAGAAGGTCAGGGAGCATTTTGATGACAGGGTCATGCAGCAATTTGATGAAAAGTGCAATGGAACATTTTGATGACAGGGGTTATAGAACATTGTGATGCCAGGGGTCATGGATCTTTAGGATGAAAAGGGTCATGGAGCATTTTGATGACAGGGGTTATGGAACATTGTGATGTCAGGGGTCATGGATCATTGTGCAGATAAGGGGATGTAGCATTGTGATGACAGTGGTCATGGAACATTGTGATAAGAGGGGTGAGGGAGGATTGTGATGACTAGTGGTGGAACATTGTGATATCTCATGTGAGAGAGCATTTGGATGAGAAGTTCATGGAGCATTGTGATTACAAGATTTATGGAGCATAGCGATGACAAGGTTGTGGATCATTGTGATGAAAAGTGCATGGCACATTGTGATGATAAGGGTCATGGAGCATTGTTCTGACAAAGGCATGGAGCATTGGGATGGCAAGGGTCATGGAGCATTGTGATGAAAAGTTCATGGAGCATTGTGGTTAAAATGGTCACAGAGCCTTGTGATGACACGGGCATGGACCGTTGTGATGACAACCATTATGAAGCATTGTGATGACTGGAGTCACGGGGCATTGTGATGACAGGGGTCATGGAGCATTGTGATGACAACGGCATGGAGCACTGTGATGACAGGGGCATGGAGCATTGGTCTGACAAGTTTCATAGATGATTGTGATGACAGTGGACATGGTGCATTGTGATGACAAGGGCATGGAGCATTGTGATGACAAGGGCATGGAGTAAGGTGTGAGGGAGCATTGTGATGACATATGTCACGGTCCATTGCGATGAAAATGGCATGGAGCATTGTGATGCCAAATGTAATGGAGTATTGTAATGACAAATATAATGGAGCATTGTTATGACTACAGCTTGGAGCATTATGATGACAAGGGCCATTGAGAATTTTCATGACAATGTCGTGAAGCATTGTGATGACAAGGTCCTGGAGCACTGTGATGAGAAAACCATGGAGCCTTGTGATGACAAGTCTCATGGAGCATACTGATGAAAAGGGGCATGGAGCATTCTGATTACAGGGGTCTTGGAACTTTGTGATAACAAGGGCATGGAGCATTGTGATGACAAGGGCATGGAGCATTGGTCTAATAAGTTTCATGGATTATTGTGATGACAGTTGGAATGGCGCATTGTGATGACAAGGGCATGGAGCATTGTGATGACCAGGTCATGCAGTATTGTGAGAAGAGGTGTCACGGAGCATTGTGATGACATATGTATTAGCCCATTGTGATGACAATGGCATGGAGCATTGTGATGCCAAGTGTCATGGAGGATTCTGATGACAAAGGTAATGGAGCATTGTGATGACAATGGCTTGGAGCATAGTGATGACAAGGTTCAGGGAGCATTGTGCTGACAAGTGCATGGAGAATTGTGATGACAAGGGTCATGGAGCATTCTGATGACAAGCTTGTGGAGTATTTTGATGACAATGGCATGGAGCATTGTGATGAAAACCGCATGGAGCTTTGTGATGAAAAAGGCAAGGAGCCTTTTCGTGACAGGGTTCAAGGAGCATTCTGACGACAAGTGTCAGGGAGCATAGTGATGACAAGTGTATTGAGAATTGTGATGACAAAGGTCATGGAGCATTGTGATGAAAAGGGCATGGAGTATTGTGATGACAGGCATCATGGAGCACTGTGATGAAAAGTGTTATGGAACATTGTGATCACAATGGTTTGGAGCATTGCGATGACACTGGTCATGGATCATTTCGATTTCAAGGAGCATGGAGCATTGTGATGACAAGGGCATGAAGCAATGTGATCCCAAAGTACATGGAGTATAGTGATGACAATGGTAATGCAGTATTGTGATGTCAAGCACATAGAGCATTGTAATGACAAGGTCATGTAGCATTTTGCTGACAAAGGCATGGAGCATTGTGATGACAGGTGTCATGGAGCACTGTGATGACACGCGTCACAGAGCATTGTGAATACAGTGGTCAAGGAGCATTGGGATGACAAGGGCATGGATCATTGTGATGCCAAGGGTCATGGAGCATTGGGCTGAAAATGTTCATGGAGTATTGTGATGAAAGGGGTCATGGAGCATTGTGATGACTAGGGAATGGAGCATTGTGAATACAAGAGTCCCGGATCATTGTGTTGTCAGGTGTCATGGAGTGTTGTGATGACAGTGATCATGGAGCATTGTGATGATATTGGTCTTGGAGCATTGTGATGAGAAGGTCATGGGGCATTGGGCTGAAAATGTTCATGGAGTATTGTGATGACAGGGATCAGGGAGCATTGTGATCACAAGGGAATGGAGCATGGTGATGACAAGTTCCTGGAGCATTGTGATGAGATGACCATGGAGACTTGTGATGACAAGTCTCATGGAGCATTCTGATGAAAAGGGGCATGGAGCATTGTGATTACATGGGTCTTGGAGCATTGTGATGACAAGGGCATGGAGCATTGTGTGGAGAAGGCCATGGAACATTCTGATGACATGCGTCATGGAGCTTTGTGATGACAAGGGCATGGAGCTTTGTGATTACAGGGGTCTTGGTGCATTGTGATGACAGAGGTAATGGAGAATTGTGATGAGAAGGGAATGGAGCATTGTGATTACAAAGTTTATGGAGCATTGCGATGACAAATTTCTGGACCGTTGGGATCAAAAGCGTGTGGCACATTGTGATTACAAGTGTCATGGAGCATTTTTCTGACAGAGGCATGGAGCATTGTGATGACAAGTGTCACGGAGCATTGTGATGAAAAGTTCATGGAGCATTGTGGTTACAAAGGTAACAGAGCCTTGTGATGACACGGGTATCGACCACTGTGATGACAAATGTTATGAAGAATTGTGAAGACTGGTGTCAAGGAGCATTGTGATGACAGGGGTCATGGAGCATTGTGATGAACAGGGCATGGAGCATTGTGCTGAGAATAGCATAGAGCATTGTGATGACATGTGTCATGGAGCATTGTGATGACAAGCGTCACGGAGCATTGTGAATACAGGGGTCATGCAGCATTAGGATGACAAGGGATTGGATCATTGTGATGACAACGGTCATGGAGAATTGGGCTGAAAATGTTCCTGGGGTATTGTGATGACGGGGGAAATGGAGCATTGTGATGACAATGGAATGGAGCATGTTGATGACAAGGTCCTGGAGCATTGTGATGAGATGTACAGGGAGACTTGTGATGACAGGTTTCATGGAGCATCCTGATGAAAAGGGGCATGGAGCATTGTGATTACAGGGGTCTTGGAGCATTGTGATGACAACGGCATGGAGCATTGTTAGGAGAAGGCCATGGAACATTCTGATTACATGTGTCATGGAGCTTTGTGATGAAAAGGGCATGGAGCATTGTGATTACAGGGGTCTTGGAGCATTGTGATGACAAGGGTCATGGAGCCTTGTGATGACAAAGCCGTTGAACATTGTGATGGCGGGTGTCATGGAGCACTGTTATGACAGAGGTAATGGAGCATTGTGATGAGAAGAGCATTGAGCATTGGTCTGAAATATTTCATGGATTGTTGTGATGAGAGTGGGCATGGATCATTGTGATGACAAGGGCATGGAACACTGTGATACATGGGTCATGGAGGATTGTAATGACAAGGGCATGGAGCATTGTGATGGGAAGTGCATCGAGCATTGTGATGACAAGTGTCATGGTGCTTTGTGATGACAAGGGCATGGAGCCAAGTGATGAGAGGGTTCATGGAGCATTGTGATGACAATGACATGGAGCATTGTGATGCCAAGGGCAATGGAGCTCTGTGATGACAATGGTCATGGAGCATTTTGATGACAAGGGTGTGGTGCATTGTGATGAGAAGGGCAGGGAGCATTTTGATGACAGGGTCATGCAGCAATTTGATGAAAAGTGTAATGGAACATTTTGATGACAGGGGTTATAGAACATTGTGATGCCAGGGGTCATGGATCTTTAGGATGAAAAGGGTCATGGAGCATTTTGATGACAGGGGTTATGGAACATTGTGATGTCAGGGGTCATGGAACATTGTGCAGATAAGGGGATGTAGCATTGTGATGACAGGTGTCATGGAACATTGTGATAACAGGGGTGAGGGAGGATTGTGATGACTAGTGGTGGAACATTGTGATATCTCATGTGAGAGAGCATTTGGATGAGAAGTTCATGGAGCATTGTGATTACAAGGTTTAAGGAGCATAGTGATGACAAGGTTGTGGATCACTGTGATGAAAAGTGCATGGCACATTGTGATGACAAAGGTCATGGAGCATTGTTCTGAAAAAGGCATGGAGCATTGTGATGACAAGGGTCACGGAGCATTGTGATGAAAAGTTCATGGAGCATTGTGGTTAAAATGGTCACAGAGCCTTGTGATGACGCGGGCATGGACCGTTGTGATGACAAACGTTATGAAGCATTGTGATGACTGGAGTCACGGGGCATTGTGATGACAGGGGTCATGGAGCATTGTGATGACAAGGGCATGGAGCCCTGTGATGACAGGGGCATGGAACATTGGTCTGACAATTTTCATAGTTGATTGTGATGACAGTGGACATGGTGCATTGTGATGACAAGGGCATGGAGCATTGTGATGACAAGAGTCCCGAATCATTGTGTTCTCAGGTGTCATATAGTGTTGTGATGACAGTGGTCATGGAGAATTGTGATGATATTGGCCATGGAGCATTGTGATGAGTATGTCGTGGTGCATTGGGCTGAAAATGTTCATGGATTATTGTGATGACAGGGGTCATGGAGCATTGTGATGACAAGGGAATGGAGCATGGTGATGACAAGGTCCTGGAGCATTGTGATGAGAAGACCATGGAGACTTGTGATGAAAAGTCTCATGGAGCAATCTGATGAAAAGGGGCATTGAGCATTGTGATTACTGGGGTCTTGGAGCACTGTGATGACTAGGGCATGGAGCATTGGGATAAGAAGGCCATGGAGCATTCTGATGACATGCGTCATGGAGGTTTTTGAGGACAAGGCATGGAGCATTGTGATTCCAGGGGTCTTCGAACATTGTGAGGACAAGGGCATGGAGCATTGTGAGGAGAAGACCAAGGAGCAGTCTGATGTCATGCGTCATTGAGCTTTGTGATGACAAGGGCATGGAGCATTGAAATTACATGGGTCTTGGAACATTGTGATTAAAAGGACATGGATCATTGTGATGAAAAAGGCATGGAGCCTTGTCATTACAGGATTCAAGGAGGATACAGACAACAAGTGTCAGGGAGCATTTTGATGACAATTGTATTGAGCATTGTGATTACAAAGGTCATGGAGCATTGTGATGAGAATACCATTGATAATTGTGATGACGAGTGTCATGGGACATTGTGATGAAAAGTGATATGGTATATTTTGATCACAAGTGTTTGGAGCATTGTTATGACAGAGGTCATGGAGCATTTTGATTTCATTGTGATGACAATAGCATGAAGCATTATGATGATGAGCATGGTGCATTGTGATGACAGGGCTCATGGATCATTGAGATGAAAAGAGGCATAGAGGATTGTGATTACAGGGTTATTGGAGCATTGTGATGAGAAGGGTCATGGAGCTTTGTGATGACAAGTCCATGGAACATCGTGATTGCAGGGGTCTTGGAGCATTGTTATCACAGGGGTAATTGAGCTTTGTGATGGCAAGGGCCTGCAGCATTTTGATGAGAAGGCCATGGAGCATTCTGGTGACATGTGTCATGGAGCTTTGTGAAGACAAGGGCATGGAGCAATGTGATGAGAGCGTTCATGGAGCATTGTGATGACAATGAAATGGAGCATTGTGATGCCAAGGGTCATGGATCTTTGTGATGACAATTGCCATGGAGCATTTTGATGGCAAGGGCGTTGTGCAATGTGATGAGAATGGCAGGGAGCACTGTGATGACAAATTTTAAGGAGCATTGTGATGACAAGATTGTGGAGCACTGTGATGACAAGCACATGGTGCATTGTGATGTCATGTGTCATTGAGCATTGTGCTGACAAGCGCATTAAGCATTGTGATGACAAGTCTCATGGAACATTCTGATGAAAAGGGGCATGGAGCATGGTGATTACAGGGGTCTTGGAGCATTGTGATCAGAAAGGCATGGAGCACTGTGATGAGAAGGACATGAAGCATGCTGATGACATGCGTCATGGAGCTTTTTAATGACAAGGGCATGGAGCATTGTGATTGCAGGGATCTTGGAACATTGTGATGAATAGGGCATGGATCTCTGTGATGAAAAAGGTATGGAACCTTGTCATGACAGGGTTCAAGGAGCATACTGACGACAAGTGTCAGGGAGCACTGTGATGACAAGTGTATTGAGCATTGTGATGACAATGATCATCGAGCATTGTGATGAGAAGTCCACGGATAATTGTGATGATGAGTGTCATGGGGTCTTGAGATGATAAGTGTTATTGAACATTGTGATCACAAGGGTTTGGAGCATTATGATGACAGAGGTCATGGAGTATATTGATTTCATTGTGATGAAAATAGCCTGAAGCATTATGATAATGGTCATGGTGTATTGTGATGAAAGGGTTCATGGATCATTGAGATGAAAAGGGTCATGGAGCACTGTGATTACAAGGGTCTTGGAGCATTGTGATGACATGGGAATGGAGCATTGTGATGAGAAGGCCATGGAACTTTCTGATGACATGCGTCATGGAGCTTTGTGATGACAAGGGCATGCAGCATTTTGATTTCAGGGGTCTGGAGCATTGTGATGACAAGTGTCTTGGAACCTTGTGATGACTAGGCCGTGGAACATTGTGATGCCAAGTGTCATGGTGCATTGTTATGACAGGGGTAATGGAGCATTTTGATGAAAAGGGTATGGAACATTCGTGTGAAATATTTCATGGATTATTGTGATGAGAGTGGGCATGGAGCATTGTGATGACAAGTGCATGGAACACTGTGATACATGGGTCATGCAGGATTGTAATGAAAAGGGCATGGAGCATTGTGATGAGAAGGGCATCGAGCATTGTGAAGACAAGTGTCATGGAGCTTTGTGATGACAAGGACATGGAGCAATGTGATGAGAGGGTTCACGGAGCATTGTGATGACAAGTCATGGAGCATTTTGATGACAAGGGCATGGTGCATTGTGATGAGAAGGGCAGGGAGCATTTTGATGAACGGGTCATGCAGGAATTTGATAAGAATTGTAATGGAATATTGTGATGGCAGTGTTTATAGAACATTGTGATGGCAGGGGTCTTGGATCTTTGAGATGAAAATGGTCATGGATCATTTTGCTGACAGGGGTTATGGAACATTGTGATGTCAGGAGTCATGGAACATTGTGCAGATAAGGGGATGTAGCACTGTGATGACAGGGTCATGGAACATTGTGATTCCAGGTGTGAGGGAGTATTGTGATGACTAGTGATGGAACATTGTGATATCTCTGGTGAGAGAGCATTTTGATGAGAAGTCCATGGACCATTGTGATTACAAGGTTTATGGAGCATTGCAATGAAAATTTTGTGGTCGGCTCTGATGAAATGCGCGTGGCACATTGTGATGACAATGGTCATAGACCATTGTTCTGAAAAAGACATGGAGCATTGAGATGACAAGGGTCACAGAGAATTGTGATGAAAAGTTCATGAAACATTGTGGTTACAAAATTCACGGAGCCTTGTGATGACGCGGGCATGGACCATTGTGATGACAAACATTATGAAACATTGTGATGACTGGAGTCACGGAGCATTGTGATGACAGGGGTCATGGAGCATTGTGATGACAAGGGCATGGAGCATTGTGTTGACAGGGGCATGGATTATTGTTCTGACAAGTTTCATGGATTATTGTGATGACATTGGGCATGGTGCATTGTGATGACAAGGGCATGGAGCACTGTGAGGAGAAGGTCATGGAGTATTGTGAAGACAGGTGTCAAGGAGCACTGTGATGACATATGTCATGGTCCATTGTGATGACAATGGCATGGAGCACTGTGAAGCCAAATGTAATGGAGAAATGTGAGGACAAATATAATGGAGCATTTTGATGATAAGGGCTTGGAGCATTATGATGACAAGGGCCATTGAAATTTTTCATGACAAGGTCGAGAAGCATTGTGATGACAAGGTCCTGGAGCATTGTGATGACAAAACCATGGAGCCTTGTGATGACAAGTCTCATGGAGAATACTGATGAAAAGGGGCATGGAGCATTGTGATTACAGTGGTCTTGGAACATTGTGATGACAAGGGCATGACACATTTTGTGGAGAAGACCAAGGAGCATTCGGATGCCATGCGTCCTTGAGTTTTGTGATGACAAGGGCATGGATCATTCTGATTACGAGGGTCTTGGAGCACTGTGATGGAAAGGGCATGGAACATTGTGATGAAAAAGGCATGGAGCCTTATCATGACAGGGTTCAAGGAACGTACTGACAAGTGTCATGAAGCATTGTGATGACAGGGGTCATGAAGAATTGTGATAACAAGAGCATGGAGCATTGTGATGACAAGGGCATGGAACATTGGTCTAATATGTTTCAAGGATTATTGCGATGACAGTTGGAATGGCGCATTGTGATGACAAGGGCATGGAGCATTGTGATGACCAGGTCATACAGTATTGTGAAGAGAGGTGTCAGGGAGCATTCTGATGACATATGTAGGGGCTGGCTCTGATGACAATGGTATGGAGCATTGTGATGCCAAGTGTCATGGAGGATTCTGATGACAAAGGTAATGGAGCATTGTGATGACAATGGCTTGGAGCATTGTGATGACAAGGGTCAAGGAGCATTGAGCTGACAATTGCATGGAAAATTGTGATGACAAGGGTCATGGAGCATTCTGATGAAAATCTTGTGGAGTATTTTGATGACAATGGCATGGAGCATTGTGATGAAAACGGCATGGGGAATTGTGATGAAAGAGGCATGTAGCCTTTTCCTGACATGGTTCAAGGAACATTCTGATGACAAATGTCAGGGAGCATTGTGAGGACAAGTGTATTGAGAATTGTGATGACAAAGGTCATGGAGCATTGCGATGAAAAGGGCATGGAGTATTGTGATGACAGGCATCATGGAGCGTTGTGATGACAAGTGTTATGGAACATTGTGATCACAAGGGTTTGGAGCATTGTGATGAAAGAGGTCATGGATCAATTTGATTTCAAGGAGCATGGAGCATTGTGATGACATGGACATGAAGCAATGTGATCCCAAGTTTCATGGAGGATTGTGATGAGAAGCAAATAGAGCATTGTAATGAAAATGTCTTGTAGCATTTTGCTGACAAAGGCATGGAGCATTGTGATGACAGGTGTCATGGAGCTCTGTGATGACAAGCGTCACAGAGCATTGTGAAAACAGTGGTCATGGAGCATAGGGATGACAAGGACATGGATCATTGTGAGGACAAAGGTCATGGAACATTGGGCTGAAAATGTTCATGGAGTATTGTGATGACAGGTGTCATGGAGCATTGTGATGACTAGGGAATGGAACATTGTGATGACAAGACTCCCGAATCATTGTGTTGTCAGGTGTCATGGAGTTTTGTGATGACAGTGGTCATGGAGCATTGTGATGATATTGGCCATGGAGCATTGTGATGAGAAGACCTTGGGTAATTGTGATATCGAGCATCATGGAGCACTGTAATGACAAGGGGCATGAAGCATTGTGATGACAGGTGTCAGGGAGCATTGTGATGACAGGGGTTATGGAGCATTGTGATGACAAGGGCATGGAGCTTTGTGATGACATGTGCATGGAGCATTGTGATGACAAGTGCATAGAGCATTGCAATGTCAAGTGGATGGAGAATTGTGATGACAAGAGCATGTAACATTTTGATGAGAAGTGTCATGTAGCATTGTGAAGACAAGGACGTGGAGAATTGTGATGGCAAGGGACATGGAGCATTTTGATAACCAGGGCATGGTGCATTGTGATGACACGGGTCATGGAGCATTATTATGAGAACGGCCATGGTGCATTCTGACATAAGATATCACTTATGAAGGGAATGTAAACATGGCTACATATGAACTGATTTAGGGAAGAGAACAGAGTCACAGATTTAGAAAACCATTTAACGCTTGCTTAAGGGAAAAGAGAGGTGGTGAGATGCACAAAACATAAGATTGATATTAGCACAGGTACCGTTCCATAATCCAAAAACAGAAGAGACAAGCCCTACTCCTTCCTCAGTGAACGGAACTCAACATCCCTATTCCCCGCAGAGAAATATATCTGACTAGTAAGCATTTTAAAACCTATGTATTGATATGTCTCCGTAAGGGAACCAAGTGTGTCTAGAACGACATAAACATGGCAGTGAGAATCAGCTCAAACCCACTATAAAAATGAATTTCAAAACAAAACATAAAAACAGTAAAATTCTTACACAATACCTTCAGGGGTTCTGATGAAACCTGGAATGACCGTATCTACAATGACAGCTGGATGTGGCATAAGGCTGGTCACTTGGGACTGAGAGGATTGGTGAGATTGGGTGAAAAAATGCAGACCCTTTAAAGCAATAATGCCTGCCACCCATTCCATGGTTCCCATCTCTCCAGGTAGAAGGGAATATCACTACAGTTATAACGTGTATGGGAACCTAGAGAATGGAAACCATCTGATGGTGAAAGGTTTCTAAAACTCTACTACTTTTTTCTCTCCTTGTGCTCCAGTTTGACATTCCAACTGCTTTACTATCAATCTCCCAACTTGGAAAGTCAGCCCCTATAACCTCCTGGTACGCACAGTTGGCAAATTGTGCAGAGGATATAAGGGAAGAGAGAGAACCAATGAGAGAGTAGCTGTAGGCATTTGGACGGCCACATGTCTCTCTAATTTTCCGTCACAAAGAGGAATTAACCAAAGTCTCAGCCTGCCCCCCAGAACCAGTATAAGTCCAGAAGAAAAACTGTTGATTTGTGGTCAGCTCACAAAAACGCGAGTTGAAAAATGGAGTTCAGGGCCACAGCAGTTCACTAACCTGCAGAGTTATAAAGGACTACTCTCTTCGAAAAATCTGTTGAGGGAAAGCCATGAGGCGGAAGGGAAAATGAGGCAGAATGGCATGAAACAGATTTCAAGAGGTACATTGGAATCGCCTTTAAACACAGGAAAAGCATTACTACTTCGAAAATTACGGAAATGGCCATAAAGGGGATATGGGTTTTCACGTGAATATATTCAGGAGAAAACGCATATGCCCTTTTTGGACAAGCAAGCAAGCGGGCAATGCAAATCTGCACTACAAAGAAGTATCACTTCCCACCGGTCAAAAGGGACATCCACAAAATGGGTAAAAACCAGAAAGGCAAGACAGGCACTGGAGAACAGGGAGCCTTGTTATGCTGATGGGCGGGATGTAAATTGCCAACTGCCTCTCTGGAGGAGTGCATTGTGTTCCCTAAAACAAGTAAACAACCGAGCTACAGAGCCAAGGGCACTTCCAGTCTAGGGAATATACCTTGGGAAAACTGAAAATAAATAAGACAGATCCACACCAAAATTCA
This sequence comes from Mesoplodon mirus, assembly GCF_964341445.2. Lineage (NCBI taxonomy): Eukaryota > Metazoa > Chordata > Mammalia > Artiodactyla > Ziphiidae > Mesoplodon > Mesoplodon mirus. The sequence goes on from NW_028295633.1 coordinate 423,714, forward strand.
GGGCTGCACTGCTTACAAAAACCTCAACTTGGGTACACCTTAAATATCCCAGGAAAGACAAAAATGGTTCAAGAAATTGTGGTACTTACGTATGATGGAATATCCCTCAGCCATGAAATCAATGTCATAAGGCCAGTAGCAGCAAAATGAGTGGATTCAGGTACGATAATTCTAAGTGAAATAAGTCACAGAGAAAAAGGAACTTATCATAAGATATCACTTATGAAGATCCTGTAAACATGGCTACACATGAACTGAGTTAGGAAAGAAAAGAGAGACTCACATTTAAAAAAAAAACGCTTATGCTTGCTTAAGGGGGAAGGAGAGGTGGGGTGATGCATAAAATCAGAGTTTGATATTAGTACAGGTACCGTTGGAAAAACCAAATACGAAAGAGACAAAACCTACACCTTCCTCAGTGAAAGGGACTCAACAACCCATATTCACCACAGAGTAATATATCTTAAAAGTATGAATCTTAAAACCTATGTATTGATATGTCTCCATAAGGGAATCAAGTGTGTCTAGACTGGCATAAACATGACAGTGAGAATCAGCTCAAACCCACTATAAAAAGGAATTTCAAAAACAAAACAAAAAAACAGGGAAATTTCTTACAATTCCTTCAGGGTCTCTGATGAAACCTGGAATGACCCTATCTACAATGACAGCTGGATGTGGCATAACGCTGGTCACTTGGGACTGAGAGGATTGGTGAGATTGGGTGAAAAAGTGCAGACCCTTTAAAGCAATAATGCCTGCCACGCATTCCATGGTTCCCAACTCTCCAAGTAGAAGGGAATATCACTACAGTTATAACATGTATGGGAACCTAGAGAATGGAAACCATCTGATGGTGAAAGGTTTCTAAAACTCTACTACTTTTTTCTCTCCTTGTGCTCCAGTTTGACATTCCAACTGCTTTACTATCAATCTCCCAACTTGGAGAGTCAGGCCCTATAACCTCCTGGTTTGAACAGCTGGGAAATTGTGCAGAGGATATAAGGGAACAGAGAGAACCAATGAGAGAGTAGCTGTAGGCATTTGGACGGCCACATTTCACTCTAATTTCCTGTCACGAAGAGGAATTAACCAAAGACTCAGCCTGCCCACCCCCCAGAACCTGTATAGGTCCAGAAGCAAAACTGTGGATTTGCGGTCACCTCACAAAAACGCGAGTTGAAAAATGGAACTCAGGGCCACAGCAATTCACTAACCTGCAGAGTTATAAAGGACTACTCTCTTCCAAAAATCTGTTGAGGGAAAGCCACGAGGCGGAAGTGAAAATGAAGCAAAGTGGCATGAAACAGATTTCAAGAGGTACATTGGAATCGCCTTTAAACACAGGAAAAGCATCACAACTTGGAAAATAATGGAAATGGTCATAAAGGGCATGTGGGTTTTCACGTGAATATATTCAGGAGAAAACGCATATGCCCTTTTCGGCCAAGCAAGCAAGCGGGCAATGCAAATCTGCATTACAAAGAACTATCACTTTCCACCAGCCAAAAGGGTTATCCACAAAATGTGTAAAAACCAGAGAGGCAAGACAGGCACTGGAGAACAGGGAGCCTTGTTATGCTGATGGGCGGGATGTAAATTGCCAACTGCCTCTCTGGAGGAGTGCATTGTGTTCCCTAAAACCAGTATACAACAGAGCTACAGAGTCAAGGGCACTTCCAGTCTAGGAAATATACCTTGGGAAAACTGAAAATCAATAAGACAGAGCCACCCTAAAATTTAGGGCTTCACTGCTTACAAGAACCTCAACTTGTGTATACCTTAAATATCCCAGGAAAGACAAAAATGGTTCAAGAAATTTTGGTACTTACGTACGATGGAATATCCCTCAGCCATGAAATCAATTTCATAAGGCCAGTAGCAGCAAAATGAGTGGATTCAGGTTCGATGATTCTAAGTGAAATAAGTCACACAGAAAAAGAAACTTATCATGAGATATCACTTATGAAATTCCTATAAACATGGCCTCACATGAACTGAGTTAGGAAAGATACCAGAGTAACGAATCTTATCATAAGATATCACTCATAGCGGGAATGTACACATGGCTACACATGAACTGATTTACAAACACAACGGAATCACACATTTAGAAAACAATCTTCTGCCTGCTTAAGGGGAAAGGCGAGGTGGGGTGATGCATAAAATCACAGTTTTAAATTAGCACAGATACCGTTACATAAACCAAGTATGTAATAGACAACACCTACTCCCGCCACAATGAACTGGACTCAACACCCCCTATTCATTGCAGAGGAATATGTCTGACTCTCAGTATTTTAAAACATATGTCTTCTCATGTCTCCATAAAGGAATCATGTGTGTGTATAACGGCATGAACAGAGCACTGAAATTCAGTTAAACCCACTTATAAAAATAAATTTCAAAAGCAAAATGCAAAAACAGCGAAACAGTGAGAAAGTCTTAAAAATTACGTTCAGGGCCTGTGATGCAACCTGGATTGACCACCTTTACACCCACAGCTGGATGAGACATAAGACTGGACACTTGGGGCTGACAAGATTGCTGAGGTTGTGTGAGCAAAAGAACACCACTTAGAGCAATACTGTGTGCTACCCATTCTAGTGGTCCCAACTCTCCAGGTTTAAGGGAATCTTCCTACAGTTAAAACATGCATGGGAAACCCAGTGGATGGTACACTGTGTAATTGGGAAAGTTTTCTAAAAGGTACCTCATTTTTCCTTTTGTCATGCTCGGCTTCGCCATTCCATCTGCATTACTAAAAATCTCCCCACTTGGAGTGTCAGCGCCTTTAACCTCCTCTTATGCACAGTTTGCAAATTGTGCAGAGGATGAACATGAAGAGGGGGAATAAATGAGAGATTAGCTGTAGGTGTTTGGATGGGCACATGTCACTCTAGTTTCCCACCAGGAAGAAGAATTAACCAAAGGCTCAGCCTGAAGCCCCGGAACCAGACTAGGGCCTAAAGCCATCCTGCGGTATTGCAGCCAGCTCACAAAGAGGCGAGTTGAAAAATGGAAATCAGGGGCACAGCAATTCACAAACTTGCAGAGTTATAAAGGACAACTATCATCCAGAAATATATTGAGGAAAGGCAGGGAAGAGGATTTGAATGCAAGGCAGAATTGAAGGAAACAGATTTCAAGAGGTAGATTTGAGTCGTCTTTAAAGCACATGAAAAGCGACAGAATTTCGACAATGTTGCCCTTGGCTGAAAAGGGATTATGTGTATTTTCTTGAATATATTCGGAAAAAAATGCATACGCCCTTTTTGGCTAAGCAAGCCATCAGGCATTGCAAATCCACACTACAGAGAAGTGTCCCTTACCTCCAGTCATAAGGATCATCCACAAATAGTGTAAAAACCGCAAATGCAGGACAGGCCATGGAGAAAAGGAAGCCTGGTTACACCGATGGACAGGATGTAAATTGCCAACAGCCTCTCTGGAGAACTGTATGTTGTTTTCTAAAACAGAGCTACAGAACATAGCACACTTCCACTCATGGGCGTGTATTTTGGGAAAACTAAAAATCCATAACACACAGCCAGCCCAAACTTTAGGGCTGCTCTGTATACAAGAACCTCGACTTCAGTACACTTTAAATATCCCAGGAAAGGAAAAATAATCATATAGATGTTGTGGTACTTATATACAATGGAATGTCACTCAGACATAAAATCAATGTCATAAGGCCAATAGCAGCTTAATGAGTGGCTTTAGGTACGATGATGCTAATTGAAATGAGCCACAAAGTAAAAGAAACTTATTGTAATATATCACTTATAGAGGGAATGTAAACATGGCTACACATGAACTGAATTTCAAAAGAGAACAGAGTTACACATTTAGAAAACACACTTATGCCTCCTTAAGGGGAAAGGTGACGTGGGGTGATGTGTAAAAGCAGAGTTTGAAATTAGCACAGATCCCATTCCATATACCAAATATGTAATAGACAAGACCTACTCCTTTCTCAATGAACTGGACACAAAACACCCTATTCACTGAAGAGGAATATATCTGACTGGTAATAACCTTGAAACCTATGTATTTATATGTCTCCATAATGGAATCAAGTGTATGTAGATTGGCATAAACACAGATCAATGGAACAGGACAGAAAGCCCAGAGAAAAACCTACATACCTATGGCTATCTCATATATGACAAAGGAGCTAAGGATATACAATGGAGGAAACACTGTCTCTTCAGTAATTGGTGCTGGGAAAACTGGACCCCTCCACATAGAAGAATGAAATTAGAACACTCCATAACACCATACACAAAAATAAACTCTAAATTGATTAGAGATCTAAATATAAGACCAGACACTATAAAACACTTAGAGGAAACCATAGGCAGAACACTCTATGACATAAATCACAACAAGATCCTTTTTGACCCACCACTTAGAGAAATGGAAATAAAAACAGAAATCAACAAATGGGACCTAATGAAACTTAAAAGCTTTTACACAGTACAGGAAAACATAAACAAGATGCAAAAACAACCCTCAGAATGGGAGAAAATATTTTCAAATGAAGCAATTGACAAAGGATTAATCTCCTAACTTTACAAGCACCACATGTAGCTCAATATCACAAAAACAAACAACCCAATCCAAAAACGGGCAGAAGACCTAAATAGACATTTCTCCAAAGAAGATATACAGATTACCAAGAAACACATGAAAGGATGCTGAACATCACTAATCATTAGAGAAATGCAAATCAAAACTACCGTGAGGTATCACCTCACAGCAGTCAGAGTGGCAATCATCAAAAAAATCTACAAAACAATAAACGCTGGAGAGGCCTTTATTGGAGAAAAGGGAACACACTTGCACTGTGGGTGGGAATGTAAATTGATATGGGCACTAGGGAGAACAGTACGGAGGTTCCTTTAAATAACTAACAATAGAAGTACCATACGACACAACAATCCAACTACTGGACATTTGCCTTGTGAAAACCATAATTCAAAAAGAGTTATGTACAAAAATGTTCATTGCAGCTCTATTTGCAATAGCCAGGACATGGAAGCAACCTTAGCGTCCATCAACAGATGAATGGATAAAGAAGATCTGGCACATATATACAATGGAGTATTACTCAGCCATAATAAGAAGCAAAACTGAGTTATTTGTACTGAGGTGGATGGACTTAGAATCTGTCCTACACAGTGAAGTAAGTCAGAAAGGGAAAAACAAATACTGTATGTTAAAAGAGATATACGGAATCTAATGAAGAAAAAAAAAAGATTTTGAACAACCTAGTGGCAGGACAGGATTAAGGACACAGACATAGAGAAAGGACTTGAGGACACCGGAAGGGGGATGGGTAAGCTGGGATGAAGTGAGAGAGTGGCATGGACATAAATACTTTACCAAATGTAACACCGATAGCTACTGGGAAGCAGCCACATAGAACAGGGAGATCAGCTTGGTGCTTTGTGAGCACATAAAGGGGTGGGATATGGAGTGTGGGAGGGAGATGCAAGAGGGAGGGTATCTGGTGATATTTGTATATGTATAGCTGATTCACTTTGTTATACAGCAGAAACGAACACTCCATTGTAAAGCAATTATACTCCAATAAACGTGTAAAAGGAAAAAAAAAAAAAAAGAAAGCCCAAGGATAAACCTACACACCTATGGTCAACTAATCTATGACAAAGGAAGCAAGACTATACAATGGAGATAAGACAGTCTCTTCAATCATTGGTGCTGGGAAATATGGACAGCTACATGTAAAAGAATGAAATTAGAACACTCCCCAACAACCATACGTAAAAAAATATTCAAAATGGATTAGAGACCTTAATGTAAGACCAGACAGTATAAAACTCTGAGAGGAAAACTTACGAAGGATACTCTGACGTAAATCACAGCAAGATCTTTTTTGATCCACCTCCTATAGTAATGAAATAAAAAAGAAAACTAAACAGATGGGACCTAATGAAACGTAAAAGCTTTTGCAAAGCAAAGGAAACTACAAACAAGACGAAAAGACAACCCTCAGAATGGCAGAAAATATTTGCAAACGAATCAATGGACAAATGATTAATCTCCAATATATATAAACAGCTCATGCAGCTCAATATTAATAAAACAAACAACCCAATACAAAAATGGAAGAAGATCTAAATAGATATTTCTTCCAAGAAGACATAGAGATGGCAGTACACACATGAAAATCTGCTCAACCTCACTAATTATTTGAGAAATGGAAATCGAAACTACAATGAGGTATCACGTCAAATCATCAGAAAATCTACAAACAACAAATGCTGGAGAGGGTGTGGAGAAAAGGAACCTTCTTCCACTATTGTTGGGAATGTAAATCGATACAGTCTCTATGGAGAACAGTATGGAGGTTCCTTAAAAAACTAAAAATAGAATTACCATATAATCCAGCAATCCCACTACTGGGCATATACCCAGAGAAAACCATAAATCAAAAAGACACATTCACCACAATGTTCATTGCAGCACTATTTACAATAGCCAGGTAATGAAAGCAACATAAGTGCCCACAGACAGACGAATGGATAAAGATATGGTACATATATACAATGGAATGTTACTCAGCCATACATAGGAATGAAATTGGGTCATTTGTAGAGACCTTGATGGATCTAGAGACTGTCATACAGAGTGAAGTAAGTCAGAAAGAGAAAAACAAATATTGTATATTAATGCATATATGTGGAACCTAGAAAAATGGTACAGATGAACCGGTTTGCAGGGCAGAGATAGAGACACAGATGTAGAGAACAAACATATGGACACCAAGGGGGGAACACCATGTGAGGGTGGTGGTGGGATGAATTGGGAGACTAGGATTCACATGTGCACACTTATATGTATAAAATAGATATCCAATAAGAACCTGCTGTATAAAATGAATAAATAAATTTAAAAAAATTAAAAATAAATAAATAACATTTAATAAAATAAAACAGAAAAAAAGTTTTTCCCTTCACATAGATGTCTTTATATTAATGCATTATTTCCATGTTTATATCTGCAAATTTAAAAAAAAAGAGGAATAAATAAAATCTACCTTGAACCAAAAAGAAAAAAAGGAAAAAAAAAAAAAAAACAAACAGAACCCACCAGTTATACAGAGGAAAATCATCGTACAAGGGCACTTGCTCCAGTGGTAAAAAATTCTTAAGTTGGTCAGAGTTGGGAAATCGTCTCCCATGCAGTCAGCAGCACTCCCCCCGACAAGGAGCATCCTCACTGCAAAGCTGGGGGACTGTGTCGAGGCGTCTGTGAGTAAATGTGAGCTGAGCCCCAGTCCTGCTGCAGCTGAACTCTTCCCACCCTTTCCAGGTAAAACACCTGAATATGTACAAGCACTTGCAAGCCTAGAGGAAGGGCTGTGGAGCCACACCAGTGACAGCACGCAGGCCGACTTGGTGCCTGCAGGCCAGCCAGGATGGTCCTGGACCCAGAAGCTCTTCTGGAGGCTTTCCATTTCCCTGCCTGAGATACCCCTCCTGCCATGGCCCCCACTGCTTTTTTACTTCCTCACCTCTGCCTGGGGAGAAATTCAAGAGGCAGGTATGGATGACACATCCTCTTCTTTAGCAGGTGGCAGCCTGGCAACTCCTGCAGAAAGTCCAGCAGAGCCCCCCTCACACTGGGCCACCCACAATGCCACGGCCCCTCACTCCCTCCCACCACCCCAGCCCTGACACTGCTGACGGGGCAGAGAATATGGCGTCAGACACAGCTACAGGGTCTCTTGCTGACTGGAGAGGTGTTTATATTGACCTCAACCCAGGCACACCTGGGGATGGCCGGCAGGCAGTGTCAGGCTGCCCAAATCAGCCAATCCTCACCCCTCAGGGGCTCACAGTTGCAGAAAATGAACCTTGCTAAACGGGTCAGGCCCAAGGAACAGGTGTGGGCTCTTGAGAGTCAGGCTAGACAAGGGGCTGCAGCTGCGGCTTGTTTTCTTATCATTTTATCTGGTCCATGAGTGGAAAACAACTTCAAGAAGACCCTATCCTAATGAGAGGAACCCAGGAGTCAGGGAGAGGAGTGATGGTGGGTGGAGACAGAGGCCTGGTGCCCTGGCTGCAGTGGAAGTGTCTGGAAGACCAGGCAGAGAGAGGCTGCACAGAGTGATAGCCAGGGTCACAGACCTGTCAGAGCTGCTGTTTGTTAGTTCAAGTCCTGCTCGGAGGTGTTCTGTGTCAGCTGTGAGTGACAGGTGAGCTGGGGGTTCTCTGCAAGTTGGGCTATGTGCACAGTTCCTGTGTGTCCAGCCCTGCTGGGGTACCTGCCCAGGGGAGCTCCGTATCCTTGGAAGGGCCTGACTATGATAGCCCCATGGGCTGCTGGGTAGCTGCACAGGTGAGCTCCATACCCTGGGAGGGACTTGAACACGAGAGCCCCGTGGGCTGTGGGGTGGGGAGTGCAGCCCAGGTGAGCTCCATATCCTGGGATTGGCCTTACCACGAGAGCCCCATGGGCTGCTGGAGACCTGGTAAAGGATATCAGGACAGTCAGTTTAGCCACCGAGGATATACATCCAGTAGCTCCTATTTCCTACTCCCTGCTGCTCATTCTACCATCCACCAGGCCATGGCATTCTGTATTACACTTCAATGATGCCTTCTTCTGTATTCCATTCATCTCAGAGTCACAAGAATTTTTGGCTTGTGAGTGGCAGGACACAACATGCAACACAAGCAATAATGCTGGGCCGTCCTGCCCCAATGGTTCAAAAATCCCCACACCATCATTGGGGAAATGTCCTCTAAAGACCTAAAAGTTCTACCTCTGTAAAAGGGAACCCTCCTTCAATATGCAGATGACATTCTGATCGCCAGGCCTACTAAAGACGCCTCTGAACTACCTAGCCAAGAAAGGATAGAAGGTGTCCAAGAAAAAGGCTCAAATATACCAGGCTCAGGTGACATGACTGGGCTTCATTCTCACAGATATTCAGAGAAACGCATCCAAGGATAGGGAAGAAGCCATTTGCAGCCTTACCTCTTCTAAAACTAGAAGACAGCTTAGGGGTTCCTGGGGAGGCCAAGGTTTTCTGCATCTGGATCCCTAACTACAGTCTAATAGCTGGGCCTCTACATGAAACACTGACACGAAAAGATGATGATCCTTTTGAATAGAATCCAGAAGCAGCCTTTCAAGAATGGAAAGAGCAGTAAATTCAGACCCTTGCCCAGGAACTCGCTAATTTAGCTAAACCCTTTGACCTTTACATACCCGGTCAAAGGTTAATTGCCCTTGGAGCCTTAGTGCAAAAACTGGGACCACTTGAAATGGAGCAACACAAGAATGCCCTTCAGGTATGATAAACTATGGTCACCAAGGGCTTTGCCCACTGACTCATCAGGCCAGGATACTGGGGTATCTAAAAAGCTGGAAATCAGCAGCCCACAAGGCCAGCTCCCTCCTAAGGGAAAAGGACCCCACGTCGTGATCCTAACCACCCATCATGCCCTGAAGTTGCAGGGGTCGCTCTGTGGACACACTGACCTCGAGTGAGGAGGCCCTCCAAATCCAACCTCCAGAGAGACAAATGGGGGCAACGGGCCCCCAAGATGACTCGTGTGACCATCACTTGACCTGGAGTTTCTCTCAGAAAACAACAAGACTGTGCCCCGAAAGAGCAGACTACTGCTTGCAGGACTTACTGCACCCAGAGGGGAGCTAATAAGCTTGGCGGGGGAAAGTATATCACGCTTTCACAATAGAAAACCCTACAGACACCGCGGTGATGGTGGCCAATATGACCGGCAGGACTGCTGGCTACTTCTAAAGGCCGTTGACTCAGTGGACGTCATGGTCCTGCATCATCACTGACCCAGGACTGTCTGGGAGTTGTGCGGGCCGGGTTCTGACACATGGTGCTGTTTGTACATTAATTCAGGGACCTAATTAAAGAAAGCACAGACTACTGGTCAGAGCATCTAGGCTGGCAAAAACCTTCAGCCTAAGGTCGCCGAACAAATGTGGGGTGGGGTGAAACTTGCCACTTCAGCATCTCTGCACATCTCTTTCCTGGACACTTAAAGGTCATCAGAATCTATAACACTTCCAATGCTGGTGCTCAGGCGTACGAGAAGTAAGGCAGGAAGCCTTGGGACAATCAACCTCACCTGGAGGCTGGTGGGGAGACGTTTTGCCCCTCCCCTCAAGTATCAGGGCTCCCACCACAGCATGAAGCAGTTACAAAAGAGGGGTCTGCACCCTCAACACCCCAAGAATGAGCAACGGAACAAAAAGCAGAGGAGGTGTTCGTCTCTGGCAACGTTCATTAAAAATTCCTGGGAGATAAAAAGAGAATCTGGGCAATAAAATAAAGTCTAAGCTGTTTTTCCTTTGTGCTTTGTCTAATTTCACGTGCTCCTAGGGTTCCGCATGCAGAGGTCCCACACCCGGCACTTCAGACCCGATTTCGTAGTGCAGAATGGCTGGGTCATCACCTCAGCTAGCGGGGTCCCATGCAGACTCCACGGCATAGAGCCTGAGCTTCAGCCAACCCAGCCCTCGAGAGCTCCATCCCCTCCCTCCCACTGACGCTGCTGGGATCCCTACACAGCATCCCAGCCCACAGCCCGTGGGGGAGTGCAAACTCTCACCTCTCCATTCTGTTTTCAAAATAATGTTTCCTTTGCTTCTGAACCAAACTCAGTCTTGATCTGTTGGCTCCAATGACACTGGGCACGGGGATTTCTGTTGGCGTCCACTCTGGAGGATCAGTAACAGAAATTGAGAACATTGTAACTTCAATGAACAGATGTGTGAGCCAAACTGTAGTTAACACAGAGCAGTGTATAATGCTTGGGTAAAATAAGATGTTTCTAAGACTTACCTTTGATATTTCCATCACTTTACTATAAGCAAGTTCAGTGAAGACGTCTGTCTTATTTGTCAGGTCAACATTAGAGAAATGAAGTGATTTATTTCCATGGATATACATCGAATACTCTTGGCTGAGGCTTCAATCTTGTTTTGAATGCTTTTCCATTGAAAAGGATACCTCTCTTTCAGCTCCCCCATTTCTGAGAAGTATAAAATCTTATAATTTATTATTACCAAAGGGGAAAGGTAGGAAAAGGGATAAATTAACAGTGTGGGATTAACACATACACACTGCTATGTATAAAATAGATCATCAACAAGGAACTACTGTATAGCACAGGGAACAACACTGAATATTTTGCAATAACCTATAAGGGGAAATAATCTGAAAAATAATAGATATTTTTATTGACATCGTCTATCAAAGACAGATAAAATGTAACCTAAGCAAGGCCGATGGTGAACGCTTCTGACCCTGAAGATTTCAATCATCTAAAGTTTGGGCTCTGCCTATTTCCCAAGGCGCTTAATGGACATACGTGTAGCCGTAGCTTAAAAATTCCCCAGTTTGGGGTACGGGGAGGCACTGATTTGGAAAAATCCCTGGTGTTCTCCTTCCATGCACTGGACCCTTCCTACAGCTAAAACATGCCTGTCACACCTAGAGGATGGTACACCATTTGATCGGAAAGAGTTTGGAAAAGGCACCTCATCTCCTCATCGTCTGGTGCTCGGGTTCACCCCTCCAGCATCTTTCCTGACAATCTCCTCACTTGGGGATATCAGCACCGTCAACATCCTGTTGCACACAGTTTGTAATTTGTCCAGAGGATGAAGTGGAAGGATGAGAAAAATTTAGAGACAAGTCTTAGGTGTTCAGACAGGCACATGCCACTCTAATTTCCAATCCGGAAGACAAATACATCAAAGGCTAGAATTGCCCACGGAAACAGAATAGGGCTAGAGGAAATCCCGCTGTTTTGTGTCCAGTTTCCAAAAACACAAGTTTAATAATGGAACTCAGGGGCACTAAAATTCATTAAACTGCAGAGTTGAAAATATCTATCGTCGAAAAATGTCTTGAGGTAAGTCATAGAAAAGGACTTGTAAGCAAGGGAGAGTGGCAGGAAACAGATTTGAAGAGGTAGAAAGGACTCCCCATTAAAGCACAAGAAAAGGGGCTGAACATCGCCAATGTTGCAGTTGGCCCAAAAGGGCATATGCAATTTTTTCTGAATATATTCAAGTAAAGGCCATACACACTTTTTATCCAACCAAACAGGTGGGCACTGGAAATCAATACTACAAAATGTATCACTTCACATCAGTCAGAAGGGCCATCCACATAAAGTGTAAACACCAGAAATGCAGGACCGGGCGAGGAGAAAAGGGAGCCCTGTGAGGCTGATAGTGGAATTGTAATTTGCCAACGGCCACTATGGCGAAGTGTATTGTGTTTGCTAAAACATCTAAAAGATGAGCTACAGAGCATAGGGCACTTGCACTCATTGACGTATCTGCATTGTGATGAAAAGTTCATGGAGCATTGTGGTGACAAATTTCACAGATACTTGTGATGATGAGGGCATTGACTATTGTGATGACACAGGTCATGAAACCTTGTGATGACGGGACACACGGAGCATTGTGATGACTGGGGTCATGTAGCATTGTGATGACAGGGGCATGGAGCATTGGTCTACAAGTTTCATGGATAATTGTGTTGACAGTGGGCATGGCACATTGTGATGACAAGGGCATGGAGCATTGTGATGACAAGGTCATGGATTATGGTGAAGACAGGTGTCAGGGAGCATTGTGATGGCATATTTCATGTACCATTGTGATGACAATGGCATGGAGCATTGTGATGCCAAGTGTTATGAAGGATTGTGATGACAAAGGTAATGGAGCATTGTGATGACAAGGGATGGAGCATTGTGATGACAATGGTCATGGAGCATTGTGATGACAAGGGTATGGAGCATTGTGATGACAACGGCCATTGAGAATTTTGATGAAAATGTTGTGAAGCATTGTGATGACAAAGGCATGGGGCATGCTATGACAGGGGTCCTGGGGCATTGCGATGACAAGTGCATGGAGAATTGTGATGACAAGAGCATGTTAAACTGTGATGAGAACTGTCATGGAACATTGTGATGACAAGGACGTGAAGAATTGTTATGACAAGGGACATGGAGCATTGTGATGGCCAGGACATGGAGCATTGTGATGGCAAGACCGTGGAGCACTGTGATGAGAAGACCATGGATAATTATAGTGACGAACATCATGGAGCACTGTAATGACAAGGGTCATGGAGCATTGTGATGATACGTCTCATTGAGCATTGTGATGACAGGGGTCATGGATCATTGTGATGACAAGGGTCATGGAGTATTGTGATGACAAGCTTGTGGAGTATTGTGATGACAAAGCATTTAACACTATGATGGGAAGTGTCATGGAACATAGTTATGCCAAGAACGTGGAGAATTGTGATGACAGGGAACATGGAGCATTGTGATGACCAGGGCATGGAGCATTGTGATGGCAAGACCGTGGAGCATTGTGATGAGAAGACCATGGATAATTGTGATGATGAGCGCCATGGAGCGCTATAATGACAAAAGGTATGGAGAATTGTGATGACAGTGGCCATGGAGCATTGTGATGAAAAGAGTCATGGAGCATTTTGATGACAAGGGTGTGGAGCATTGTGATGAGAAGACCATGGATAATTGTGAATGACGAGCGTCATGGAGCACTGTAATGACAAGGGGTATGGAGCATTGTGATGACAGTGCTCATGGAGCATTGTGATGACAAGTGTCATGGAGCATTCTGATGACAAGCTTGTGGAGTATTGTAATGACAATGGCATGGAGCATTGTGATGAAAAGGGCATGGAGCATTGTGATGAAAAATGCATGGAGGCTTTTCATGACAGTGTTCAAGGAGCATACTGACGACAAGTATCAGGGAGCATTGTGATGACAAGTGTATTGAGAATTGTGATGACAAATATCATGGAGCATTCTGACGACAAGGGCATGGAGTATTGTGATGACAGGAATCATGGAGCGTTGTGATGACAAGTGTTATGGAACATTGTGATCACATGGGTTTGGAGCATTGTGAAGACAGAGGACATGGATCATTTTGATTTCAAGGAGCATGGAGCATTGTGAGGAAAAGGGCATGAAGCAAGGTGATCCCAAGTTTCATGGAGGATTGTGATGACAATGGAAATGGTGTATTGTGATGACAAGCGCATAGGGCATTGTAATGACAAGGTCATGTAGCATTTTGCTGACAAAGGCATGGAGCATTGTAATGACATGTGTCATGGAGCACTGTGATGACAAGCGTCACGGATCATTGTGAATACCGGGGTCATGGAGCATTGGGATGACAAGTACAAGGATAATTGTGATGACAGTGTCATGGAGCACTGGGCTGAAAATTTTCATGGAGTGTTGTGGTGGTAGGGGTCATGGAGCATTGTGATGACTAGGGAATGGAGCATTGTGATGACAAGAGTCCCGGATCATTGTGTCGTCAGGTGTCATGGAATGATGTGATGACAGTGGTCATGGAGCTTTGAGATGATATTGGCCATGGAGCATTGTGATGAATAGGTCGTGGAACATTTGGCTGAAAATATTCATGGATTATTGTGATGACAGGGGTCATAGAGCATTGTGATGACAAGGTAATGGAGCATGATGATGACAAGGTCCTGGAGCATTGTGATGAGAAGACCATGGATACTTATGATGACAATTCTCATGGAGCATTCTGATGAAAAGGGGCATGGAGCATTGTGATGATTAGGGCATGGAACACTGTGATACATCGGTCATGGGTCATGGAGCTTTGTGATGACAAGTCATGGAGCATTGTGATGACAAGGGCATGGATCATTGTGATGACAGGGCCATGGAGCTTTGGTCTGACAAGATTCATAGATTATTGTGATGACAGTGGACATGGTGCACTGTGATGACAAGGGCATGGATCATTGTGAAGAGAAGGTCATGGAGTTATGTGAAGACAGGTGTCAGGGAGCATTGTGATGACATATGTCATGGTCCATTGCGATGAAAATGGCTGGGAGTACTGTGATGCCAAATGTAATGAAGGATTGTGATGACAAATATAAAGGAGCATTGTGATGACTAGGGCTTGGAGCATTATGATGACAATGGCCACTGAGAATTTTCATGACAAGCTCTTGAAGCATTGTGATGACAAGGTCCTGGAGCATTGTGATGAGAAATACATAGAGACTTGTGATGACAATGGTCATGGAGCATTTTGATGACAAGCTTGTGGAGTATTCTGATGACAATGGCATGGAGCATTGTTATGAAAACTGCATGGTCATTGTGAGGAAAAATGCATGGAGCCATTTCGTGACAGGGTTCATGGAGCATTCTGATGACAAGTGTCAGGGAGCACTGTGATGACAAGTGTATTGAGAATTGTGATGACAATGGTCATGGAGCATTTTGATGAAAAGTGCATGGAGTATTGTGATGACAGGCATCATGGAGCGTTGTGATGACAAGTGTTATGGAACATGGTGATCACAAGTGTTTGGAGCATTGTGATGACACAGGTCATGGATCATTTTGATTTCAAGAAGCATGGAGCATTGTGATGACAAGGGCATGAAACAATGTGATACAAAGGTTCATGGAGGATAGTGATGACAACGGTAATGGAGTATTGTGATGACAAGCGCATAGAACATTGTAATGACATGTTCATATAGCATTTTGCTGACAAAGGCATGGAGCATTGTGATCACAGGTGTCATGGAGCACTGTGATGCCATGCGTCACAGAGCATTGTGAATATATGGGTCATGGAGAATTGGGATGAAAAGGGCATGGATCATTGTGATGAAAAGCGTCATGGAAGATTGGGCTGAAAATGTTCATGGAGTATTGTGATGACAGGGGTCATGGAGCATTGTGATGACAAGAGTCCCGCATCACTGTGTTGTCAGGGGTAATGGAGGGTTGTGATGACAGTGGTCATGGAGCATTGTGATGATATTGGTCCTGGAGCATTGTGATGAGAAGACCATGGAGACATGTGATGACAAGTCTCATGGAGTATTCTGATGAAAAGGGGCATGGAGCATTGTGATTACAGTGGTCTTGGGACATTGTTATGACAAGGGCATGGAGCATTGTGAAGAGAAGGACATGGAGCATTCTGATGAATGTGTCATGGAGCACTGTTATGACAAGTGCATGGAGCATTGTGATTACAGGTGTTTTGGAGCACTGTGATGAAAAGGGCATGTATCATTGTGATGAAAAAGGCATGGAGCCTTGTCATGACAGTGTTCAAGGAGTATACTGATGACAAGTGTCAGGGAGCATAGTGATGAAAAGTGTATTGAGCATTGTGATGACTAAGTTTATGGAGCATAGTGATGAGAAGACCATGGATAACTGTGATTATGAGCATCATGGGGTGTTGTGATGATAAGTGTTATGGAATATTGTGATCACAACGGTTTGGAGCATGGTGATGACAGAGGTCATGGAGCATTTTGATTTCATTGTGATGACAATAGCCTGAAGCATTATGATGATGGGCATGGTGCATTGTGATGATAGGATTCATGGAGCTTTGAGATGAAAATGGGCATCGAGCATTTTGATAACAAGGGTCTTGGAGCATTGTGATGACAAGGGCATGGAGCATTGTGATGAGAAGTCCATGGAACATTCTGATGACATGCGTCATGGAGCTTTCTGATGACAAGGGCATGGAGCATTGTGATTACAGGGGTCTTGGAAAATTGTGATGACAAGTGTCATGGAGCCTTGTGAATGACAAGGCCGTGGAACATTGTGATGGCAGGGGTCATGGAACATTGTTATGACAGGTGTAATGGAGCATTGTGATGAGAAGGGCAGGAAGCATTGTTGTGAAATGTTTCATGGATTATTGTGATGAGAGTGGGCATGGAGCATTGTGATGACAAGAGCACAGAACGCTGTGATACATGGGTCATGGAGGATTGTAATGACAACGGCATGGAGCATTGTGATGAGAAGGGCATTGAGCATTGTGATGACAAGTGTCATGGAGCTTTGTGATGACAAGGGCATGGAGCAATGTGATGAGAGGGTTCATGGAGCATTGTGATGACAATGACATGGAGCAATATGATGAGAGGGTTCATGGAGCATTGTGATGACAATGACATGGAGCATTGTGATGTCAAGTGTCATGGAGTTTTGTGATGACAAAAGTCATGGAGCATTTTGATGACAAGGGCATGGTGCATTGTGATGAGAAGGGCACGGAGCAGTTTGAGGACAGGGTCATGCAGCAATTTGATGAAAATTGTAATGGAACCTTTTGATGACAGGTGTTATAGAACATTGTGATGTCAGGGGTCATGGAGCTTTGGGATGAAAAGGGTCATGGAGCATTTTGATGACAGGAGTTGTGGAACACTGTGATGTCAGGGGTCATGGAACATTGTGATGATAAGGGGATTTAGCATTGTGATGACAGTGGTCATGGAACATTGTGATTACAGGGGTGATGGAGTAATGTGATGACTAGTGATGGAACATTATGATATCTCATGTGAGAGAGCATTTTGATGAGAAGTGCATGGAGCATTGGGATTACAATGTTTATGGAGCATATCGATGACAAGGTTGTGGACCATTGTTATGAAAAGCGCGTGGCACATTGTGATGACAAGGGTCATGGAGCATTGTTCTGACAGAGGCATGGAGCATTGTGATGACAAGTGTATTGAGCATTGTGATGACAAAGATCATGGAGCATTGTGATGAGAAGACCATGAATAATTGTGATCATGAGCGCCATGGGGTGTTGTGATGATAAGTGTTATGGAACATTGTGATCACAAGGATATGGAGCATTATGATGATAGAGGTCATGGAGAATATTGATTTCATTGTGATGACAATAGCCTGAAGCATTATGATGATGGGCATGGTGTATTGTGATGACAGGGTTCATGAAGCATTGAGATGAAAAGGGGCATGGAGAATTGTGTTTACAGGCGTCTTGGAGCATTTTGCTGACAAGGGCATGGAGCATTGTGATGAAAAATCCATGGAACATTCTGATGATATGCGTCATGGAGCTTTGTGATGACAAGGGCATGGAGCATTGTGATTACAGGGGTCTTCAGCATTGTGATGACAAGTGTCATGGAATCTTGTGATGTCTAGGCCGTGGAACATTGTGATGGCAGTGGTCATGGTGCATTGTTATGACAGGGGAAATGGAGCATTGTGTTGAGAAGGGCATGAAACTTTGGTCTGAAATATTTCATGGATTATTGTGATGAGAGTGGGCATGGAGCATTGTGATGAGAAGGGTATGGAACACTATGATACATGGGTCATGCAGGATTGTAATGACAAGTGCATGGAGCATTGTGATGAGAAGGGCATCGAGCATTGTGATGACAAGTGTCATGGAGCTTTGTGACGACAAGGGCATTGAGCAATATTATGAGAGGGTTCATGGAGCATTGTGATGACAATGACATGGAGAATTGTGATGCCAAGTGTCATGGAGCTTTGTGATGACAAGTCCTGGAGCATTTTGATGACAACGGCCTGGTGCATTGTGATGAGAAGGGCAGGGAGCGTTTTGATGACCGGGTCATGCAGCAATTTGATGAATAGTGTAATGGAATATTTTGATGGCAGGGGTTATAGAACATTTTGATGTCAGGGGTCTTGGAGCTTTGGGATGAAAAGGGTCATGGAGCATTTCGATGACAGGTGTCATGGAACATTGTGATGATAAGGGGATGTAGCAGTGTGATGACAGGGTCATGGAACATTGTGATTACAGGGGTGAGGGAGTATTGTGATGACTACTGATGGAACACTGTGATATCTCTGGTGAGAGAGCATTTTAATGAGAAGTGCATGGAGCATTGTGATTACAAGGTTTATGGAGCATTGCAATGACAAGTGTGTGGACGGTTGTGATGAAATGTGCGTGGCACATTGTGAAGACAATGGTCATGGAGCATTTTTCGGCAAAGACATGGATCATTGTGATGACAAGGGTCACAGAGAATTGTGATGAAAAGTTCATGGAGAATTGTGGTTACAAAGGTCACAGAGCCTTGTGATGACACGGGCATGGACCATTGTGATGACAAACGTTATGAAGCATAGTGGTGACTGGAGTCATGGAGCATTGTGATGACAGGGGTCATGGAGCATTGTGATGACATGTGTCATGGAGCATAGTGCTGACAAGCGCTTGGAGCATTGTGATGAAAAGGGTCATGGAGCACTGTGCTGAGAAAGGCATAGTGCATTGTGATGACAAGGGCCAAAGAACATTGTGATGAAAAGTTCATGGAGCATTGTGATTAAAAAGGTCACAGAGACTGTTGATGACGAGGACATGGACCCTTGTGATGACAAAGGTCATGAAGCATTGTGATGACTGGAGTCAAGGAGCATTGTGATGACAGGGGTCAGGGAGGATTGTGATAAAAAGGGCATGGAGCATTGTGATGACCAGGTCATGCAGTATTGTGAAGACAGGTGTCAGGGAGCATTGTGATGACATATGTAATGGCCCATTGTGATGACAATGGCATGGAGCATTGTGATGCCAATTGTCAAGGAGGATTCTGATGACAAAGGTAATGGAGCATTGAGATGACATTTGCTTGGAGCATTGTGTAGACAAGGGTCAGGGAGCATTGTGCTGACAAGTGCATGGAGAATTTTGATGGCAAGGGTCATGGAGCATTCTGTTGACAAGTTTGTGGAGTATTTTGATGACAAAGGCATGGAGCATTGTGATGAAAACGGCATGGGGCTTTTTGATGAAAAAGTCATGGAGCCTTTTCGTGACAGGGTTAAAGGAGAATTCTGATGACAAGTGTCAGGGAGCATTGTGATGACATGTATATTGAGAATTGTGATGACAAAGGTCATGGAGCATTGTGATGAAAAGGACATGGAGTATTGTGATGACAGGCATCATGGAGCATTGTGATGACAAGTGTTATGGAACATTGTGATCACAAGTGTTTGGAGCACTGTGATGACAGAAGTCATGGATCATTTTGATTTCAAGGAGCATGGAGCATTGTGATGACAAGGGCATGAAACAATGTGATCCCAAGTTTCATGGAGGATTGTGATGACAATGGAAATGGAGGATTGTGATGACAAGCGCATAGAGCATTGTAATAACAAGGTCATGTAGCATTTTGGTGACAAAGGCATGAAGCAGTGTGATGACGTGTCACGGAGCATTGTGAATACAGGTTTTATGGAGCATTGGGATGACAAGGGCAAGGATCATTGTGATGACAAGTGTCCTGGAACATTGTGATGACTAGGGAATGGAGCATTGTGATGACAAGAGTCCCAGATCATTGTGTTGTCAGGTGTCATGGAGTGTTGTGATGACATTGGTCTTGGAGAATTGTGATGATATTGGTCATGGAGCATTGCGATGACAAGGGAATGGAGCATGGTGATGACAAGATCCTGGAGCATTGTGATGAGAAAGCCATGGAGACTTGTGATGACAAGTCTCATGGAACATTTTGATGAAAAAGTTCATGGAGCATTGTGATTACAGGGGCCTTGGAGCATTCTGATGACAAGGGCATAGAGCATTGTGATGAGAAGGCCATGAAGCATTCTGATGACGTGCGTCATGGAGCTCTTTGATGACAAGGGCATGTAGCATTTTGATTACAGGGATCTTGGAGCATTGTGATGAAAAGGGCATGGATTATTGTGATGAAAAAGGCATGGAGCCTTGTCATGACAGGGTTCAAGGAGCATACTGACGACAAGTGTCAGGGAGCATTGTGATGACAAGTGTATTGAGCATTGTGATGACAAAGTTCATGGAGCATTGTGATGAGAAGACCATGGATAACTGTGATGATGAGCGTCATGGGGTGTTGTGAAGATAAGTGTTATGGAACATTGTGATCACAAGTGTTTGGAGCATTATGATGACAGAGGTCATGGAGAATATTGATTTCATTGTGATGACAATAGCCTGAAGCATTATGATGATGGCCATGGTGTATAGTGATGACAGAGTTCATGGAATATTCAAATGAAAAGGGGCATGGAGGATTGTGTTTACAGGCGTCTAGGAGCATTGTGATGACAAAGGCATGGAGCATTGTGATGAGAAGGCCATGGAACATTCTGATGACATGCGTCATGGAGCTTTGTGATGACAAGGGCGTGGAGCATTGTGATTACAGGGGTCTTCAGCATTGTGATGACAAGTGTCATGGAAACTTGTAATGTCTCGGCCGTGGAACATTGTGATGGCAGTGGTCATGGTGCATTGTTATGACAGGGGTAATGGAGCATTGTGATGAGAAGGGCATGGAACATTGGTCTGAAATGTTTCATGGATTATTGTGATGAGAGTGGGCATTGAGCATTGTGATGACCAGGGTACGGAACACTATAATACATGGGTCATGCAGGATTGTAATGACAATTGCATGGAGCATTGTGATGAGAAGGGCATCGAGCATTGTGATGACAACTGTCATGGAGCTTTGTGATGACAAGGGAATTGAGCAATGTTATGAGAGGGTTCATGGAGCATTGTGATGACAATGACATGGAGCATTGTGATGCCAAGGGTCATGGATCTTTGTGATGACAAAGTCATGGAGCATTTTCATGGCAAGTGCGTTGTGCATTGTGATGAGAAGGGCAGGGATCATTGTGAGGACAGGGTCATGGAGCAATTGGATGAAATGTGTCATGGAACATTTTGATGACAGGTGTTATGGAACATGGTGATGTCAAGTGTCTTGGAGCATTTTGATGAAAAGGGTCATGGAGCATTTTGATGACAGGTGTTATGGAACATTGTGATGTCAGGGGTCATCGAACTTTGTGATGATATGTGCATGTAACATTGTGATGACAGGAGTCACGGAACATTGTGATGACAGGGATGAGGGAGTACTGTGACACATAGTGATGTAGCACTGTGATATCAGTGGTGAGAGAGCATTTTGATGAGAAGTGCATGGAGCATTGTGATGACAAGATTGTGGAGCTCTGTGATGACAAGCGCATGGAGCATTGTGATGACAAGGGTCATGGAGCATTGTGCTGAGAAAGGCATAGAGCATTTTGATGACAAGAGTCAAAGAGCATTGTGATGAAAATTCATGGAGCATTGTGGTTAAAAAGTTCACAGAGACAGTTGATGATGAGGACATGGACCATTGTGATGACAAATGTCATGAAGCATTGTTATGACTGGAGCCACGGAGCATTGTCATGACAGGGGTCATGGAGCATTCTGATAACAAGAGCATGGAGCATTCTGATGACAAGGACATGGTACATTGGTCTAATAAGTTACATGAATTATTGTGATGACAGTTGGAATGGCGCATTGTGATGACCAGTTAATTCAGTATTGTGAAGACAGGTGTCAGGGAGCATTGTGATGACGTATGTAATGGCCCATTGTGATGACAATGGCATGGAGCATTGTGATGCCAAGTGTCATGGAGGATTCTGATGACAAAGGTAATGGAGCATTGTGATGGCAATGGCTTGGAGCATTGTGATGACAAGGGTCAGGGAGCATTGTGCTGACAAGTGCATGGAGATTTGTGATGACAAGGGTCATGGAACATTCTGATGACAAGCTTGTGGAGTATATTGATGACAATGGCATGGAGCATTGTGATGAGAAGGGCATGGAACATTTGTCTGAAATGTTTCATTGATGATTGTGATGAGAGTGGACATGGAGCATTGTGATGACAAGGGCACGGAACACTGTGATACATGGGTCATGGGTCATGCAGGTTTGTGATGAAAATTCATGGAGCATTGTGATGACATGGGCATGGAGCATTGGTCTGACAAGTTTCATAGATTATTATGATGACATTGGACATGGTCCATTGTGATGACAAGGGCATTGATCATTGTGAAGAGAAGGACATGGAGTATTGTGAAGACAGGTGTCAGGGAGCATTGTGATGACATATGTCATGGTCCATTGCGATGACAATGGCAGGGAGTATTGTGATGCCAAATGTAATGGAGGATTGTGATGACAAATGTAATGGAGCATTGTGATGACTAGGGCTTGGAGCATTATGATGACAATGGCCATTGAGAATTTTCATGACAAGGTCGTGAAGCATTGTGATGACAAGATCCTGGATCATTGTTATGAGAAAAACATGGAGCTTTGTGATGACAAGTCTCATGGAGCATATTGATGAAAAGGGGCATGGAACATTTTGATTACAGGGGTCTTGTTACATTGTGATGACAATGGCATGGAGCATTGTGAGCAGAAATCCAAGGAGCATTCTGATGACATGTGTCATTGAGCTTTGTGAAGACAAGGGCATGGAGCATTGTGATTGCAGGGATCTTGAAACATTGTGATGAAAATGGCATGAATCATTGTGATGAAAAAGGCATGGAGCCTTGTCATGACATGTTTCAAGGAGAATACAGAAAACAAGTGTCAGGGAGAATTTTGATGACAAGTGTATTGAGCATTGTGATGACAAAGGTCATGGAACATTGTGATGAAATGACCATGGATAATTGTGATGACGAGCGTCATGTGGCATTGTGATGACAAGTGTTATGGAATATTGTGATCACAAGGGTTTTGAGCAATGTTATGACAGAGGTCATGGAACATTTTGATTTCATTGTGATTACAAGAGCATGAAGCATTATGATGATGGGCATGGTGCATTGTGATGACAGGGTTCATGGATCATTGAAATGAAAAGGGGCATAGAGCATTGTGATTACAGGGTTCTTGGAGCATTGTGATGAGAAGGGTGATGGAGCCTTGTGATGACAAGGCCATGGAATATCGTGATGGCAGGGGTCATGGAGCATTGTTATGACAGGGTTAATGGAGCACTGTGATGGCAAGGGCATGGAGCATTGTGATGAGAAGGCCATGGATCATTCTGATGACATGTGTCATGGAGCTTTGTGAAGATAAGTGCATGGAACAATGTGATGAGAGCGTTCATGGAGCATTATGATGACAATGACATGGATCATTGTGATGAGAAGGCCATGAAGCATTCTGATGACATGCGTCATGGAGCTTTTTGATGACAAGGGCATGGAGCATTGTGATTACAGGGATCTAGGAGCATTGTGATGAAAAGGGCATGGATTATTGTGATGAAAAAGGCATGGAACCTTGTCATGACAGGGTACAAGGAGCATTTTGACGACAAGTGTCAGGGAGCATTGTGATGACAAGTGTATTGAGCATTGTGATGACAAAGATCATGGAGCATTGTGAAGAGAAGACCATGGATAATTGTGATGATGAGCGTCATGGGGTGTTGTGATGATAAGTGTTATGGAACATTGCAATCACAAGGGTTTGGGGCATTATGATGAGAGAGGTCATGGAGAATATTGATTTCATTGTGATGACAATAGCCTGAAGCATTATGATGATGGGCATGGTGCATTGTGAGGACAGGGTTCATGGAGAATTAAGATGAAAACGGGCATGGAGCATTGTGTTTGCAGGGGTCTTGGAGCATTGTGATGACAAGGTCATGGAGCATTGTGATGAGAAGGCCATGGAACATTTTGATGACATGCGTCATGGAGCTTTGTTATGACAAGGGCATGGAGCATTGTGATACAGTGGACTTCAGCATTGTGATGACAAGTCTCATGGAGCCTTGTGATGACTAGGACGAGGAACGTTGTGATGGCAGTGGTCATGGTGCATTGTTATGACAGAGGTAATGGAGCATTGTGATGAGAAGGGCATGGAACATTGGTCTGAATATTTTCATGGATTATTGAGATGAGAGTGTGCATTGAGCATTGTGATGAGAAGGGTATGGAACACTATGATACATGGGTCATGCAGGATTGTAATGACAAGGGCATGGAGCATTGTGATGAGAAGGGCATCGAGCATTGTGATGACAAGTGTCATGGAGCTTTGTGATGACAAGGGCATTGAGCAATGTGATGAGAGTGTTCATGGAGCATTGCGATGACAATGACATGGACTATTGTGATGCCAAGGGTCATGGAGCTTTGTGATGACAAGTCATGGAGCATTTTGATGACAAGGGCATGGTGCGTTGTGATGAGAAGGGCAGGGAGCATTTTGGTTACTGGGCCATGCAGCAATTTGATGAAAAGTGTAATGGAACATTTTGATGGCAGGGGTTATATAACATTGTGATGTCAGGGGTCTTGGAGCTTTGGAATGAAAAGGGTCATGGAGCATTTTGAGGACAGTGGTTATGGAACACTGTGATGTCAGGGGTCTTGGAACATTGTGATGATAAGTGGATGTAGCATTGTGATGACAGGGTCATGGAACATTGTTATTACAGGGGTGAGGGAGTATTGTGATGACTAGTGATGGAACATTGTGATATCTCTGGTGAGAGAGCATTTTGATGAGAAGTGCATGGAGCATTGTGATTACAATGTTTATGGAGCTTTGCAATGACAAGGTTGTGGACCCTTGTGATGAAATGCGCGTGGCACATTCTGATGACAATGGTCATGGAGCATTGTTCTGACAAAGACATGGAGCATTGTGATGACAAGGGTCACAGAGTATTGTGATGAAAAGTTCATGGATCATTGTGGTTACCAAGGTCACAGAGCCTTGTGATGACGCGGGCATGGACCAATGTGATGACAAAAGTTTTAAAGCATTTTGATGACTATGGTCATGGAGCATTGTGATGACAGGGGTCATGGAGCACTGTGAGGACAAGGGCATGGAGCTTTGTGATGACTGGGGCATGGAGAATTGGTCTGACAAGTTTCATAGATTATTGTGATGACAGTGGGCATGGTGCACTGTGATGACAAGGTCATGGAGCATTGTGATGAGAAGGTCATGGAATATTGTGAAGACAGGTGTCAGGGAGCATTGTGATGACATATGTCATGGTCCATTGCGATGACAATGGCATGGAGCATTGTGATGCCAAATGTAATGGGGGATTGTGATGACAAATATAATGGAGCATTGTGATGACTAGGGCTTGGAGCATTATGATGACAAAGGCCTTTGAAAATTTTCATGACAAGGTCGTGAAGCATTGTGATGACAAGGTCCTGGAGCATTGTGATGAGAAAATCATGGAGCCTTGTGATGACAAGTCTCATGGAGCATACTGATGAAAAGGGGCATGGAGCATTGTGATTACAGGGGTCTTGGAACATTGTGATGACAAGGGCATGGAGCATTTTGAGGAGAAGAACAAGGAGCCTTCTGAGGGCATGCGTCATTGAGCATTGTGATGACAAGGGTATGGAACATTGTGATTACATGGGTCTAGGAGCATTGTGATGAAAAGGGCATGGATTATTGTGATGAAAAAGGCATCGAACCTTGTCATGACAGGGTTCAAGGAGCATACAGACAACAATGTCAGGGAGCATTTTGATGACAAATGTATTGAGCATTGTGATGACAAAGGTCATGGAGCATTGTGATGAGAAGGCCATGGATAATTGTGATCATGAGCGTCATGTGGCATTGTGATGACAAGTGTTATGGAATATTGTGATCACAAGGGTATGGAGCATTGTTATGACAGAGGTCATGGAGCATTTTGATTTCATTGTGATGACAATAGCATGAAGCATTATGATGATGGGCATGGTGCATTGTGATGACAGGGTTCATGGATCATTGAGATGAAAAGGGGCATAGAGCATTGTGATTACAGGGTTCTTGGAGCATTGTGATGAGAAGGGTCATGGAGCCGTGTGATGACAAGGCCATGGAACATCGTGATGGCAGGGGTCATGGAGCATTGTTATGACAGTGGTAATGGAGCATTGTGATGGGAAGGGCATGGAATATTGTGATGAGAAGCCCATGGCGCATTCTAATGACATGTGTCATGGAGCTTTGTGATGACAAGGGCATGGAGCAATGTGATGAGAGCGTTCATGGAGCATTGTGATGACAATGACATGGAGCATTGTGATGCCAAGGGTCATGGATCTTTGTGATGACAAAGTCATGGAGCATTTTGATGGCAAGGGCGTTGTGCATTGTGATGAGAAGGGCAGGGATTATTGTGATGACAGTGTCATGGAGCAATTGGATGAAATGTGTCATGGAACATTTTGATGACAGGTGGTATGGAACATTGTGATGTCAGGGGTCATCGAACATTGTGGTGATAAGTGCATGTAGCATTGTGATGACAGGAGTCATGGAACATTTTGATGACAGTGATGAGGGAGTACTGTGACAAATACTGATGTAGCATTTTGATATCAGTTTTGAGAGAGCATTTTGATGAGAAGTGCATGGAGCATTGTGATGACAAGATTGTGGAGAACTGTGATGACAAGCGCATGTTTCATTGTGATGACATGTGTTATGGAGCATTGTGCTGACAAGCGCATGTAGCATTGTGATGACAAGGGTCATGGAGCATTGTGCTGAGAAAGGCATAGAGCATTTTGATGACAAGGTCAAAGAGCATTGTGATGAAAATTCATGGAGCATTGTGGTTAAAAATGTCACAGAGACAGTTGATGACGAGGACATGGGCCATTGTGATGACAAAGGTCATGAAGCATTGTGATGACTGGAGTCACGGAGCATTGTGATGACAGGGGTCATGGAGCATTGTGATAACAAGGGCATGGAGCATGGTGATGACAAGGGCATGGAACATTGGTCTAATAAGTTTCATGGATTATTGCGATGAGAGTTGGAATGGCACATTGTGATGACAAGGGCATGGATCATTGTGATGACCTGGTCATGCATTATTGCCAAGACAGGTGTCAGGGAGCATTGTTTTGACATATGTCATGGCCCATTGTGATGACAATGGCATGGAGCATTGTGATGCCAAGTGTCATGGAGGACTCTGATGACAACGGTAATGGAGCATTTTGATGACAATGGCTTGGAGCATTGTGATGACAAGGGTCAGGGTGCATTGTGCTGACAAATGCATGGATATTTGTGATGACAAGGGTCATGGAACATTCTGATGACAAGCTTGTGGAATATTTTGATGACAATGGCATGGAGCATTGTGATGCAAACGGCATGGGGCATTGTGATGAGAAATGCATGTAGCCTTTTCGTGATAGGGTTCAAGGAGCCTTCTGACGAGAAGTGTCAGGGAGCATTGAGATGACAAGTATATTGAGAATTGTGATGACAAACATCATGAAGCATTGTGAAGAAAAGGGCACGGGGTATTGTGATGACAGGCATCATGGAGCGTTGTGATGACAAGTCTTATGGAACATTGTGATCACAAGGGCTTGGAGCATTGTGATGACAGAGGTCATGGATCATTTTGATTTCAAGGAGCATGGAGCATTGTTATGACAAGGGCATGAAGCAATGTGATCCCAAGGTTCATGGAGGGTTGTGATGACAATGGTAATGGAGTATTGTGATGACAGGCACATAGAGCATTGTAATGACAAGGTCATATAGCATTTTGCTGACAAATGCATGGAGCATTGTGATGACACGTGTCATGGAGCACTGTGATGACAAGCGTCATGGAGCATTGTGAATACAAGGGTTATGGAGCATTGGGATGACAAGGGCATGGATCATTGTGATGACAAGTGTCCTGGAGCATTGTGATGACTACGGAATGGAGCATTGTGATGAAAAGAGTCCAGGATCATTGTGCTGTCAGGTGTCATGGAGTGTTGTGATGAGAGTGGTCATGGAGAATTGTGATGATTATGGTCATGGAGCATTGCAATGACAAGCGAATGGAGCATGGTGATGACAATGTCCTGGAGCATTGTGATGAGAAGACCATGGAGACTTCTGATGAGAAGTCTCATGGAGCATTCTGTTGAAACGGGGCTTGGAGCATTGTGATTACAGGGGTCTTGGAGCATTGTGATGACAAGGGCATGGATCATGGTGATGAGAAGGCCATGGAGCATTCTGATGACATGCGTCCAGGAGCTTTGTGATGACAAGGGCATGGAGCATTGTGATTACAGGGGTCTTGGAGCATTGTGATGAAAAGGGCATGGATCATTTAGATGAAAAAGGCATGCAGCCTTGTCATGACAGGTTTCAAGGAGCATACTGAAGACAAGTGTCAGGGAGCATGGTGATGACAAGTGTATTGAGCAATGTGATGACAAAGGTCATAGAGCATTGTGATGAGAAGGCCATGGATAATTGTGATGATGAGCGTCATGGGGTGTTGTGATGATAAGTGTTATGGAACATTGTGATCACAGGGGTTCGGAGTATTATGATGACAGAGGTCATGGAGCATTTTGATTTCATTGTGATGACAATAGCCGGAAGCATTATGATGATGGGCATGGTGCATTGTGTTGACAGGGTTCATGGAGCATTGAGATGAAAATGGGCATGGAGCATTGTGATTACAAGGGTCTTGGAGCATTGTGATGACATGGGCATGGAGCATTGAGATGAGAAGGCCATGGAACCTTCTGATGACATGCGTCTTGGAGATTTGTGATGACAAGGGCATGGAGCATTGTGATTTCAGGGTTCTTGAGCATTGTGATGACAGTTGTCATGGAACCATGTGATGACTAGGCCGTGGAATATTGTGATGGCAGGGGTCATGGAGCATTGTTATGAAAGGGGTAATGGAGCATTGTGATGAGAAGGGCATGGAATATAGGTCTGAAATGTTTCATGTATTATTGTGATGTGAGGTGGCATGGAGCATTGTGTTGACCAGGGTATGGAACACTGTGATACATGGGTCATGCAGGATTGTAATGACAAGGGCATGGAGCACTGTGATGAGAAGGGCATCGAGCATTGTGATGACAAGTATCATGGAGCTTTGTGATGACAAGGGCATTGAGCAATGTTATGAGAGGGTTCATGGAGCATTGTGATGACGATGACAGGGAGCATTGTGATGCCAAGGGTCATGGAGCTTTGTGATGACAAGTCATGTAGCATTTTGATGACAAGGGCAAGGTGCATTGTGATGAGAAGGGCAGGGAGCATTTTGATGACTGGCTCATGCAGCAATTTGATGAAAAGTGTAATGGAACATTTTGATGGCAGGGGTTATAGAACATTGTGATGTCAGGGGTCTTGGAGCTTTGGAATGAAAAGGGTCATGGAGCATTTTGAGGACAGTGGTTATGGAACACTGTGATGTCAGGGGTCTTGGAACATTGTGATGATAAGTGGATGTAGCATTGTGATGACAGGGTCATGGAACATTGTTATTACAGGGGTGAGGGAGTATTGTGATGACTAGTGATGGAACACTGTGATATCTCTGGTGAGAGAGCATTTTGATGAGAGGTGCATGGAGCATTGTGATTACAATGTTTATGAAGCATTGCAATGAAAAGATTGTGGACCGTTGTGATGAAATGCGCATGGCACATTGTGATGACAATGGTCATGGAGCATTGTTCTGACAAAGACATGGAGAATTGTGATGACAAGGGTCAGAGAGAATTGTGATGAAAAGTTCATGGAGCATTGTGGTTACAAAGGACACAGAGCCTGGTGATGACTCGGGCATGGACCATTGTGATGACAAACGTTATGCAGCATTGTGATGAATGGAGTCACGGAGCATTCTGATGACATGGGTTATGGAGCATTGTGAGGACAAGGGCATGGAGCATTGTGATGACAGGGCAAGGGAGCATTGGTCTGTCAATTTCATAGATTATTGTGATGACAGTGGGCATGGTGCATTGTGATGACAAGGGCATGGAGCATTGTGATGAGAAGGTCATGGATTATTGAGAAGCGAGGTGTCAGGGAGCATTGTGATGATATATGTCATGGTCCATTGCGATGACAATGGCATTGAGCATTGTGATGCCAAATATAATGGAGGATTGTGATGACAAATATAATGGAGCATTGTGATGCCTAGGGCTTGGAGCATTATGATGACAAGGGCCATTGAATATTTTCATGAAAAGGTCGTGAAGCATTGTGATGACAAGGTCCTGGAGCATTTTGATGACAAAACCATGGAGCCTTGTGATGACAAGTCTCATGGAGAATACTGATGAAAAGGGGCATGGAGCATTGTGATTACAGGGGTCTTGGAACATTGTGATGACAAGGGCATGGAACATTGTGAGGAGAAGACCAAGGAGCATTCTGATGGCATGCGTCATTGAGCTTTGTGATGACAAGGGCATGGAGCATTGTGATGACATGGGTCTTGGAGCATTGTGATGAAATGTGCATGGATCAGTGTGATGAAAAAGGCATGGAACCTTGTCATGACAGGGTTCAAGGAGCATACAGGCAACAAGTGTCAGGGAGCATTTTGATGACAAGTGTATTGAGCATTGTGATGACAAAGATCATGGAGGATTGTGATGAGAAGACCATGGATAATTGTGATGACGAGCTTCATGGGGCATTGTGATGACAAGTGTTATGGAATATTGTGATCAAAAGTGTTTGGAGCATTGTTATGACAGAGGTCATGGAGCATTTTGATTTCATTGTGATGACAATAGCATGAAGCATTATGATGATGGGCATGGTGCATTGTGATGACAGGGTTCATGGATCATTGAGATGAAAAGGGGCATAGAGCATTGTGATTACAGGGTTCTTGGAGCATTGTGATGAGAAGGGTCATGGAGCCTTGTGATGACAAGGCCATGGAACATCGTGATGGCAGGGTTCATGGAGCATTGTTAAGATAGGGGTAATGGAACATTGTGATGAGAAGGCCATGGAGCATTCTGATGACATGTGTCATGGAGCTTTGTGATGACAAGGGCATGGAGCAATGTGATGAGAGTGTTCATGGAGCATTGTGATGCCAAGGGTCATGGATCTTTGTGATGACAAATGCCATGGAGCATTTTGATGGCAAGTGCGTTGTGAATTCTGATGAGAAGGGCAGGGAGCATTGTGATGACAGGGTCATGGAGCTATTTCAAGAAATGTGTCATGGAACATTTTGATGACAGGTTTTATGGATCATTGTGATGTCAGGGGTCATTTAGCATTTTGATGAAATGGATCATGGATCATTTTGATGACAGATGTTATGGAACATTGTGATGTCAGGGGTCATCGAACATTGTGATGATAATTGCATGTAGCATTGTGATGACAGGAGTCATGGAAAATTGTGATGACAGGGATGAGGGAGTCCTGTGACAAATAGTGATGTAGCACCGTCATATCAGTGGTGAGGGAGCATTTTGATGAGAAATGCATGGAGCATGGTGATGACAAGATTGTGGAGCACTGTGATGACAAGTGCATGGTTCATTTTTATGACATGTGTCATGGAGCATTGTGCTGACAGGCACATGGAGCATTGTGATGACAAGGGTCATGGAGCATTGCGCTGAGAAAGGCATAGAACATTTTGATGACAAGGGTCAAAGAGCATTGTAATGAAAATTCAGGGAGCATTGTGGTTAAAAGGGTCACAGAGACATTTGATGACGAGGACATGGACCATTTTGATGACAGAGGTCATGAAGCATTGTGATGACTGGAGTCACGGAGCATTGTGATGACAGGGGTCATGGAGCATTGTGATAACAAGGGCATGGAGCATGGTGATCAGAAGGGCATGGAACATTGGTCTAATAAGTTTCATGACTTATTGCGATGAGAGCTGGAATGGCACATTGAAATGACAAGGGCATGGATCATTGTGATGACCAGGTCATGCAGTATTGAGAACACAGGTGTCAGGGAGCATTGTGATGACATATGTCATGACCCATTGTGATGACAATGGCATGGAGCTTTGTGATGCCAAATGTCATGGAGGATTCTGATGACAAATGTTATGGAGCATTCTGATGACAATGCCTTGGAGCATTGTGATGACATGGGTCAGGGAGCATTGTGCTGACAAGTGCATGGAGAATTATGATGACAAGGGTCATGGAATATTCTGATGACAACTTGTGGAGTATTTTGATGACAATGGCATGGAGCATTGTGATGTAAACGGCATGGTGCATTGTGATGAAAAAGGCATGGTGCCTTTTCGTGACAGGGTTCAAGGAGCATTCTGGCGACAAGTGTCAGGGAGCATTGTGATGACAAGTGTATTGAGAATTGTGATGACAAACGTCATGGGGCATTGTGATGAAAAGGGAATGGAGTATTGTGATGACAGGCATCATGGAGCGTTGTGATGACAAGTGTTATGGAACATTGTGATCACAAGGGCTTGGAGCATTGTGATGACAGAGGTCATGGATCATTTTGATTTCAAGGAGCATGGAGCATTGTGATGACAAGGGCATGAAGCAATGTGATCCCAAGGTTCATGGAGGGTTGTGATGACAATGGTACTGGAGTATTGTGATGACAAGCAAATAGAGCATTGTAATGACAAGGTCATGTACCATTTTGCTGACAAAGGCATGAAGCATTGTGATGACAGCTGTCATGGAGCACTGTGATGACAAGCGTCATGGAGGATTCTGATGACAAAGGTAATGGAGCATTGTGATGACAATGGCTTGGAGCATTGTGATTACAAGGGTCAGGGAGCATTGTGCTGGCAAGTGCATGGAGAATTGTGTTGACAAGGGTCATGGAGCATTTTGATGACAGGGGTTATGGAACATTGTGATGTCAGGGGTCATGGAACATTGTGATTATAAGGGGATGTAGCACTGTGATGACAGGGTTATGGAACATTGTGATTCCATGGGTGAGGGAGTATTGTGATGACTAGTGATGGAACACTGTGATATCTCTGGTGAGAGAGCATTTTGATGAGAGGTGCATGGAGCATTGTGATTACAAAGTTTATGGAGCATTGCAATGATAAGGTTGTGGACCGTTGTGATGAAATGCGCGTGGCACATTTTGATGACAATGGTCATGGAGCATTGTTCTGACAAAGACATGGAGCATTGTGATGACAAGGGTCACAGAGAATTGTGATGAAAAGTTCATGGAGCATTGTGGTTACAAAGGTCACAGAGCCTTGTGATGACGCTGGCATGGACCACTGTGATGACAAACCTTATGAAGCATTGTGATGACTGGAGTTACGGAGCATTGTGATGACAGGGTTCATGGAGCATTTTAATGACAAGGGCATGGAGCATTGTTATGACAGGAGAATGGAGCATTCGTCTAACAAATTTCATAGATTATTGTGATGACATTGGGCATGGTGCATTGTGATGACAAGGGCATGGAGCATTGTGATGAGAAGGTCATGGATTATTGTGAAGACTCGTGTCAGGGAGCATTGTGATGACATATGTCATGGTCCATTGCAATGACAATGGCATGGAGCATTGTGATGCCGAATGTAATGGAGGATTGTGATGACAAATATAATGGAGCATTGTGATGATTAGCGCTTGGAGCATTATGATGACAAGGGCCATTGATAATTTTCATGACAAGGTCGTGAAGCATTGTGATGATAAGGTTCTGGAGCATTGTGATGACAAAACTATGGAGCCTTGTGATGACAAGTCTCATGGAGCATACTGATGAAAAAGTGCATGGAGCATTGTGATTACAGGGGTCTTGGATCATTGTGATGACAAGGGCATGGAACATTGTGAGGAGAAGACCAAGGAGCATTCTGATGCCATGTGTCATTGAGCTTTGTGATGACAAGGGCATGGAGCATTGTGATGACAGGGTCATGGAGCAATTGGATGAAAAGTGTCATGGAACATTTTGATGACAGGTGTTATGGAACATTGTGATGTCAGGGGTCATCAAACATTGTGATGATAAGTGCATGTAGCATTGTGATGGCAGGAGTCATGGAAAATTGTGATGACAGGGGTGAGGGAGTCTTGTGACAAATAGTGATGTAGCATTGTGATATCAGTGGTGAGAGAGCATTTTGATGAGATGTGCATGGAGCATTATGATGACAATGTTTATGGAGCATGGTGATGAAAAGTTTGTTGAGCACTGTGATGAAAAGCGCATGGTGCATTGTGATGACGTGTCCTGGAGGATTGTGCTGTGAAGCGCATGGAGCATTGTGATGACAAGGGTCATGGAGCTTTGTGCTGATAAAGGCATAGAGCATTGTGATGACAAGGGTCAAAGAGCATTGTGATGAAAAGTTCACGGAGCATTGTGGTTCAAATGGTCACAGAGACTGTTGATGACAAGGACATGGACAATTGTGATGACAAAGGACATGAAGCATTGTGATGACTGGAGTCACGGAGCATTCTGTTGACAGGGGTCATGGAGAATTTTGATAACAAGGGCATGGAGCATTGTGATGACAAGGGAATGGAACATTGGTCTAATAAGTTTCATGGATTGTTGCAATGACAGTTGGAATGGCGCATTGTGATGACAAGGGCATGGAGCATAGTGAAGACCAGGTCATGCAGTATTGTGAAGACAGGTGTCAGGGAGCATTGTGATGACATATGTAATGGCCCATTGTGATGACAATGGCATGGAGCATTGTAATGCCAAGTGTCATGGAGGTTTCTGATGACAAATGTAATGGAGCATTGTGATGACAATGGCTTGGAGCATTGTGATGACAAGGGTCAGGGAGCATTGTGCTGACAAGTGCATGGAGAATTGTGATGACAAGGGTCATGGAGCACTCTGATGACAAGTGTCAGAGAGCATTGTGATGACAAGTGTATGGAGAATTGTGATGACAAAGGTCATGGAGTATAGTGATGAAAAGGGCATGGAATATTGTGATGACAGGCATCATGGAGCATTGTGATGACAAGTGTTATGGAAAATTTTGATCACATGGGTTTGGAGCATTGTGATGACAGAGATCATGGATCATTTTGATTTCAAGGAGCATGGAGCATTGTGATGACAAGGGCTTAAGGCAATGTGATCCCAAGGTTCATGGAGGATGGTGATGACAATGGAAATGGAGTATTGTGATGACAAGTGCATAGAGCATTTTAATGACAAGGTCATGTAGCATTTTGCTGACAAAGGCATGGACCATTGTGATGACATGTGTCATGGAGCACTGTGATCACATGCGTCATGGAGCATTGTGAATACAGGGGTCATGGAGCATTGGGATGACAAGGGCATGGATCATTGGGATGACAAGGGTCATGGAGCACTGGGCCGAAAATGTTCATGGAGTGTTGTGATTACAGGGTCATGGAGCATTGTGATGACTAGGGAATGGAGCATTTTGATGACAAGAGTCCCGTATCATTGTGTTGTCAGGAGTCATGGAGTCTTGTGATGCCAGTGGTCATGGAGCATTGTGATGATATTGGCCACGGAGCACTGTGATGTGTAGGTCGTGGAGCATTGGGCTGAATATGTTCATGGATTATTGTGATGATACGGGTCATGGAGCATTGTGATGACAAGGGAATGGAGCATGGTGATGACAATGTCCTGGAGCATTGTGATGAGAAGACCATGGTGACTTGTGATGACAATCTCACGGAGCATTCTGATGAAAAGGGGCATGGAGCATTGTGATTACAAAGGTCTTGGAGCATTGTGATGAAAACGGCACGGATCATTGTTATGAAAAAGGTATGGAACCTTGTCATGACAGGGTTCAATGAGCATACTGACGACTAGTGTCAGGGAGCATTGTGATGACTAGTGTATTGAGCATTGTGATGACAAAGCTCTTGGAGTATTGTGATAAGAAGACCATGGTTAATTGTTATGATGAGCGTCATGGGGTGTTGTGATGATAAGTGTTTTGGAACATTGTGATCACAAGGGTTTGGAGCATTATGATGACAGAGGTCATGGAGATTATTGAATTCATTGTGATGACAATAGCCTGAAGCATTATGATGATGGGCATGCTGCATTGTGATGACAGGGTTCATGGAGCATTGAGATGAAAAGGGGCATGGAGCATTTTGTTTACAGGGGTCTTGGAGCATTTTGATGACAAGGGCATGGAGCATTGTGATGAGAAGGCCATGGAACATTCTGATGACATGCGTCATGGAGCTTTGTGATGACAAGGGCATGGAGCATTGTGATTACAAGGGTCTTCAGCATTGTGATAACAAGTGTCATGGAACCTTGTGATGACTAGGCCGTGGAACATTGTGATGGCAGGGGTCATGTTGAATTGTTATGACAGAGGTAATGGAGCATTGTGATGAGAAGGGCATGGAATATTGGTCTAAAATGTTTCATGGATTATTATGATGAGAGTGGGCATAGAACATTGTGATGACAAGGGTACGGAACACTATGATGCATGAGTCATGCAGGATTGTAATGACAAGTGCATGGAGCATTGTGATGACAAAAGTCATGAAGCATTGTGATGACTGGAGTCACGGAGCATTGTGATGACAAGGGCATGGAGCATTGTGATGAGAAGGTCATGGAGTATTTTGAAGACAGGTTTCAGGGAGCATTGTAATGACCTATGTCATGGTCCATTGCGATGACAATGGCATGGAGCATTGTTATGCCAAATGTAATGGAGGATTGTTATGACAAATATAATGGAGCATTGTGATGACTAGTGCTTGGAGCATTATGATGACAAGGGCCATTGAGAACTTTCATGACAAGGTGGTGAAGCATTGTGATGACAAGGTCCTGGAGCATTGTGATGAGAAAACCATGGAGCCTTGTGATGACAAATCTCATGGAGCATACTGATGAAAAGGGTCATGGACCATTGTGATTACAGGGGTCTTGGAACATTGTGATGAAAAGCTCATGGAACCTTGTTATGACAGGGTTCAAGGAGAGTACAGAAAACAAGTGTCAGGGAGCATTTGGATGACAAGTGTACTGAGCATTGTGATGACAAAGGTCATGGAGCACTGTGATGAGAAGACCATAGATAACTGTGATGACGAGCGTCATGGGGCATTGTGATGACAAGTGTTATGGAATATTGTGATCACAAGGGTTTGGAGCATTGTTATGACAGAGGTCATGGAGCATTTTGATTTCATTGTGATGATAATAGCATGAAGCATTAGGATGATGGGCATGGTGTATTGTGATGACAGGTTTCATGGAGCATTGAGATGAAAAGTGTCATGGAGCACTGTGATTACAGGGTTTTGGAGCAGTGTGATGACAAGGGCATAGAGCATTGTGATGAGAATGCCATGGAACATTCTGCTGACATGCGTCATGGAGCTTTGTGATGACAAGGGCATAGATTATTGTAATGAGAAGGTCATGTAGCATTTTGATGACAAAGGCATGGAGCATTGTGATGACAGGTGTCATGGAGCACTGTGATGACAAGCGTCATGGAGCATTGTGAATACCGGGGTCATGGAGCATTGGGATGACAAGGACATGGATCATTGTGATGACAAGCGTCATGGAGTATTGGGCTGAAAATATCCATGGAGTATCGTGATGACAGTGGTCATGGAGTATTGTGATGACTAGGGAATGGAGCATTGTGATGACAAGAGTCCCGGATCATTGTGTTGTCAGGTGTCATGGAGTGTTGTGATGACAGTGATCATGGAGCATTGTGATGATATTTGTCTTGGGGCATTGTGATGAGAAGGTCATGGAGCATTGGGCTGAAAATATTCATGGAGTATTGTGATGACAGGGATCATGGAGCATTGTGATGACAAGGGAATGGAGCATGGTGATGACAAGGTCCTGGAGCATTGTGATGAGAAGACCATGGAGACTTGTAATGAGAAGTCTCATGGAGCATTCTGACGATAAGGGGCATGGAGCATTGTGATTACAGGGGTCTTGGAGCATTGTGATGACAAGGGCATGGAGCATTTTGAGGAGAAGGCCATGGAACATTCTGATGACATGCGTCATGAAGCTTTGTGATGACAAGGGCATGGAACATTGTGATTACAGGGGTTTTGGAGCATTGTGATGACAAGGGTCATGGAGGCTTGTGATGACAAGGCCTTGGAACACTGTGATGGCAGGGG
This sequence comes from Mesoplodon mirus, assembly GCF_964341445.2. Lineage (NCBI taxonomy): Eukaryota > Metazoa > Chordata > Mammalia > Artiodactyla > Ziphiidae > Mesoplodon > Mesoplodon mirus. The sequence goes on from NW_028295633.1 coordinate 462,497, forward strand.
TCATGGAGCATTGTTATGACAGAGATAATGGAGCATTGTGATGAGAAGGACATTGAGCATTGGTCTGAAATGTTTCATGGATTATTGTGATGAGAGTGGGCATGGAGCATTGTGATGACAAGGGCACGGAACACTGTGATACATGGGTCATGGAGGATTGTAATGACAAGGGCATGGAGCATTGTGATGGGAAGTGCATCGAGCATTGTGATGACAAGTGTCATGGAGCTTTGTGATGACAAGGGCCAGGAGCCATGTGATGAGAGGGTTCATGGAGCATTGTGATGACAATGACATGGAGCATTGTGATGCCAAGGGCCATGGAGCTTTGTGATGACAATGGTCATGGAGCATTTTGATGACAAGGGTGTGATGCATTGTGATGAGAAGGGCAGGGAGCATTTTGATGACAGGGTCATGCAGCAATTTGATGAAAAGTGTAATGGAACATTTTGATGACAGGGGTTATAGAACATTGTGATGCCAGGGGTCATGGATCTTTGGGATGAAATGGGTCATGGAGCATTTTGATGACAGTGGTTATGGAACATTGTGATGTCAGGGGTCATGGATCATTGTGCAGATAAGGGGATGTAGCATTGTGATGACAGTGGTCATGGAACATTGTGATAACAGGGGTGAGGGAGGATTGTGATGACTAGTGGTGGAACATTGTGATATCTCATGTGAGAGAGCATTTGGATGAGAAGTTCATGGAGCATTGTGATTACAAGATTTATGGAGCATAGCGATGACAATGTTGTGGATCATTGTGATGAAAATTGCATGGCACATTGTGATGACAAGGGTCATGGAGCATTGTTCTGACAAAGGCATGAAGCATTGTGATGACAAGGGTCATGGAGCATTGTGATGAAAAGTTCATGGAGCATTGTGGTTAAAATGGTCACAGAGGCTTGTGATGACGCGGTCATGGACCGTTGTGATGACAAACGTTATGAAGCATTGTGATGACTGGAGTCAAGGGGCATTTTGATGACAGGGGTCATGGAGCATTGTGATGACAACGGCATGGAGCACTGTGATGACAGGGGCATGGATCATTGGTCTGACAAGTTTCACAGATGATTGTGATGACAGTGGACATGGTGCATTGTGATGACAAGGGCATGGAGCATTGTGATGACAAGGGCATGGAGTATTGTGAAGACAGGTGTCAGGGAGCATTGTGATGACATATGTCATGGTCCATTGCGATGACAATGGCATGGAACATTGTAATGCCAAATGTAATGGAGAATTGTAATGACAAATATAATGGAGCATTGTTATGACTACGGCTTGGAGCATTATGATGACAAGGGCCATTGAGAATTTTCATGACAATGTCGTGAAGCATTGGGATGACAAGGTCCTGGAGCACTGTGATGAGAATACCATGGAGCCTTGTGATGACAAGTCTCATGGAGCATACTGATGAAAAGGGGCATGGAGCATTCTGATTACAGGGGTCTTGGAACATTGTGATAACAAGGGCATGGAGCTTTGTGATGACAAGGGCATGGAGCATTGGTCTAATAAGTTTCATGGATTATTGTGATGACAGTTGGAATGGCGCATTGTGATGAAAAGGGCATGGAGCATTGTGATGACCAGGTCATGCAGTATTGTGAGAAGAGGTGTCACGGAACATTGTGATGACATATGTATTAGCCCATTGTGATGACAAAGGCATGGAGCATTGTGATGCCAAGTGTCATGGAGGATTCTGATGACAAAGGTAATGGAGCATTGTGATGACAATGGCTTGGAGCATAGTGATGACAAGGTTCAGGGAGCATTGTGCTGACAAGTGCATGGAGAATTGTGATGACAAGGGTCATGGAGCATTCTGATGACAAGCTTGTGGAGTATTTTGATGACAATGGCATGGAGCATTTTGATGAAAACGGCATGGGGCTTTGTGATGAAAAAGGCAAGGAGCCTTTTCGTGACAGGGTTCAAGGAGCATTCTGTCGACAAGTGTCTGGGAGCATTGTGATGACAAGTGTATTGAGAATTGTGATGACAAAGGTCATGGAGCATTGTGATGAAAAGGGCATGGAGTATTGTGATGACAGGCATCATGGAGCGTTGTGATGAAAAGTGTTAGGGAACATTGTGATCACAAGGGTTTGGAGCATTGCGATGACAGAGGTCATGGATCATTTTGATTTCAAGGAGCATGGAGCATTGTGATGACAAGGGCATGAAGCAATGTGATCCCAAGGTTCATGGAGGATAGTGATGACAATGGTAATGCAGTATTGTGATGACAAGCACATAGAGCATTATAATGACAAGGTCATGTAGCATTTTGCTGACAAAGGCATGGAGCATTGTGATGACAGGTGTCATGGAGCACTGAGATGACAAGCGTCACAGAGCATTGTGAATAGAGGGGTCATGGAGCATTGGGATGACAAGGGCATGGATCATTGTGATGGCAAGGTTCATGGAGCATTGGGCTAAAAATGTTCATAGAGTATTGTGATGAAAGGGGTCATGGAGCATTGTGATGACTAGGGAATGGAGCATTGTGATGACAATTGTCCCGGATCATTGTTTTGTCAGGTGTCATGGATTGTTGTGATCATTCAGCATTGTGATGATATTGGTCTTGGAGCATTGTGATCAGAAGGTCATGGGGCATTGGGCTGAAAATGTTCATGGAGTATTGTGATGACAGTGGTCATGGAGCATTGTGATCACAAGGGAATGGAGCATGGTGATGACAAGTTCCTGGAGCATTGTGATGAGATGACCATGGAGACTTGTGATGACAAGTCTCATGGAGCATTCTGATGAAAAGGGGCATGGAACATTGTGATTACTTTGGTCTTGGAGCATTGTGATGACAAGGGCATGGAGCATTGTGTGGAGAAGGCCATGGAACATTCTGATGACATGCGTCATGGAGCTTTGTGATGACAAGGGCATGGAGCTTTGTGATTACAGGGGTCTTGGTGCATTGTGATGACAGAGGTAATGGAGAATTGTGATTAGAAGGGAATGGAGCATTGTGATTAAAATGTTTTTGGAGCATTGTGATGATAAATTTCTGGACCGTTGGGATGAAAAGTGTGTGGCACATTGTGATGACAAGGGTCATGGAGCATTTTTCTGACAAAGGCATGGAGCATTGTGATGACAAGTGTCATGGAGCATTGTGATGAATAGTTCATGGAGCATTGTGGTTACAAAGGTAACAGAGCCTTGTGATGACACGGGTATCGACCATTGTGATGACAAATGTTATGAAGAATTGTGAAGACTGGAGTCAAGGAGCATTGTGATGATGTGGTCATGGAGCATTGTGATGAACAGGGCATGGAACATTGTACTGAGAATGGCATAGAGCATTGTGATGACATGTGTCATGGAGCATTGTGATGACAAGCGTCACGGAGCATTGTGAATACAGGGGTCATGGAGCATTAGGATGACAAGGGTTTGGATCATTGTGATGACAAGGGTCATGGAGAATTGGGCTGAAAATGTTCCTGGAGTATTGTGATGACGGGGGACATGGAGCATTGTGATGACAATGGAATGGAGCATGTTGTTGACAAGGTCCTGGAGCATTGTGATGAGATGACCAGGGAGACTTGTGATGACAGGTTTCATGGAGCATCCAGATGAAAAGGGGCATGGAGCATTGTGATGACAAGGGCACGGAACACTGTGATACATGGGTCATGGAGGATTTTAATGACAAGGGCATGGAGCATTGTGATGAGAAGGGCATCGAGCATTGTGATGACAAGTGTCATGGTGCTTTGTGATGACAAGGGCATGGAGCCATGTGATGAGAGTGTTCATGGAGCATTGTGATGACAATGACATGGAGCATTGTGATGCCAAGGGTCATGGAGCTTTGTGATGACAAATGTCATGGAGCATTTTGAAGACAAGTGTGTGGTGCATTGTGATGAGAAGGGCAGGGAGCATTTTGATGACAGGGTCATGCAGCAATTTGATGAAAAGTGTAATGGAACATTTTGATGAGAGGGGTTATAGAACATTGTGATGTCAGGGGTCATGGAACATTTTGCAGATAAGGGGATGTAGCATTGTGATGACAGGGGTCATGGAACATTGTGATAACAGGGGTGAGGGAGGATTGTGATGACTAGTTATGGAACATTGTGATATCTCATGTGAGAGAGCATTTGGATGAGAAGTGCATGGAGCATTATGATTACAAGGTTTATGGAGCATAGCGATGACAATGTTGTGGATCATTGTGATGAAAAGTGCATGGCACATTGTGATGAAAAGGGTCATGGAGCATTGTTTTGACAAAGGCATGGAGCATTGTGATGACAAGGGTCACGGAGCATTGTGATGAAAAGTTCATGGAGCATTGTGGTTAAAATGTTCACAGAGCCTTGTAATGAGGCGGGCATTGACCGTTGTGATGACAAGCGTTATGAAGCATTGTGATGACTGGAGTCACGGGGCATTTTGATGACAGGGGTCATGGAGCATTTTGATGACAAGGGCATGGAGCACTGTGATGACAGGGGCATGGAGCATTGGTCTGACAAGTTCCATAGATGATTGTGATGATAGTGGACATGGTGCATTGTGATGACAAGGGCATGGAGCATTATGATGACAAGGTCATGGAGTATTGTGAAGACAGGTGTCAGGGAGCATTGTGATGACATATGTCATGGTCCATTGCGATGACAATGGCATGGAGCATTGTGATGCCAAATGTAATGGAGAATTGTAATGACAAATATAATGGAGCATTGTTATGACTACGGCTTGGAGCATTATGATGACAAGGGCCATTGAGAATTTTCATGACAATGTCCTGAAGCATTGTGATGACAAGGTCCTGGAGCACTGTGATGAGAAAACCATATAGCCTTGTGATGACAAGTCTCATGGAGCATACTGAGGAAAAGGGGCATGGATCATTCTGATTACAGGGGTCTTGGAACATTGTGATAACAAGGGCATGGAGCATTGTGATGACAAGGGCATGGAGCATTGTTCTAATAAGTTTCATGGATAATTGTGATAACAGTTGGAATGGAGCATTGTGATGACCAGGTCATGCTGTATTGTGAGAAGAGGTGTCACGGAGCATTGTGATGACATATGTATTAGCCCATTGTGATGACAATGGCATGGAGCATTGTGATGCCAATTTTCATGGAGGATTCTGATGACAAAGGTAAAGGAGCATTGTGATGACAATGGCTTGGAGCATAGTGATGACAAGGTTCAGGGAGCAATGTGCTGACAAGTGCATGGAGAATTGTGATGACAAGGGTCATGGAGCATTCTGATGACAAGCTTGTGGAGTATTTTGATGACAATGGCATGGAGCATTGTGATGAAAACGGCATGGGGCTTTGTGATGAAAAAGGCAAGGAGCCTTTTCGTGACAGGGTTCAAGGAGCATTCTGTCAACAAGTGTCTGGGAGCATTGTGATGACAAGTGTATTGAGAATTGTGATGACAAAGGTCATGGAGCATTGCGATGAAAAGGGCATGGAGTATTGTGATGACAGGCATCATGGAGCGTTGTGATGAAAAGAGTTAGGGAACATTGTGATCACAAGGGTTTGGAGCATTGCGATGACAGAGGTCATGGATCATTTTGATTTCAAGGAGCATGGAGCATTGTGATGACAAGGGCATGAAGCAATGTGATCCCAAGGTTCATGGAGGATAGTGATGACAATGGTAATGCATTATTGTGATGACAAGCACATAGAGCATTGTAATGACAAGGTCATGTAGCATTTTGCTGACAAAGGCATGGAGCATTGTGATGACAGGTGTTATGGAGCACTGTGATGACAAGCGTCACGGAGCATTGTGAATACAGGGTTCATGGAGCATTGGGATGACAAGGGCATGGATCATTGTGATGACAAGTGTCATGGAGCATTGAGCTCAAAATGTTCATGGAGTATTGTGATGACAGGGGTCATGGAGCATTGTGATGACTAGGGAATGGAGCATTGTGATGACAAGAGTCCCGGATCATTGTGTTGTCAGGTGTCATTGAGTGTTTTGATGACAGTGATCATGGAGCATTGTGATGATATTGGTCTTGGAGCATTGTGATGAGAAGGTCATGGGGCATTGGGCTGAAAATGTTCATGGAGTATTGTGATGACAGGGGTCATGGAGCATTGTGATCACTAGGGAATGGAGCATGGTGATAACAAGGTCCTGGAGCATTGTGATGAGATGACCGTGGAGACTTGTGAAGACAAATCTCATGGAGCATTCTGATGAAAAGGGGCATGGAGCATTGTGATTACATGGGTCTTGGAGCATTGTGATGACAAGGGCATGGGGAATTGTGTGGAGAAGGCCATGGAACATTCTGATGACATGCGTCATGGAGCTTTGTGATGACAAGGGCATGGAGCTTTGTGATTACAGGGGTCTTGGAGCATTGTGATGACAGAGGTAATGGAGCATTGTGATGAGAAGGGCATGGAGCATTGTGATGACCAGGTCATGCAGTATTGTGAAAAGTGGTGTCACGGAGCATTGTGATGACATATGTATTGTCCCATTGTGATGACAATGGCATGGAGCATTGTGATGCAAATTGTCATGGATGATTCTGATGACAAAGGTAATGGAGCATTTTGATGACAATGGCTTGGAGCATAGTTATGAAAAGGTTCAGGGAGCATTTTGCTGACAAGTGCATGGAGAATTGTGATGGCAAGAGTCATGGAGCATTCTGATGACAAGTTTGTGGAGTATTTTGATGACAATGGCATGGAGCATTGTGATGAAAACGGCATGGGGCATTGTGATGAAAAAGGCATGCAGCCTTTTTGTGACAGTGTTCAAGGAGCATTCGGACGACAAGTGTCAGGGAGCATTGTGATGACAAGTGTATTGAGAATTGTGATGACAATGGTCATGGAGCATTGTGATGACAAGGACATGGGGCATTGTGATTACAGGGGTTTTGGAGCATTGTGATGACAAGGGTCATGGAGACTTGTGATGACAAGTCCGTGGATCATTTTGATGGCAGGGGTCATGGAGCAATTTTATGACATATTTAATGGAGCATTGTGATGAGAAGGGCATTGAGCATTGGTCTGAAATATTTCATGGAATATTGTGATGAGAGTGGGCATGGAGCATTGTGATGACAAGGGCACGGTACGCTGTGATACATGGGTCATGGAGGATTGTAATGACAAGGGCAAGGAGCATTGTGATGAGAAGGGCATCGAGCATTGTTATGACAAGTGTCATGGAGCTTTTGATGACAAGGGCATGGAGGTATGTGATGAGATGTTTCATGGAGCATTGTCATGAGAATGACATGGAGCATTGTGATGCCAAGGGTCATGGAGCTTTGTGATGACAAAAGTCATGGAGCATTTTGATGACAAGTGTTTTGTGTATTGTGATGAGAAGGGCAGGGAGCTATTTAATGACAGGGTCATGCAGCAATTTGATGAAAAGTGTAATTGAACATTTTGATGACATGTGTTATAGAACATTGTGTTGCCACGGATCATGGAGCTTTGGGATGAAAAGGGTCATGGAGAATTTTGATGACAGGGTTTATAGAACATTGTGATGTCAGGGGTCAAGGAACATTGTGCTGATAAGGGGATGTAGCATTGTGATGACAGGGGTCATGGAACATTGTGATAACAGGGTTGAGCGAGGATTGTGATGACTAGTGATGGAATATTGTGATATCTCATGTGAGAGAGCATTTGGATGAGAAGTGCATGGAGCATTGTGATTACAAGGTTTATGGAGCATAGCGATGACAAGGTTGTGGATCATTGTGATGAAAAGTGCATGGCATATTGTGATGACAAGGGTCATGGAGCATTGTTCTGACAAAGGCATGGAGCATTGTGATGACAAGGGTCACAGAGCATTGTGATGAAAAGTTCATGGAGCATTGGGGTTACAAAGGTAACAGAGCCTTGTGATGACGCGGGCATGGACCGTTGTGATGACAAACGTTAAGAAGCATAGTGATGACTGGAGTCAAGGAGCACTGTGATGACAGGGGTCATGGAGCATTGTGATGACAAGGGCATGGAGCATTGTGATGACAGGGGCATGGATCATTGGTCTGACAAGTTTCATAGATTATTGTGATGACATTGGACATGGTGCATTGTGATGACTAGGGCATGGAGCATTGTGAAGAGAAGGGCATAGAGTATTGTGAAGACGTGTCAGGGAGCATTATGATGACCTATGTCATGGTCCATTGCGATGACAATAGCATGGAGCATTGTGATGCCAAATGTAATGGAGGATGTGATGACAAATATAATGGAGCATTGTGATGACTAGGGCTTGGAGCATTATGTTGACAAGGGCCATTGAGAATTTTCATGACAATGTTGTGAAGCATTGTGATGACAAAGTCCTGGAGCATTGTGATGAGAAAACCATGGAGGCTTGTGATGACAAATCTCAAGGAGCATACTGATGAAAATGGGCCTGGAGCATTCTGATTACAGGGGAATTGGAACATTGTGATACAAGGGCATGGAGCATTGTGATGACAAGTGCATGCAGTATTGTGAAGATAGGTGTCAGGGAGCATTGTGATGACATATGTAATGGCCCATTGTGATGACAAAGGCATGGAGCATTGTGATGCCAAGTGTCATGGAGGATTCTAATGACAAAGGTAATGGAGCATTGTGATGACAAGGGTTTGGAGCATTGTGATGACAAGTGTCAGGGAGCATTGTGCTGACATGTGCATGGATAATTGTGATGACAAGAGACATGGAGAATTCTGATGAAAAGCTTGTGGAGTATTTTGATGACAATTGCATGGAGCATTGTGATGAAAATGGCATGGGGCATTGTGATGAAATAGGAATGGAGCCTTTTGGTGACAGGGTTCAAGGAGCACTTTGACGACAATGTCAGGGAGCATTGTGATGACAAGTGCATTGAGAATTGTGATGACAAAAGTCATTGAGCATTGTGATGAAAAGGGCATGAAGCAATGTGATCCCAACTTTCATGGAGGATTGTGATGACAATGGTAAAGGAGTATTGTGATGACAAGTGCAAAGAGCATTGTAATGAAAAGGTCATGTAGCATTTTGCTGACAAAAGCATGGAGGATTGTGATGACAAGTTTCATGGAGCACTGTGATGACAAGCGTCACGGAGCATTGTGAATACAGGGGTCATGGAGCATTGGGATGACAGGGGCATGGATCATTGTGATGACAAGGGTCATGGAGCATTGGGCTGAAAATGTTCATGGAGTACTGTGATAACAGGGGTCATGTAGAATTTTGATTTCATTGTGCTGACAATAGCCGGAAGCATTATGATGATTGGCATGATGCATTGTGATGACAGGGTTCATGGAGCATTGAGATGAAGAGGGGCATGGAGCATTTTGATTACAGGGGTCTTGGAGCATTGTGATGACAAGGGCATTGAGCATTTTGATGAGAAGTACATGGAACATACTGATGACGTGTCATGGAGCTTTGTGATGACAAGGGCATAGAAAATTGTGATGGCAGGGGTAATGGAGCATTGTTATGACAGGGGTAATGGAGCATTGTGATGAGAAGGGCATGGAGCATTGTGATTACAAGGTTCATGGAGCACTGCGATGACAAATTTGTGGACCGTTGGGATGAAATGTACGTGGCATATTGTGATGACAATGGTCATGGAGCATTTTTTTGACAAAGGCATGGAGCATTGTGATGACAAGGGTCACGGAGCATTGTGATGAAAAGTTCATGGAGCATTGTGGTAACAAAGGTAACAGAGCCTTGTGATGACGTGGGTATCGCCCATCGTGATGACAAATGTTATGAAGAATTGTGATGACTGGAGTCATGGAGCATTGTGATGACATGGGTCATGGAGCATTGTGATGAAAAGGACATGGAAAATTGTGCTGAGGAAGGCATAGAGCATTGTGATGACATGTGTCATGGAGCACTGTGATGACAAGCCTCACGGACCATTGAGAATACAGGGGTCATGGAGCATTAAGATGACAAGGGCATGGATCATTGTGATGACAAAGGTCATGGATAATTGGGCTGAAGATGTTCCTGGAGTAGTGTGATGACAGGTGTCATGGGGCATTGTGATTACAGGGGTCTTGGAGCATTATGATGACAAAGGTCCCGTATCATTGGGTTGTCAGCTGTCATGGAGTGTTGTGATGACAGTGGTCATGGAGCATTGTGATGATATTGTTCATGGAGCATTGTGATGAGAAGGTCATGGAGCAGTGGGCTGAAAATGTTCATGGAGTATTGTGATGACAGGGGTCATGGAGCATTGTGATGACAACGGAATGGAGCATGGTGATGACAAGTTCCTGGAGCATTGTGATGAGATGACCATGGAGACTTGTGATGACAAATCTCATGGAGCATTCTGATGATAAGGGGCATGGAGCATTGTGATTACAGGGGTCTTGGAGCATTGTGATGACAAGGGCATGGAGCATTGTGAGGAGAAGGCCATGGAACTTTCTGATGACATGCGTCATGGAGCTTTGTGATGACAATAGCATGGAGCATTGTGATTACAGGGGTTATGGAGCATTGTGATGACAAGGGTCATGGAGCCTTGTGATGACAAGGCCGTGGAACATTTTGATGGCAGGTGTGATGAAGAATTGTTTTGACAGAGATAATGGAGCATTGTGATGAGAAGGGCATTGAGCATGGGTCTGAAATGTTTCATGGATTATTGTGATGAGAGTGGGCATGGATCATTGTGATGACAAGGGCACGGAACACTGTGATACATGGGTCATGGAGGATTGTAATGACAAGGGCATGGAGCATTGTGATGGGAAGTGCATCGAGCATTGTGATGAAAAGTGTCATGGTGCTTTGTGATGACAAGGGCATGGAGCCATGTGATGAGAGGGTTCATGGAGCATTGTGATGACAATGACATGGAGCATTGTGATGCCAAGGGCAATGGAGCTCTGTGATGACAATGGTCATGGAGCATTTTGATGACAAGGGTGTGGTGCATTGTGATGAGAAGGGCAGGGAGCATTTTGATGACAGGGTCATGCAGCAATTTGATGAAAAGTGTAATGGAACATTTTGATGACAGGGGTTATAGAACATTGTGATGCCAGGGGTCATGGATCTTTAGGATGAAAAGGGTCATGGAGCATTTTGATGACAGGGGTTATGGAACATTGTGATGTCAGCGGTCATGGAACATTGTGCAGATAAGGGGATGTAGCATTGTGATGACAGGTGTCATGGAACATTGTGATAACAGGGGTGAGGGAGGATTGTGATGACTAGTGGTGGAACATTGTGATATCTCATGTGAGAGAGCATTTGGATGAGAAGTTCATGGAGCATTGTGATTACAAGGTTTAAGGAGCATAGTGATGACAAGGTTGTGGATCATTGTGATGAAAAGTGCATGGCACATTGTGAGGACAAAGGTCATGGAGCATTGCTCTGAAAAAGGCATGGAGCATTGTGATGACAAGGGTCACGGAGCATTGTGATGAAAAGTTCATGGAGCATTGTGGTTAAAATGGTCACAGAGCCTTGTGATGACGCGGGCATGGACCGTTGTGATGACAAACGTTATGAAGCATTGTGATGACTGGAGTCACGGGGCATTGTGATGACAGGGGTCATGGAGCATTGTGATGACAAGGGCATGGAGCCCTGTGATGACAGGGGCATGGAACATTGGTCTGACAATTTTCATAGTTGATTGTGATGACAGTGGACATGGTGCATTGTGATGACAAGGGCATGGAGCATTGTGATGACAAGGGCATGAAGTATTGTGAAGACAGGTGTCAGGGAGCATTGTGATGACCTATGTCATGGTCCATTGCGATGACAATGGCATGGAGCATTGTGATGCCAAATGTAATGGAGGATTGTAATGACAAATATAATGGAGCATTGTGATGACTACGGCTTGGAGCATTATGATGACAAGGGCCAATGAGAATTTTCATGACAATGTCGTGAAGCATTGTGATGACAAAGTCCTGGATCACTGTGATGAGAAAACCATGGAGCCTTGTGATGACAAGTCTCATGGAGCATACTGATGAAAAGGGGCATGGAGCATTCTGATTACAGGGGTCTTGGAACATTGTGATAACAAGGGCATGGAGCATTGTGATGACAAGGGCATGGAGCATTGGTCTAATAATTTTCATGGATTATTGTGATGACAGTTGGAATGGCGCATTGTGATGACAAGGGCATGGAGCATTGTGATGACCAGGTCATGCAGTATTGTGAAAAGAGGTGTCACGGAGCATTGTGATGACATATGTATTGGCCCATTGTGATGACAATGGCATGCAGCACTGATGACAAGTGTCATGGAGGATTCTGATGACAAAGGTAATGGAGCATTGTGATGACAATGGCTTGGAGCATAGTGATGACAAGGTTCAGGGAGCATTGTGCTGACAAGTGCATGGAGAATTGTGATGACAAGGGTCATGGAGCATTCTGACGAAAAGCTTGTGGAGTATTTTGATGACAATGGCATGGAGCATTGTGATGAAAACGGCATGGGGATTTGTGATGAAAAATGCATGCAGCCTTTTCGTGACAGTGTTCAAGGAGCATTCTGACGACAAGTGTCATGGAGCATTGTGATGACAAGTGTATTGAGAATTGTGATGACAAAGGTCATGGAGCATTGCGATGAAAAGGGCATGGAGTATTGTGATGACAGGCATCATGGAGCGTTGTGATGACAAGTTTTATGGAACATTGTTATCAAAAGTGTTTGGAGCATTGCGATGACAGTGGTCATGGATCATTTTGATTTCAAGGAGCATGTAGCATTGTGATGACAAGGGCATGAAGCAATATGATCCCAAGGTTCATGGAGGATAGTGATGACAATGGTAATGGAGTATTGTGATGACAAGTGCATAGATTATTGTAATGAGAAGGTCATGTAGCATTTTGATGACAAAGGCATGGAGCATTGTGATGACAGGTGTCATGGAGCACTGTGACGACAAGCGTCACGGAGCATTGTGAATACAGGGGTCATGGAGCATTGGGATGGCAAGGGCATGGATCATTGTGATGACAAGCGTCATGGAGTATTGGGCTGAAAATATTCATGGAGTATTGTGATGACAGTGGTCATGGAGCATTGTGATGGCTAGGGAATGGAGCATTGTGATGACAAGAGTCCCAGATCATTGTGTTGTCCGGTGTCATGGAGTGTTGTGATGACAGTGATCATGGAGCATTGTGATGATATTTGTATTGGAGCATTGTGATGAGTAGGTCATGGAGCATTGGGCTGTAAATATTCATGGAGTATTGTGATGACAGGGGTCATGGAGCATTGTGATGACAAGGGAATGGAGCATGGTGAAGACAAGGTCCTGGAGTATTGAGATAAGACCATGGAGACTTGTAATGACAAGTCTCATGGAGCATTCTGATGATAAGGGTCATGGAGCATTGTGATTACAGGTGTCTTGGAGCATTGTGATGACAAGGGCATGGAGCATTTTGAGGAGAAGGCCATGGAACATTCTGATGACATGCGTCATGAAGCTTTGTGATGACAAGGGCATGGAGCATTGTGATTACAGGGGTTTTGGAGCATTGTGATGACAAGGTTCATGGAGCCTTGTGATGACAAGGCCGTGGAACACTGTGATGGCAGGGGTCATGGAGCATTGTTATGACAGATATAATGGAGCATTGTGATAAGAAGGGCATTGAGCATTGGTCTGAAATGTTTCATGGATTATTGTGATGAGAGTGGGCATGGATCATTGTGATGACAAGGGCACGGAACACTGTGATACATGGGTCATGGAGGATTGTAATGACAAGTGCATGGAGCATTGTGATGGGAAGTGCATCGTGCATTGTGATGACAAGTGTCATGGTGCATTGTGATGACAAGGGCATGGAGCCATGTGATGAGAGGTTTCATGGAGAATTGTGATGACAATGACATGGAACATTGTGATGCCAAGGGCCATGGAGCTTTGTGATGACAATGGTCATGGAGCATTTTGATGACAAGGGTGTGGTGCATTGTGATGAGAAGGTCAGGGAGCATTTTGATGACAGGGTCATGCAGCAATTTGATGAAAAGTGCAATGGAACATTTTGATGACAGGGGTTATAGAACATTGTGATGCCAGGGGTCATGGATCTTTAGGATGAAAAGGGTCATGGAGCATTTTGATGACAGGGGTTATGGAACATTGTGATGTCAGGGGTCATGGATCATTGTGCAGATAAGGGGATGTAGCATTGTGATGACAGTGGTCATGGAACATTGTGATAACAGGGGTGAGGGAGGATTGTGATGACTAGTGGTGGAACATTGTGATATCTCATGTGAGAGAGCATTTGGATGAGAAGTTCATGGAGCATTGTGATTACAAGATTTATGGAGCATAGCGATGACAAGGTTGTGGATCATTGTGATGAAAAGTGCATGGCACATTGTGATGATAAGGGTCATGGAGCATTGTTCTGACAAAGGCATGGAGCATTGGGATGGCAAGGGTCATGGAGCATTGTGATGAAAAGTTCATGGAGCATTGTGGTTAAAATGGTCACAGAGCCTTGTGATGACACGGGCATGGACCGTTGTGATGACAACCATTATGAAGCATTGTGATGACTGGAGTCACGGGGCATTGTGATGACAGGGGTCATGGAGCATTGTGATGACAACGGCATGGAGCACTGTGATGACAGGGGCATGGAGCATTGGTCTGACAAGTTTCATAGATGATTGTGATGACAGTGGACATGGTGCATTGTGATGACAAGGGCATGGAGCATTGTGATGACAAGGGCATGGAGTAAGGTGTGAGGGAGCATTGTGATGACATATGTCACGGTCCATTGCGATGAAAATGGCATGGAGCATTGTGATGCCAAATGTAATGGAGTATTGTAATGACAAATATAATGGAGCATTGTTATGACTACAGCTTGGAGCATTATGATGACAAGGGCCATTGAGAATTTTCATGACAATGTCGTGAAGCATTGGGATGACAAGGTCCTGGAGCACTGTGATGAGAAAACCATGGAGCCTTGTGATGACAAGTCTCATGGAGCATACTGATGAAAAGGGGCATGGAGCATTCTGATTACAGGGGTCTTGGAACTTTGTGATAACAAGGGCATGGAGCATTGTGATGACAAGGGCATGGAGCATTGGTCTAATAAGTTTCATGGATTATTGTGATGACAGTTGGAATGGCGCATTGTGATGACAAGGGCATGGAGCATTGTGATGACCAGGTCATGCAGTATTGTGAGAAGAGGTGTCACGGAGCATTGTGATGACATATGTATTGGCCCATTGTGATGACAATGGCATGCAGCACTGATGACAAGTGTCATGGAGGATTCTGATGACAAAGGTAATGGAGCATTGTGATGACAATGGCTTGGAGCATAGTGATGACAAGGTTCAGGGAGCATTGTGCTGACAAGTGCATGGAGAATTGTGATGACAAGGGTCATGGAGCATTCTGACGAAAAGCTTGTGGAGTATTTTGATGACAATGGCATGGAGCATTGTGATGAAAACGGCATGGGGATTTGTGATGAAAAATGCATGCAGCCTTTTCGTGACAGTGTTCAAGGAGCATTCTGACGACAAGTGTCATGGAGCATTGTGATGACAAGTGTATTGAGAATTGTGATGACAAAGGTCATGGAGCATTGCGATGAAAAGGGCATGGAGTATTGTGATGACAGGCATCATGGAGCATTGTGATGACAAGTTTTATGGAACATTGTTATCAAAAGTGTTTGGAGCATTGCGATGACAGTGGTCATGGATCATTTTGATTTCAAGGAGCATGTAGCATTGTGATGACAAGGGCATGAAGCAATATGATCCCAAGGTTCATGGAGGATAGTGATGACAATGGTAATGGAGTATTGTGATGACAAGTGCATAGATTATTGTAATGAGAAGGTCATGTAGCATTTTGATGACAAAGGCATGGAGCATTGTGATGACAGGTGTCATGGAGCACTGTGACGACAAGCGTCACGGAGCATTGTGAATACAGGGGCCATGGAGCATTGGGATGGCAAGGGCATGGATCATTGTGATGACAAGCGTCATGGAGTATTGGGCTGAAAATATTCATGGAGTATTGTGATGACAGTGGTCATGGAGCATTGTGATGGCTAGGGAATGGAGCATTGTGATGACAAGAGTCCCAGATCATTGTGTTGTCCGGTGTCATGGAGTGTTGTGATGACAGTGATCATGGAGCATTGTGATGATATTTGTATTGGAGCATTGTGATGAGTAGGTCATGGAGCATTGGGCTGTAAATATTCATGGAGTATTGTGATGACAGGGGTCATGGAGCATTGTGATGACAAGGGAATGGAGCATGGTGAAGACAAGGTCCTGGAGTATTGAGATAAGACCATGGAGACTTGTAATGACAAGTCTCATGGAGCATTCTGATGATAAGGGTCATGGAGCATTGTGATTACAGGTGTCTTGGAGCATTGTGATGACAAGGGCATGGAGCATTTTGAGGAGAAGGCCATGGAACATTCTGATGACATGCGTCATGAAGCTTTGTGATGACAAGGGCATGGAGCATTGTGATTACAGGGGTTTTGGAGCATTGTGATGACAAGGTTCATGGAGCCTTGTGATGACAAGGCCGTGGAACACTGTGATGGCAGGGGTCATGGAGCATTGTTATGACAGATATAATGGAGCATTGTGATAAGAAGGGCATTGAGCATTGGTCTGAAATGTTTCATGGATTATTGTGATGAGAGTGGGCATGGATCATTGTGATGACAAGGGCACGGAACACTGTGATACATGGGTCATGGAGGATTGTAATGACAAGTGCATGGAGCATTGTGATGGGAAGTGCATCGTGCATTGTGATGACAAGTGTCATGGTGCATTGTGATGACAAGGGCATGGAGCCATGTGATGAGAGGTTTCATGGAGAATTGTGATGACAATGACATGGAACATTGTGATGCCAAGGGCCATGGAGCTTTGTGATGACAATGGTCATGGAGCATTTTGATGACAAGGGTGTGGTGCATTGTGATGAGAAGGTCAGGGAGCATTTTGATGACAGGGTCATGCAGCAATTTGATGAAAAGTGCAATGGAACATTTTGATGACAGGGGTTATAGAACATTGTGATGCCAGGGGTCATGGATCTTTAGGATGAAAAGGGTCATGGAGCATTTTGATGACAGGGGTTATGGAACATTGTGATGTCAGGGGTCATGGATCATTGTGCAGATAAGGGGATGTAGCATTGTGATGACAGTGGTCATGGAACATTGTGATAACAGGGGTGAGGGAGGATTGTGATGACTAGTGGTGGAACATTGTGATATCTCATGTGAGAGAGCATTTGGATGAGAAGTTCATGGAGCATTGTGATTACAAGATTTATGGAGCATAGCGATGACAAGGTTGTGGATCATTGTGATGAAAAGTGCATGGCACATTGTGATGATAAGGGTCATGGAGCATTGTTCTGACAAAGGCATGGAGCATTGGGATGGCAAGGGTCATGGAGCATTGTGATGAAAAGTTCATGGAGCATTGTGGTTAAAATGGTCACAGAGCCTTGTGATGACACGGGCATGGACCGTTGTGATGACAACCATTATGAAGCATTGTGATGACTGGAGTCACGGGGCATTGTGATGACAGGGGTCATGGAGCATTGTGATGACAACGGCATGGAGCACTGTGATGACAGGGGCATGGAGCATTGGTCTGACAAGTTTCATAGATGATTGTGATGACAGTGGACATGGTGCATTGTGATGACAAGGGCATGGAGCATTGTGATGACAAGGGCATGGAGTAAGGTGTGAGGGAGCATTGTGATGACATATGTCACGGTCCATTGCGATGAAAATGGCATGGAGCATTGTGATGCCAAATGTAATGGAGTATTGTAATGACAAATATAATGGAGCATTGTTATGACTACAGCTTGGAGCATTATGATGACAAGGGCCATTGAGAATTTTCATGACAATGTCGTGAAGCATTGTGATGACAAGGTCCTGGAGCACTGTGATGAGAAAACCATGGAGCCTTGTGATGACAAGTCTCATGGAGCATACTGATGAAAAGGGGCATGGAGCATTCTGATTACAGGGGTCTTGGAACTTTGTGATAACAAGGGCATGGAGCATTGTGATGACAAGGGCATGGAGCATTGGTCTAATAAGTTTCATGGATTATTGTGATGACAGTTGGAATGGCGCATTGTGATGACAAGGGCATGGAGCATTGTGATGACCAGGTCATGCAGTATTGTGAGAAGAGGTGTCACGGAGCATTGTGATGACATATGTATTAGCCCATTGTGATGACAATGGCATGGAGCATTGTGATGCCAAGTGTCATGGAGGATTCTGATGACAAAGGTAATGGAGCATTGTGATGACAATGGCTTGGAGCATAGTGATGACAAGGTTCAGGGAGCATTGTGCTGACAAGTGCATGGAGAATTGTGATGACAAGGGTCATGGAGCATTCTGATGACAAGCTTGTGGAGTATTTTGATGACAATGGCATGGAGCATTGTGATGAAAACCGCATGGAGCTTTGTGATGAAAAAGGCAAGGAGCCTTTTCGTGACAGTGTTCAAGGAGCATTCTGACGACAAGTGTCAGGGAGCATAGTGATGACAAGTGTATTGAGAATTGTGATGACAAAGGTCATGGAGCATTGTGATGAAAAGGGCATGGAGTATTGTGATGACAGGCATCATGGAGCACTGTGATGAAAAGTGTTATGGAACATTGTGATCACAATGGTTTGGAGCATTGCGATGACACTGGTCATGGATCATTTTGATTTCAAGGAGCATGGAGCATTGTGATGACAAGGGCATGAAGCAATGTGATCCCAAAGTACATGGAGTATAGTGATGACAATGGTAATGCAGTATTGTGATGTCAAGCACATAGAGCATTGTAATGACAAGGTCATGTAGCATTTTGCTGACAAAGGCATGGAGCATTGTGATGACAGGTGTCATGGAGCACTGTGATGACGCGTCACAGAGCATTGTGAATACAGTGGTCAAGGAGCATTGGGATGACAAGGGCATGGATCATTGTGATGACAAGGGTCATGGAGCATTGGGCTGAAAATGTTCATGGAGTATTGTGATGAAAGGGGTCATGGAGCATTGTGATGACTAGGGAATGGAGCATTGTGAATACAAGAGTCCCGGATCATTGTGTTGTCAGGTGTCATGGAGTGTTGTGATGACAGTGATCATGGAGCATTGTGATGATATTGGTCTTGGAGCATTGTGATGAGAAGGTCATGGGGCATTGGGCTGAAAATGTTCATGGAGTATTGTGATGACAGGGATCAGGGAGCATTGTGATCACAAGGGAATGGAGCATGGTGATGACAAGTTCCTGGAGCATTGTGATGAGATGACCATGGAGACTTGTGATGACAAGTCTCATGGAGCATTCTGATGAAAAGGGGCATGGAGCATTGTGATTACATGGGTCTTGGAGCATTGTGATGACAAGGGCATGGAGCATTGTGTGGAGAAGGCCATGGAACATTCTGATGACATGCGTCATGGAGCTTTGTGATGACAAGGGCATGGAGCTTTGTGATTACAGGGGTCTTGGTGCATTGTGATGACAGAGGTAATGGAGAATTGTGATGAGAAGGGAATGGAGCATTGTGATTACAAAGTTTATGGAGCATTGCGATGACAAATTTCTGGACCGTTGGGATCAAAAGCGTGTGGCACATTGTGATTACAAGTGTCATGGAGCATTTTTCTGACAGAGGCATGGAGCATTGTGATGACAAGTGTCACGGAGCATTGTGATGAAAAGTTCATGGAGCATTGTGGTTACAAAGGTAACAGAGCCTTGTGATGACACGGGTATCGACCACTGTGATGACAAATGTTATGAAGAATTGTGAAGACTGGTGTCAAGGAGCATTGTGATGACAGGGGTCATGGAGCATTGTGATGAACAGGGCATGGAGCATTGTGCTGAGAATAGCATAGAGCATTGTGATGACATGTGTCATGGAGCATTGTGATGACAAGCGTCACGGAGCATTGTGAATACAGGGGTCATGCAGCATTAGGATGACAAGGGATTGGATCATTGTGATGACAAGGGTCATGGAGAATTGGGCTGAAAATGTTCCTGGGGTATTGTGATGACGGGGGACATGGAGCATTGTGATGACAATGGAATGGAGCATGTTGATGACAAGGTCCTGGAGCATTGTGATGAGATGTACAGGGAGACTTGTGATGACAGGTTTCATGGAGCATCCTGATGAAAAGGGGCATGGAGCATTGTGATTACAGGGGTCTTGGAGCATTGTGATGACAACGGCATGGAGCATTGTTAGGAGAAGGCCATGGAACATTCTGATTACATGCGTCATGGAGCTTTGTGATGAAAAGGGCATGGAGCATTGTGATTACAGGGGTCTTGGAGCATTGTGATGACAAGGGTCATGGAGCCTTGTGATGACAAAGCCGTTGAACATTGTGATGGCGGGTGTCATGGAGCACTGTTATGACAGAGGTAATGGAGCATTGTGATGAGAAGAGCATTGAGCATTGGTCTGAAATATTTCATGGATTGTTGTGATGAGAGTGGGCATGGATCATTGTGATGACAAGGGCACGGAACACTGTGATACATGGGTCATGGAGGATTGTAATGACAAGGGCATGGAGCATTGTGATGGGAAGTGCATCGAGCATTGTGATGACAAGTGTCATGGTGCTTTGTGATGACAAGGGCATGGAGCCATGTGATGAGAGGGTTCATGGAGCATTGTGATGACAATGACATGGAGCATTGTGATGCCAAGGGCAATGGAGCTCTGTGATGACAATGGTCATGGAGCATTTTGATGACAAGGGTGTGGTGCATTGTGATGAGAAGGGCAGGGAGCATTTTGATGACAGGGTCATGCAGCAATTTGATGAAAAGTGTAATGGAACATTTTGATGACAGGGGTTATAGAACATTGTGATGCCAGGGGTCATGGATCTTTAGGATGAAAAGGGTCATGGAGCATTTTGATGACAGGGGTTATGGAACATTGTGATGTCAGGGGTCATGGAACATTGTGCAGATAAGGGGATGTAGCATTGTGATGACAGGTGTCATGGAACATTGTGATAACAGGGGTGAGGGAGGATTGTGATGACTAGTGGTGGAACATTGTGATATCTCATGTGAGAGAGCATTTGGATGAGAAGTTCATGGAGCATTGTGATTACAAGGTTTAAGGAGCATAGTGATGACAAGGTTGTGGATCATTGTGATGAAAAGTGCATGGCACATTGTGATGACAAAGGTCATGGAGCATTGCTCTGAAAAAGGCATGGAGCATTGTGATGACAAGGGTCACGGAGCATTGTGATGAAAAGTTCATGGAGCATTGTGGTTAAAATGGTCACAGAGCCTTGTGATGACGCGGGCATGGACCGTTGTGATGACAAACGTTATGAAGCATTGTGATGACTGGAGTCACGGGGCATTGTGATGACAGGGGTCATGGAGCATTGTGATGACAAGGGCATGGAGCCCTGTGATGACAGGGGCATGGAACATTGGTCTGACAATTTTCATAGTTGATTGTGATGACAGTGGACATGGTGCATTGTGATGACAAGGGCATGGAGCATTGTGATGACAAGGGCATGGAGTATTGTGAAGACAGGTGTCAGGGAGCATTGTGATGACCTATGTCATGGTCCATTGCGATGACAATGGCATGGAGCATTGTGATGCCAAATGTAATGGAGGATTGTAATGACAAATATAATGGAGCATTGTGATGACTACGGCTTGGAGCATTATGATGACAAGGGCCAATGAGAATTTTCATGACAATGTCGTGAAGCATTGTGATGACAAAGTCCTGGATCACTGTGATGAGAAAACCATGGAGCCTTGTGATGACAAGTCTCATGGAGCATACTGATGAAAAGGGGCATGGAGCATTCTGATTACAGGGGTCTTGGAACATTGTGATAACAAGGGCATGGAGCATTGGTCTAATAATTTTCATGGATTATTGTGATGACAGTTGGAATGGCGCATTGTGATGACAAGGGCATGGAGCATTGTGATGACCAGGTCATGCAGTATTGTGAAAAGAGGTGTCACGGAGCATTGTGATGACATATGTATTGGCCCATTGTGATGACAATGGCATGCAGCACTGATGACAAGTGTCATGGAGGATTCTGATGACAAAGGTAATGGAGCATTGTGATGACAATGGCTTGGAGCATAGTGATGACAAGGTTCAGGGAGCATTGTGCTGACAAGTGCATGGAGAATTGTGATGACAAGGGTCATGGAGCATTCTGACGAAAAGCTTGTGGAGTATTTTGATGACAATGGCATGGAGCATTGTGATGAAAACGGCATGGGGATTTGTGATGAAAAATGCATGCAGCCTTTTCATGACAGTGTTCAAGGAGCATTCTGACGACAAGTGTCATGGAGCATTGTGATGACAAGTGTATTGAGAATTGTGATGACAAAGGTCATGGAGCATTGCGATGAAAAGGGCATGGAGTATTGTGATGACAGGCATCATGGAGCGTTGTGATGACAAGTTTTATGGAACATTGTTATCAAAAGTGTTTGGAGCATTGCGATGACAGTGGTCATGGATCATTTTGATTTCAAGGAGCATGTAGCATTGTGATGACAAGGGCATGAAGCAATGTGATCCCAAGGTTCATGGAGGATAGTGATGACAATGGTAATGGAGTATTGTGATGACAAGTGCATAGATTATTGTAATGAGAAGGTCATGTAGCATTTTGATGACAAAGGCATGGAGCATTGTGATGACAGGTGTCATGGAGCACTGTGACAACAAGCGTCACGGAGCATTGTGAATACAGGGGTCATGGAGCATTGGGATGGCAAGGGCATGGATCATTGTGATGACAAGCGTCATGGAGTATTGGGCTGAAAATATTCATGGAGTATTGTGATGACAGTGGTCATGGAGCATTGTGATGGCTAGGGAATGGAGCATTGTGATGACAAGAGTCCCAGATCATTGTGTTGTCCGGTGTCATGGAGTGTTGTGATGACAGTGATCATGGAGCATTGTGATGATATTTGTATTGGAGCATTGTGATGAGTAGGTCATGGAGCATTGGGCTGTAAATATTCATGGAGTATTGTGATGACAGGGGTCATGGAGCATTGTGATGACAAGGGAATGGAGCATGGTGAAGACAAGGTCCTGGAGTATTGAGATAAGACCATGGAGACTTGTAATGACAAGTCTCATGGAGCATTCTGATGATAAGGGTCATGGAGCATTGTGATTGCAGGTGTCTTGGAGCATTGTGATGACAAGGGCATGGAGCATTTTGAGGAGAAGGCCATGGAACATTCTGATGACATGCGTCATGAAGCTTTGTGATGACAAGGGCATGGAGCATTGTGATTACAGGGGTTTTGGAGCATTGTGATGACAAGGTTCATGGAGCCTTGTGATGACAAGGCCGTGGAACACTGTGATGGCAGGGGTCATGGAGCATTGTTATGACAGATATAATGGAGCATTGTGATAAGAAGGGCATTGAGCATTGGTCTGAAATGTTTCATGGATTATTGTGATGAGAGTGGGCATGGATCATTGTGATGACAAGGGCACGGAACACTGTGATACATGGGTCATGGAGGATTGTAATGACAAGTGCATGGAGCATTGTGATGGGAAGTGCATCGTGCATTGTGATGACAAGTGTCATGGTGCATTGTGATGACAAGGGCATGGAGCCATGTGATGAGAGGTTTCATGGAGAATTGTGATGACAATGACATGGAACATTGTGATGCCAAGGGCCATGGAGCTTTGTGATGACAATGGTCATGGAGCATTTTGATGACAAGGGTGTGGTGCATTGTGATGAGAAGGTCAGGGAGCATTTTGATGACAGGGTCATGCAGCAATTTGATGAAAAGTGCAATGGAACATTTTGATGACAGGGGTTATAGAACATTGTGATGCCAGGGGTCATGGATCTTTAGGATGAAAAGGGTCATGGAGCATTTTGATGACAGGGGTTATGGAACATTGTGATGTCAGGGGTCATGGATCATTGTGCAGATAAGGGGATGTAGCATTGTGATGACAGTGGTCATGGAACATTGTGATAACAGGGGTGAGGGAGGATTGTGATGACTAGTGGTGGAACATTGTGATATCTCATGTGAGAGAGCATTTGGATGAGAAGTTCATGGAGCATTGTGATTACAAGATTTATGGAGCATAGCGATGACAAGGTTGTGGATCATTGTGATGAAAAGTGCATGGCACATTGTGATGATAAGGGTCATGGAGCATTGTTCTGACAAAGGCATGGAGCATTGGGATGGCAAGGGTCATGGAGCATTGTGATGAAAAGTTCATGGAGCATTGTGGTTAAAATGGTCACAGAGCCTTGTGATGACACGGGCATGGACCGTTGTGATGACAACCATTATGAAGCATTGTGATGACTGGAGTCACGGGGCATTGTGATGACAGGGGTCATGGAGCATTGTGATGACAACGGCATGGAGCACTGTGATGACAGGGGCATGGAGCATTGGTCTGACAAGTTTCATAGATGATTGTGATGACAGTGGACATGGTGCATTGTGATGACAAGGGCATGGAGCATTGTGATGACAAGGGCATGGAGTAAGGTGTGAGGGAGCATTGTGATGACATATGTCACGGTCCATTGCGATGAAAATGGCATGGAGCATTGTGATGCCAAATGTAATGGAGTATTGTAATGACAAATATAATGGAGCATTGTTATGACTACAGCTTGGAGCATTATGATGACAAGGGCCATTGAGAATTTTCATGACAATGTCGTGAAGCATTGGGATGACAAGGTCCTGGAGCACTGTGATGAGAAAACCATGGAGCCTTGTGATGACAAGTCTCATGGAGCATACTGATGAAAAGGGGCATGGAGCATTCTGATTACAGGGGTCTTGGAACTTTGTGATAACAAGGGCATGGAGCATTGTGATGACAAGGGCATGGAGCATTGGTCTAATAAGTTTCATGGATTATTGTGATGACAGTTGGAATGGCGCATTGTGATGACAAGGGCATGGAGCATTGTGATGACCAGGTCATGCAGTATTGTGAGAAGAGGTGTCACGGAGCATTGTGATGACATATGTATTGGCCCATTGTGATGACAATGGCATGCAGCACTGATGACAAGTGTCATGGAGGATTCTGATGACAAAGGTAATGGAGCATTGTGATGACAATGGCTTGGAGCATAGTGATGACAAGGTTCAGGGAGCATTGTGCTGACAAGTGCATGGAGAATTGTGATGACAAGGGTCATGGAGCATTCTGACGAAAAGCTTGTGGAGTATTTTGATGACAATGGCATGGAGCATTGTGATGAAAACGGCATGGGGATTTGTGATGAAAAATGCATGCAGCCTTTTCGTGACAGTGTTCAAGGAGCATTCTGACGACAAGTGTCATGGAGCATTGTGATGACAAGTGTATTGAGAATTGTGATGACAAAGGTCATGGAGCATTGCGATGAAAAGGGCATGGAGTATTGTGATGACAGGCATCATGGAGCATTGTGATGACAAGTTTTATGGAACATTGTTATCAAAAGTGTTTGGAGCATTGCGATGACAGTGGTCATGGATCATTTTGATTTCAAGGAGCATGTAGCATTGTGATGACAAGGGCATGAAGCAATATGATCCCAAGGTTCATGGAGGATAGTGATGACAATGGTAATGGAGTATTGTGATGACAAGTGCATAGATTATTGTAATGAGAAGGTCATGTAGCATTTTGATGACAAAGGCATGGAGCATTGTGATGACAGGTGTCATGGAGCACTGTGACGACAAGCGTCACGGAGCATTGTGAATACAGGGGCCATGGAGCATTGGGATGGCAAGGGCATGGATCATTGTGATGACAAGCGTCATGGAGTATTGGGCTGAAAATATTCATGGAGTATTGTGATGACAGTGGTCATGGAGCATTGTGATGGCTAGGGAATGGAGCATTGTGATGACAAGAGTCCCAGATCATTGTGTTGTCCGGTGTCATGGAGTGTTGTGATGACAGTGATCATGGAGCATTGTGATGATATTTGTATTGGAGCATTGTGATGAGTAGGTCATGGAGCATTGGGCTGTAAATATTCATGGAGTATTGTGATGACAGGGGTCATGGAGCATTGTGATGACAAGGGAATGGAGCATGGTGAAGACAAGGTCCTGGAGTATTGAGATAAGACCATGGAGACTTGTAATGACAAGTCTCATGGAGCATTCTGATGATAAGGGTCATGGAGCATTGTGATTGCAGGTGTCTTGGAGCATTGTGATGACAAGGGCATGGAGCATTTTGAGGAGAAGGCCATGGAACATTCTGATGACATGCGTCATGAAGCTTTGTGATGACAAGGGCATGGAGCATTGTGATTACAGGGGTTTTGGAGCATTGTGATGACAAGGTTCATGGAGCCTTGTGATGACAAGGCCGTGGAACACTGTGATGGCAGGGGTCATGGAGCATTGTTATGACAGATATAATGGAGCATTGTGATAAGAAGGGCATTGAGCATTGGTCTGAAATGTTTCATGGATTATTGTGATGAGAGTGGGCATGGATCATTGTGATGACAAGGGCACGGAACACTGTGATACATGGGTCATGGAGGATTGTAATGACAAGTGCATGGAGCATTGTGATGGGAAGTGCATCGTGCATTGTGATGACAAGTGTCATGGTGCATTGTGATGACAAGGGCATGGAGCCATGTGATGAGAGGTTTCATGGAGAATTGTGATGACAATGACATGGAACATTGTGATGCCAAGGGCCATGGAGCTTTGTGATGACAATGGTCATGGAGCATTTTGATGACAAGGGTGTGGTGCATTGTGATGAGAAGGTCAGGGAGCATTTTGATGACAGGGTCATGCAGCAATTTGATGAAAAGTGCAATGGAACATTTTGATGACAGGGGTTATAGAACATTGTGATGCCAGGGGTCATGGATCTTTAGGATGAAAAGGGTCATGGAGCATTTTGATGACAGGGGTTATGGAACATTGTGATGTCAGGGGTCATGGATCATTGTGCAGATAAGGGGATGTAGCATTGTGATGACAGTGGTCATGGAACATTGTGATAACAGGGGTGAGGGAGGATTGTGATGACTAGTGGTGGAACATTGTGATATCTCATGTGAGAGAGCATTTGGATGAGAAGTTCATGGAGCATTGTGATTACAAGATTTATGGAGCATAGCGATGACAAGGTTGTGGATCATTGTGATGAAAAGTGCATGGCACATTGTGATGATAAGGGTCATGGAGCATTGTTCTGACAAAGGCATGGAGCATTGGGATGGCAAGGGTCATGGAGCATTGTGATGAAAAGTTCATGGAGCATTGTGGTTAAAATGGTCACAGAGCCTTGTGATGACACGGGCATGGACCGTTGTGATGACAACCATTATGAAGCATTGTGATGACTGGAGTCACGGGGCATTGTGATGACAGGGGTCATGGAGCATTGTGATGACAACGGCATGGAGCACTGTGATGACAGGGGCATGGAGCATTGGTCTGACAAGTTTCATAGATGATTGTGATGACAGTGGACATGGTGCATTGTGATGACAAGGGCATGGAGCATTGTGATGACAAGGGCATGGAGTAAGGTGTGAGGGAGCATTGTGATGACATATGTCACGGTCCATTGCGATGAAAATGGCATGGAGCATTGTGATGCCAAATGTAATGGAGTATTGTAATGACAAATATAATGGAGCATTGTTATGACTACAGCTTGGAGCATTATGATGACAAGGGCCATTGAGAATTTTCATGACAATGTCGTGAAGCATTGTGATGACAAGGTCCTGGAGCACTGTGATGAGAAAACCATGGAGCCTTGTGATGACAAGTCTCATGGAGCATACTGATGAAAAGGGGCATGGAGCATTCTGATTACAGGGGTCTTGGAACTTTGTGATAACAAGGGCATGGAGCATTGTGATGACAAGGGCATGGAGCATTGGTCTAATAAGTTTCATGGATTATTGTGATGACAGTTGGAATGGCGCATTGTGATGACAAGGGCATGGAGCATTGTGATGACCAGGTCATGCAGTATTGTGAGAAGAGGTGTCACGGAGCATTGTGATGACATATGTATTAGCCCATTGTGATGACAATGGCATGGAGCATTGTGATGCCAAGTGTCATGGAGGATTCTGATGACAAAGGTAATGGAGCATTGTGATGACAATGGCTTGGAGCATAGTGATGACAAGGTTCAGGGAGCATTGTGCTGACAAGTGCATGGAGAATTGTGATGACAAGGGTCATGGAGCATTCTGATGACAAGCTTGTGGAGTATTTTGATGACAATGGCATGGAGCATTGTGATGAAAACCGCATGGAGCTTTGTGATGAAAAAGGCAAGGAGCCTTTTCGTGACAGTGTTCAAGGAGCATTCTGACGACAAGTGTCAGGGAGCATAGTGATGACAAGTGTATTGAGAATTGTGATGACAAAGGTCATGGAGCATTGTGATGAAAAGGGCATGGAGTATTGTGATGACAGGCATCATGGAGCACTGTGATGAAAAGTGTTATGGAACATTGTGATCACAATGGTTTGGAGCATTGCGATGACACTGGTCATGGATCATTTTGATTTCAAGGAGCATGGAGCATTGTGATGACAAGGGCATGAAGCAATGTGATCCCAAAGTACATGGAGGATAGTGATGACAATGGTAATGCAGTATTGTGATGTCAAGCACATAGAGCATTGTAATGACAAGGTCATGTAGCATTTTGCTGACAAAGGCATGGAGCATTGTGATGACAGGTGTCATGGAGCACTGTGATGACGCGTCACAGAGCATTGTGAATACAGTGGTCAAGGAGCATTGGGATGACAAGGGCATGGATCATTGTGATGACAAGGGTCATGGAGCATTGGGCTGAAAATGTTCATGGAGTATTGTGATGAAAGGGGTCATGGAGCATTGTGATGACTAGGGAATGGAGCATTGTGAATACAAGAGTCCCGGATCATTGTGTTGTCAGGTGTCATGGAGTGTTGTGATGACAGTGATCATGGAGCATTGTGATGATATTGGTCTTGGAGCATTGTGATGAGAAGGTCATGGGGCATTGGGCTGAAAATGTTCATGGAGTATTGTGATGACAGGGATCAGGGAGCATTGTGATCACAAGGGAATGGAGCATGGTGATGACAAGTTCCTGGAGCATTGTGATGAGATGACCATGGAGACTTGTGATGACAAGTCTCATGGAGCATTCTGATGAAAAGGGGCATGGAGCATTGTGATTACATGGGTCTTGGAGCATTGTGATGACAAGGGCATGGAGCATTGTGTGGAGAAGGCCATGGAACATTCTGATGACATGCGTCATGGAGCTTTGTGATGACAAGGGCATGGAGCTTTGTGATTACAGGGGTCTTGGTGCATTGTGATGACAGAGGTAATGGAGAATTGTGATGAGAAGGGAATGGAGCATTGTGATTACAAAGTTTATGGAGCATTGCGATGACAAATTTCTGGACCGTTGGGATCAAAAGCGTGTGGCACATTGTGATTACAAGTGTCATGGAGCATTTTTCTGACAGAGGCATGGAGCATTGTGATGACAAGTGTCACGGAGCATTGTGATGAAAAGTTCATGGAGCATTGTGGTTACAAAGGTAACAGAGCCTTGTGATGACACGGGTATCGACCACTGTGATGACAAATGTTATGAAGAATTGTGAAGACTGGTGTCAAGGAGCATTGTGATGACAGGGGTCATGGAGCATTGTGATGAACAGGGCATGGAGCATTGTGCTGAGAATAGCATAGAGCATTGTGATGACATGTGTCATGGAGCATTGTGATGACAAGCGTCACGGAGCATTGTGAATACAGGGGTCATGCAGCATTAGGATGACAAGGGATTGGATCATTGTGATGACAAGGGTCATGGAGAATTGGGCTGAAAATGTTCCTGGGGTATTGTGATGACGGGGGACATGGAGCATTGTGATGACAATGGAATGGAGCATGTTGATGACAAGGTCCTGGAGCATTGTGATGAGATGTACAGGGAGACTTGTGATGACAGGTTTCATGGAGCATCCTGATGAAAAGGGGCATGGAGCATTGTGATTACAGGGGTCTTGGAGCATTGTGATGACAACGGCATGGAGCATTGTTAGGAGAAGGCCATGGAACATTCTGATTACATGCGTCATGGAGCTTTGTGATGAAAAGGGCATGGAGCATTGTGATTACAGGGGTCTTGGAGCATTGTGATGACAAGGGTCATGGAGCCTTGTGATGACAAAGCCGTTGAACATTGTGATGGCGGGTGTCATGGAGCACTGTTATGACAGAGGTAATGGAGCATTGTGATGAGAAGAGCATTGAGCATTGGTCTGAAATATTTCATGGATTGTTGTGATGAGAGTGGGCATGGATCATTGTGATGACAAGGGCACGGAACACTGTGATACATGGGTCATGGAGGATTGTAATGACAAGGGCATGGAGCATTGTGATGGGAAGTGCATCGAGCATTGTGATGACAAGTGTCATGGTGCTTTGTGATGACAAGGGCATGGAGCCATGTGATGAGAGGGTTCATGGAGCATTGTGATGACAATGACATGGAGCATTGTGATGCCAAGGGCAATGGAGCTCTGTGATGACAATGGTCATGGAGCATTTTGATGACAAGGGTGTGGTGCATTGTGATGAGAAGGGCAGGGAGCATTTTGATGACAGGGTCATGCAGCAATTTGATGAAAAGTGTAATGGAACATTTTGATGACAGGGGTTATAGAACATTGTGATGCCAGGGGTCATGGATCTTTAGGATGAAAAGGGTCATGGAGCATTTTGATGACAGGGGTTATGGAACATTGTGATGTCAGGGGTCATGGAACATTGTGCAGATAAGGGGATGTAGCATTGTGATGACAGGTGTCATGGAACATTGTGATAACAGGGGTGAGGGAGGATTGTGATGACTAGTGGTGGAACATTGTGATATCTCATGTGAGAGAGCATTTGGATGAGAAGTTCATGGAGCATTGTGATTACAAGGTTTAAGGAGCATAGTGATGACAAGGTTGTGGATCATTGTGATGAAAAGTGCATGGCACATTGTGATGACAAAGGTCATGGAGCATTGCTCTGAAAAAGGCATGGAGCATTGTGATGACAAGGGTCACGGAGCATTGTGATGAAAAGTTCATGGAGCATTGTGGTTAAAATGGTCACAGAGCCTTGTGATGACGCGGGCATGGACCGTTGTGATGACAAACGTTATGAAGCATTGTGATGACTGGAGTCACGGGGCATTGTGATGACAGGGGTCATGGAGCATTGTGATGACAAGGGCATGGAGCCCTGTGATGACAGGGGCATGGAACATTGGTCTGACAATTTTCATAGTTGATTGTGATGACAGTGGACATGGTGCATTGTGATGACAAGGGCATGGAGCATTGTGATGACAAGGGCATGGAGTATTGTGAAGACAGGTGTCAGGGAGCATTGTGATGACCTATGTCATGGTCCATTGCGATGACAATGGCATGGAGCATTGTGATGCCAAATGTAATGGAGGATTGTAATGACAAATATAATGGAGCATTGTGATGACTACGGCTTGGAGCATTATGATGACAAGGGCCAATGAGAATTTTCATGACAATGTCGTGAAGCATTGTGATGACAAAGTCCTGGATCACTGTGATGAGAAAACCATGGAGCCTTGTGATGACAAGTCTCATGGAGCATACTGATGAAAAGGGGCATGGAGCATTCTGATTACAGGGGTCTTGGAACATTGTGATAACAAGGGCATGGAGCATTGGTCTAATAATTTTCATGGATTATTGTGATGACAGTTGGAATGGCGCATTGTGATGACAAGGGCATGGAGCATTGTGATGACCAGGTCATGCAGTATTGTGAAAAGAGGTGTCACGGAGCATTGTGATGACATATGTATTGGCCCATTGTGATGACAATGGCATGCAGCACTGATGACAAGTGTCATGGAGGATTCTGATGACAAAGGTAATGGAGCATTGTGATGACAATGGCTTGGAGCATAGTGATGACAAGGTTCAGGGAGCATTGTGCTGACAAGTGCATGGAGAATTGTGATGACAAGGGTCATGGAGCATTCTGACGAAAAGCTTGTGGAGTATTTTGATGACAATGGCATGGAGCATTGTGATGAAAACGGCATGGGGATTTGTGATGAAAAATGCATGCAGCCTTTTCATGACAGTGTTCAAGGAGCATTCTGACGACAAGTGTCATGGAGCATTGTGATGACAAGTGTATTGAGAATTGTGATGACAAAGGTCATGGAGCATTGCGATGAAAAGGGCATGGAGTATTGTGATGACAGGCATCATGGAGCGTTGTGATGACAAGTTTTATGGAACATTGTTATCAAAAGTGTTTGGAGCATTGCGATGACAGTGGTCATGGATCATTTTGATTTCAAGGAGCATGTAGCATTGTGATGACAAGGGCATGAAGCAATGTGATCCCAAGGTTCATGGAGGATAGTGATGACAATGGTAATGGAGTATTGTGATGACAAGTGCATAGATTATTGTAATGAGAAGGTCATGTAGCATTTTGATGACAAAGGCATGGAGCATTGTGATGACAGGTGTCATGGAGCACTGTGACGACAAGCGTCACGGAGCATTGTGAATACAGGGGTCATGGAGCATTGGGATGGCAAGGGCATGGATCATTGTGATGACAAGCGTCATGGAGTATTGGGCTGAAAATATTCATGGAGTATTGTGATGACAGTGGTCATGGAGCATTGTGATGGCTAGGGAATGGAGCATTGTGATGACAAGAGTCCCAGATCATTGTGTTGTCCGGTGTCATGGAGTGTTGTGATGACAGTGATCATGGAGCATTGTGATGATATTTGTATTGGAGCATTGTGATGAGTAGGTCATGGAGCATTGGGCTGTAAATATTCATGGAGTATTGTGATGACAGGGGTCATGGAGCATTGTGATGACAAGGGAATGGAGCATGGTGAAGACAAGGTCCTGGAGTATTGAGATAAGACCATGGAGACTTGTAATGACAAGTCTCATGGAGCATTCTGATGATAAGGGTCATGGAGCATTGTGATTACAGGTGTCTTGGAGCATTGTGATGACAAGGGCATGGAGCATTTTGAGGAGAAGGCCATGGAACATTCTGATGACATGCGTCATGAAGCTTTGTGATGACAAGGGCATGGAGCATTGTGATTACAGGGGTTTTGGAGCATTGTGATGACAAGGTTCATGGAGCCTTGTGATGACAAGGCCGTGGAACACTGTGATGGCAGGGGTCATGGAGCATTGTTATGACAGATATAATGGAGCATTGTGATAAGAAGGGCATTGAGCATTGGTCTGAAATGTTTCATGGATTATTGTGATGAGAGTGGGCATGGATCATTGTGATGACAAGGGCACGGAACACTGTGATACATGGGTCATGGAGGATTGTAATGACAAGTGCATGGAGCATTGTGATGGGAAGTGCATCGTGCATTGTGATGACAAGTGTCATGGTGCATTGTGATGACAAGGGCATGGAGCCATGTGATGAGAGGTTTCATGGAGAATTGTGATGACAATGACATGGAACATTGTGATGCCAAGGGCCATGGAGCTTTGTGATGACAATGGTCATGGAGCATTTTGATGACAAGGGTGTGGTGCATTGTGATGAGAAGGTCAGGGAGCATTTTGATGACAGGGTCATGCAGCAATTTGATGAAAAGTGCAATGGAACATTTTGATGACAGGGGTTATAGAACATTGTGATGCCAGGGGTCATGGATCTTTAGGATGAAAAGGGTCATGGAGCATTTTGATGACAGGGGTTATGGAACATTGTGATGTCAGGGGTCATGGATCATTGTGCAGATAAGGGGATGTAGCATTGTGATGACAGTGGTCATGGAACATTGTGATAACAGGGGTGAGGGAGGATTGTGATGACTAGTGGTGGAACATTGTGATATCTCATGTGAGAGAGCATTTGGATGAGAAGTTCATGGAGCATTGTGATTACAAGATTTATGGAGCATAGCGATGACAAGGTTGTGGATCATTGTGATGAAAAGTGCATGGCACATTGTGATGATAAGGGTCATGGAGCATTGTTCTGACAAAGGCATGGAACATTGGGATGGCAAGGGTCATGGAGCATTGTGATGAAAAGTTCATGGAGCATTGTGGTTAAAATGGTCACAGAGCCTTGTGATGACACGGGCATGGACCGTTGTGATGACAACCATTATGAAGCATTGTGATGACTGGAGTCACGGGGCATTGTGATGACAGGGGTCATGGAGCATTGTGATGACAACGGCATGGAGCACTGTGATGACAGGGGCATGGAGCATTGGTCTGACAAGTTTCATAGATGATTGTGATGACAGTGGACATGGTGCATTGTGATGACAAGGGCATGGAGCATTGTGATGACAAGGGCATGGAGTAAGGTGTGAGGGAGCATTGTGATGACATATGTCACGGTCCATTGCGATGAAAATGGCATGGAGCATTGTGATGCCAAATGTAATGGAGTATTGTAATGACAAATATAATGGAGCATTGTTATGACTACAGCTTGGAGCATTATGATGACAAGGGCCATTGAGAATTTTCATGACAATGTCGTGAAGCATTGGGATGACAAGGTCCTGGAGCACTGTGATGAGAAAACCATGGAGCCTTGTGATGACAAGTCTCATGGAGCATACTGATGAAAAGGGGCATGGAGCATTCTGATTACAGGGGTCTTGGAACTTTGTGATAACAAGGGCATGGAGCATTGTGATGACAAGGGCATGGAGCATTGGTCTAATAAGTTTCATGGATTATTGTGATGACAGTTGGAATGGCGCATTGTGATGACAAGGGCATGGAGCATTGTGATGACCAGGTCATGCAGTATTGTGAGAAGAGGTGTCACGGAGCATTGTGATGACATATGTATTGGCCCATTGTGATGACAATGGCATGCAGCACTGATGACAAGTGTCATGGAGGATTCTGATGACAAAGGTAATGGAGCATTGTGATGACAATGGCTTGGAGCATAGTGATGACAAGGTTCAGGGAGCATTGTGCTGACAAGTGCATGGAGAATTGTGATGACAAGGGTCATGGAGCATTCTGACGAAAAGCTTGTGGAGTATTTTGATGACAATGGCATGGAGCATTGTGATGAAAACGGCATGGGGATTTGTGATGAAAAATGCATGCAGCCTTTTCGTGACAGTGTTCAAGGAGCATTCTGACGACAAGTGTCATGGAGCATTGTGATGACAAGTGTATTGAGAATTGTGATGACAAAGGTCATGGAGCATTGCGATGAAAAGGGCATGGAGTATTGTGATGACAGGCATCATGGAGCATTGTGATGACAAGTTTTATGGAACATTGTTATCAAAAGTGTTTGGAGCATTGCGATGACAGTGGTCATGGATCATTTTGATTTCAAGGAGCATGTAGCATTGTGATGACAAGGGCATGAAGCAATATGATCCCAAGGTTCATGGAGGATAGTGATGACAATGGTAATGGAGTATTGTGATGACAAGTGCATAGATTATTGTAATGAGAAGGTCATGTAGCATTTTGATGACAAAGGCATGGAGCATTGTGATGACAGGTGTCATGGAGCACTGTGACGACAAGCGTCACGGAGCATTGTGAATACAGGGGCCATGGAGCATTGGGATGGCAAGGGCATGGATCATTGTGATGACAAGCGTCATGGAGTATTGGGCTGAAAATATTCATGGAGTATTGTGATGACAGTGGTCATGGAGCATTGTGATGGCTAGGGAATGGAGCATTGTGATGACAAGAGTCCCAGATCATTGTGTTGTCCGGTGTCATGGAGTGTTGTGATGACAGTGATCATGGAGCATTGTGATGATATTTGTATTGGAGCATTGTGATGAGTAGGTCATGGAGCATTGGGCTGTAAATATTCATGGAGTATTGTGATGACAGGGGTCATGGAGCATTGTGATGACAAGGGAATGGAGCATGGTGAAGACAAGGTCCTGGAGTATTGAGATAAGACCATGGAGACTTGTAATGACAAGTCTCATGGAGCATTCTGATGATAAGGGTCATGGAGCATTGTGATTACAGGTGTCTTGGAGCATTGTGATGACAAGGGCATGGAGCATTTTGAGGAGAAGGCCATGGAACATTCTGATGACATGCGTCATGAAGCTTTGTGATGACAAGGGCATGGAGCATTGTGATTACAGGGGTTTTGGAGCATTGTGATGACAAGGTTCATGGAGCCTTGTGATGACAAGGCCGTGGAACACTGTGATGGCAGGGGTCATGGAGCATTGTTATGACAGATATAATGGAGCATTGTGATAAGAAGGGCATTGAGCATTGGTCTGAAATGTTTCATGGATTATTGTGATGAGAGTGGGCATGGATCATTGTGATGACAAGGGCACGGAACACTGTGATACATGGGTCATGGAGGATTGTAATGACAAGTGCATGGAGCATTGTGATGGGAAGTGCATCGTGCATTGTGATGACAAGTGTCATGGTGCATTGTGATGACAAGGGCATGGAGCCATGTGATGAGAGGTTTCATGGAGAATTGTGATGACAATGACATGGAACATTGTGATGCCAAGGGCCATGGAGCTTTGTGATGACAATGGTCATGGAGCATTTTGATGACAAGGGTGTGGTGCATTGTGATGAGAAGGTCAGGGAGCATTTTGATGACAGGGTCATGCAGCAATTTGATGAAAAGTGCAATGGAACATTTTGATGACAGGGGTTATAGAACATTGTGATGCCAGGGGTCATGGATCTTTAGGATGAAAAGGGTCATGGAGCATTTTGATGACAGGGGTTATGGAACATTGTGATGTCAGGGGTCATGGATCATTGTGCAGATAAGGGGATGTAGCATTGTGATGACAGTGGTCATGGAACATTGTGATAACAGGGGTGAGGGAGGATTGTGATGACTAGTGGTGGAACATTGTGATATCTCATGTGAGAGAGCATTTGGATGAGAAGTTCATGGAGCATTGTGATTACAAGATTTATGGAGCATAGCGATGACAAGGTTGTGGATCATTGTGATGAAAAGTGCATGGCACATTGTGATGATAAGGGTCATGGAGCATTGTTCTGACAAAGGCATGGAGCATTGGGATGGCAAGGGTCATGGAGCATTGTGATGAAAAGTTCATGGAGCATTGTGGTTAAAATGGTCACAGAGCCTTGTGATGACACGGGCATGGACCGTTGTGATGACAACCATTATGAAGCATTGTGATGACTGGAGTCACGGGGCATTGTGATGACAGGGGTCATGGAGCATTGTGATGACAACGGCATGGAGCACTGTGATGACAGGGGCATGGAGCATTGGTCTGACAAGTTTCATAGATGATTGTGATGACAGTGGACATGGTGCATTGTGATGACAAGGGCATGGAGCATTGTGATGACAAGGGCATGGAGTAAGGTGTGAGGGAGCATTGTGATGACATATGTCACGGTCCATTGCGATGAAAATGGCATGGAGCATTGTGATGCCAAATGTAATGGAGTATTGTAATGACAAATATAATGGAGCATTGTTATGACTACAGCTTGGAGCATTATGATGACAAGGGCCATTGAGAATTTTCATGACAATGTCGTGAAGCATTGTGATGACAAGGTCCTGGAGCACTGTGATGAGAAAACCATGGAGCCTTGTGATGACAAGTCTCATGGAGCATACTGATGAAAAGGGGCATGGAGCATTCTGATTACAGGGGTCTTGGAACTTTGTGATAACAAGGGCATGGAGCATTGTGATGACAAGGGCATGGAGCATTGGTCTAATAAGTTTCATGGATTATTGTGATGACAGTTGGAATGGCGCATTGTGATGACAAGGGCATGGAGCATTGTGATGACCAGGTCATGCAGTATTGTGAAAAGAGGTGTCACGGAGCATTGTGATGACATATGTATTGGCCCATTGTGATGACAATGGCATGCAGCACTGATGACAAGTGTCATGGAGGATTCTGATGACAAAGGTAATGGAGCATTGTGATGACAATGGCTTGGAGCATAGTGATGACAAGGTTCAGGGAGCATTGTGCTGACAAGTGCATGGAGAATTGTGATGACAAGGGTCATGGAGCATTCTGACGAAAAGCTTGTGGAGTATTTTGATGACAATGGCATGGAGCATTGTGATGAAAACGGCATGGGGATTTGTGATGAAAAATGCATGCAGCCTTTTCGTGACAGTGTTCAAGGAGCATTCTGACGACAAGTGTCATGGAGCATTGTGATGACAAGTGTATTGAGAATTGTGATGACAAAGGTCATGGAGCATTGCGATGAAAAGGGCATGGAGTATTGTGATGACAGGCATCATGGAGCATTGTGATGACAAGTTTTATGGAACATTGTTATCAAAAGTGTTTGGAGCATTGCGATGACAGTGGTCATGGATCATTTTGATTTCAAGGAGCATGTAGCATTGTGATGACAAGGGCATGAAGCAATATGATCCCAAGGTTCATGGAGGATAGTGATGACAATGGTAATGGAGTATTGTGATGACAAGTGCATAGATTATTGTAATGAGAAGGTCATGTAGCATTTTGATGACAAAGGCATGGAGCATTGTGATGACAGGTGTCATGGAGCACTGTGACGACAAGCGTCACGGAGCATTGTGAATACAGGGGTCATGGAGCATTGGGATGGCAAGGGCATGGATCATTGTGATGACAAGCGTCATGGAGTATTGGGCTGAAAATATTCATGGAGTATTGTGATGACAGTGGTCATGGAGCATTGTGATGGCTAGGGAATGGAGCATTGTGATGACAAGAGTCCCAGATCATTGTGTTGTCCGGTGTCATGGAGTGTTGTGATGACAGTGATCATGGAGCATTGTGATGATATTTGTATTGGAGCATTGTGATGAGTAGGTCATGGAGCATTGGGCTGTAAATATTCATGGAGTATTGTGATGACAGGGGTCATGGAGCATTGTGATGACAAGGGAATGGAGCATGGTGAAGACAAGGTCCTGGAGTATTGAGATAAGACCATGGAGACTTGTAATGACAAGTCTCATGGAGCATTCTGATGATAAGGGTCATGGAGCATTGTGATTACAGGTGTCTTGGAGCATTGTGATGACAAGGGCATGGAGCATTTTGAGGAGAAGGCCATGGAACATTCTGATGACATGCGTCATGAAGCTTTGTGATGACAAGGGCATGGAGCATTGTGATTACAGGGGTTTTGGAGCATTGTGATGACAAGGTTCATGGAGCCTTGTGATGACAAGGCCGTGGAACACTGTGATGGCAGGGGTCATGGAGCATTGTTATGACAGATATAATGGAGCATTGTGATAAGAAGGGCATTGAGCATTGGTCTGAAATGTTTCATGGATTATTGTGATGAGAGTGGGCATGGATCATTGTGATGACAAGGGCACGGAACACTGTGATACATGGGTCATGGAGGATTGTAATAACAAGTGCATGGAGCATTGTGATGGGAAGTGCATCGTGCATTGTGATGACAAGTGTCATGGTGCATTGTGATGACAAGGGCATGGAGCCATGTGATGAGAGGTTTCATGGAGAATTGTGATGACAATGACATGGAACATTGTGATGCCAAGGGCCATGGAGCTTTGTGATGACAATGGTCATGGAGCATTTTGATGACAAGGGTGTGGTGCATTGTGATGAGAAGGTCAGGGAGCATTTTGATGACAGGGTCATGCAGCAATTTGATGAAAAGTGCAATGGAACATTTTGATGACAGGGGTTATAGAACATTGTGATGCCAGGGGTCATGGATCTTTAGGATGAAAAGGGTCATGGAGCATTTTGATGACAGGGGTTATGGAACATTGTGATGTCAGGGGTCATGGATCATTGTGCAGATAAGGGGATGTAGCATTGTGATGACAGTGGTCATGGAACATTGTGATAACAGGGGTGAGGGAGGATTGTGATGACTAGTGGTGGAACATTGTGATATCTCATGTGAGAGAGCATTTGGATGAGAAGTTCATGGAGCATTGTGATTACAAGATTTATGGAGCATAGCGATGACAAGGTTGTGGATCATTGTGATGAAAAGTGCATGGCACATTGTGATGATAAGGGTCATGGAGCATTGTTCTGACAAAGGCATGGAGCATTGGGATGGCAAGGGTCATGGAGCATTGTGATGAAAAGTTCATGGAGCATTGTGGTTAAAATGGTCACAGAGCCTTGTGATGACACGGGCATGGACCGTTGTGATGACAACCATTATGAAGCATTGTGATGACTGGAGTCACGGGGCATTGTGATGACAGGGGTCATGGAGCATTGTGATGACAACGGCATGGAGCACTGTGATGACAGGGGCATGGAGCATTGGTCTGACAAGTTTCATAGATGATTGTGATGACAGTGGACATGGTGCATTGTGATGACAAGGGCATGGAGCATTGTGATGACAAGGGCATGGAGTAAGGTGTGAGGGAGCATTGTGATGACATATGTCACGGTCCATTGCGATGAAAATGGCATGGAGCATTGTGATGCCAAATGTAATGGAGTATTGTAATGACAAATATAATGGAGCATTGTTATGACTACAGCTTGGAGCATTATGATGACAAGGGCCATTGAGAATTTTCATGACAATGTCGTGAAGCATTGTGATGACAAGGTCCTGGAGCACTGTGATGAGAAAACCATGGAGCCTTGTGATGACAAGTCTCATGGAGCATACTGATGAAAAGGGGCATGGAGCATTCTGATTACAGGGGTCTTGGAACTTTGTGATAACAAGGGCATGGAGCATTGTGATGACAAGGGCATGGAGCATTGGTCTAATAAGTTTCATGGATTATTGTGATGACAGTTGGAATGGCGCATTGTGATGACAAGGGCATGGAGCATTGTGATGACCAGGTCATGCAGTATTGTGAAAAGAGGTGTCACGGAGCATTGTGATGACATATGTATTGGCCCATTGTGATGACAATGGCATGCAGCACTGATGACAAGTGTCATGGAGGATTCTGATGACAAAGGTAATGGAGCATTGTGATGACAATGGCTTGGAGCATAGTGATGACAAGGTTCAGGGAGCATTGTGCTGACAAGTGCATGGAGAATTGTGATGACAAGGGTCATGGAGCATTCTGACGAAAAGCTTGTGGAGTATTTTGATGACAATGGCATGGAGCATTGTGATGAAAACGGCATGGGGATTTGTGATGAAAAATGCATGCAGCCTTTTCGTGACAGTGTTCAAGGAGCATTCTGACGACAAGTGTCATGGAGCATTGTGATGACAAGTGTATTGAGAATTGTGATGACAAAGGTCATGGAGCATTGCGATGAAAAGGGCATGGAGTATTGTGATGACAGGCATCATGGAGCATTGTGATGACAAGTTTTATGGAACATTGTTATCAAAAGTGTTTGGAGCATTGCGATGACAGTGGTCATGGATCATTTTGATTTCAAGGAGCATGTAGCATTGTGATGACAAGGGCATGAAGCAATATGATCCCAAGGTTCATGGAGGATAGTGATGACAATGGTAATGGAGTATTGTGATGACAAGTGCATAGATTATTGTAATGAGAAGGTCATGTAGCATTTTGATGACAAAGGCATGGAGCATTGTGATGACAGGTGTCATGGAGCACTGTGACGACAAGTGTCACGGAGCATTGTGAATACAGGGGTCATGGAGCATTGGGATGGCAAGGGCATGGATCATTGTGATGACAAGCGTCATGGAGTATTGGGCTGAAAATATTCATGGAGTATTGTGATGACAGTGGTCATGGAGCATTGTGATGGCTAGGGAATGGAGCATTGTGATGACAAGAGTCCCAGATCATTGTGTTGTCCGGTGTCATGGAGTGTTGTGATGACAGTGATCATGGAGCATTGTGATGATATTTGTATTGGAGCATTGTGATGAGTAGGTCATGGAGCATTGGGCTGTAAATATTCATGGAGTATTGTGATGACAGGGGTCATGGAGCATTGTGATGACAAGGGAATGGAGCATGGTGAAGACAAGGTCCTGGAGTATTGAGATAAGACCATGGAGACTTGTAATGACAAGTCTCATGGAGCATTCTGATGATAAGGGTCATGGAGCATTGTGATTACAGGTGTCTTGGAGCATTGTGATGACAAGGGCATGGAGCATTTTGAGGAGAAGGCCATGGAACATTCTGATGACATGCGTCATGAAGCTTTGTGATGACAAGGGCATGG
The DNA here is from genome assembly GCF_964341445.2 of Mesoplodon mirus. Classification (NCBI taxonomy): domain Eukaryota; kingdom Metazoa; phylum Chordata; class Mammalia; order Artiodactyla; family Ziphiidae; genus Mesoplodon; species Mesoplodon mirus. The sequence continues at coordinate 504,996 of NW_028295633.1, forward strand.
AGCATTGTGATTACAGGGGTTTTGGAGCATTGTGATGACAAGGTTCATGGAGCCTTGTGATGACAAGGCCGTGGAACACTGTGATGGCAGGGGTCATGGAGCATTGTTATGACAGATATAATGGAGCATTGTGATAAGAAGGGCATTGAGCATTGGTCTGAAATGTTTCATGGATTATTGTGATGAGAGTGGGCATGGATCATTGTGATGACAAGGGCACGGAACACTGTGATACATGGGTCATGGAGGATTGTAATGACAAGTGCATGGAGCATTGTGATGGGAAGTGCATCGTGCATTGTGATGACAAGTGTCATGGTGCATTGTGATGACAAGGGCATGGAGCCATGTGATGAGAGGTTTCATGGAGAATTGTGATGACAATGACATGGAACATTGTGATGCCAAGGGCCATGGAGCTTTGTGATGACAATGGTCATGGAGCATTTTGATGACAAGGGTGTGGTGCATTGTGATGAGAAGGTCAGGGAGCATTTTGATGACAGGGTCATGCAGCAATTTGATGAAAAGTGCAATGGAACATTTTGATGACAGGGGTTATAGAACATTGTGATGCCAGGGGTCATGGATCTTTAGGATGAAAAGGGTCATGGAGCATTTTGATGACAGGGGTTATGGAACATTGTGATGTCAGGGGTCATGGATCATTGTGCAGATAAGGGGATGTAGCATTGTGATGACAGTGGTCATGGAACATTGTGATAACAGGGGTGAGGGAGGATTGTGATGACTAGTGGTGGAACATTGTGATATCTCATGTGAGAGAGCATTTGGATGAGAAGTTCATGGAGCATTGTGATTACAAGATTTATGGAGCATAGCGATGACAAGGTTGTGGATCATTGTGATGAAAAGTGCATGGCACATTGTGATGATAAGGGTCATGGAGCATTGTTCTGACAAAGGCATGGAGCATTGGGATGGCAAGGGTCATGGAGCATTGTGATGAAAAGTTCATGGAGCATTGTGGTTAAAATGGTCACAGAGCCTTGTGATGACACGGGCATGGACCGTTGTGATGACAACCATTATGAAGCATTGTGATGACTGGAGTCACGGGGCATTGTGATGACAGGGGTCATGGAGCATTGTGATGACAACGGCATGGAGCACTGTGATGACAGGGGCATGGAGCATTGGTCTGACAAGTTTCATAGATGATTGTGATGACAGTGGACATGGTGCATTGTGATGACAAGGGCATGGAGCATTGTGATGACAAGGGCATGGAGTAAGGTGTGAGGGAGCATTCTGATGACATATGTCACGGTCCATTGCGATGAAAATGGCATGGAGCATTGTGATGCCAAATGTAATGGAGTATTGTAATGACAAATATAATGGAGCATTGTTATGACTACAGCTTGGAGCATTATGATGACAAGGGCCATTGAGAATTTTCATGACAATGTCGTGAAGCATTGTGATGACAAGGTCCTGGAGCACTGTGATGAGAAAACCATGGAGCCTTGTGATGACAAGTCTCATGGAGCATACTGATGAAAAGGGGCATGGAGCATTCTGATTACAGGGGTCTTGGAACTTTGTGATAACAAGGGCATGGAGCATTGTGATGACAAGGGCATGGAGCATTGGTCTAATAAGTTTCATGGATTATTGTGATGACAGTTGGAATGGCGCATTGTGATGACAAGGGCATGGAGCATTGTGATGACCAGGTCATGCAGTATTGTGAGAAGAGGTGTCACGGAGCATTGTGATGACATATGTATTAGCCCATTGTGATGACAATGGCATGGAGCATTGTGATGCCAAGTGTCATGGAGGATTCTGATGACAAAGGTAATGGAGCATTGTGATGACAATGGCTTGGAGCATAGTGATGACAAGGTTCAGGGAGCATTGTGCTGACAAGTGCATGGAGAATTGTGATGACAAGGGTCATGGAGCATTCTGATGACAAGCTTGTGGAGTATTTTGATGACAATGGCATGGAGCATTGTGATGAAAACCGCATGGAGCTTTGTGATGAAAAAGGCAAGGAGCCTTTTCGTGACAGGGTTCAAGGAGCATTCTGACGACAAGTGTCAGGGAGCATAGTGATGACAAGTGTATTGAGAATTGTGATGACAAAAGTCATGGAGCATTGTGATGAAAAGGGCATGGAGTATTGTGATGACAGGCATCATGGAGCACTGTGATGAAAAGTGTTATGGAACATTGTGATCACAATGGTTTGGAGCATTGCGATGACACTGGTCATGGATCATTTTGATTTCAAGGAGCATGGAGCATTGTGATGACAAGGGCATGAAGCAATGTGATCCCAAAGTACATGGAGTATAGTGATGACAATGGTAATGCAGTATTGTGATGTCAAGCACATAGAGCATTGTAATGACAAGGTCATGTAGCATTTTGCTGACAAAGGCATGGAGCATTGTGATGACAGGTGTCATGGAGCACTGTGATGACACGCGTCACAGAGCATTGTGAATACAGTGGTCAAGGAGCATTGGGATGACAAGGGCATGGATCATTGTGATGACAAGGGTCATGGAGCATTGGGCTGAAAATGTTCATGGAGTATTGTGATGAAAGGGGTCATGGAGCATTGTGATGACTAGGGAATGGAGCATTGTGAATACAAGAGTCCCGGATCATTGTGTTGTCAGGTGTCATGGAGTGTTGTGATGACAGTGATCATGGAGCATTGTGATGATATTGGTCTTGGAGCATTGTGATGAGAAGGTCATGGGGCATTGGGCTGAAAATGTTCATGGAGTATTGTGATGACAGGGATCAGGGAGCATTGTGATCACAAGGGAATGGAGCATGGTGATGACAAGTTCCTGGAGCATTGTGATGAGATGACCATGGAGACTTGTGATGACAAGTCTCATGGAGCATTCTGATGAAAAGGGGCATGGAGCATTGTGATTACATGGGTCTTGGAGCATTGTGATGACAAGGGCATGGAGCATTGTGTGGAGAAGGCCATGGAACATTCTGATGACATGCGTCATGGAGCTTTGTGATGACAAGGGCATGGAGCTTTGTGATTACAGGGGTCTTGGTGCATTGTGATGACAGAGGTAATGGAGAATTGTGATGAGAAGGGAATGGAGCATTGTGATTACAAAGTTTATGGAGCATTGCGATGACAAATTTCTGGACCGTTGGGATCAAAAGCGTGTGGCACATTGTGATTACAAGTGTCATGGAGCATTTTTCTGACAGAGGCATGGAGCATTGTGATGACAAGTGTAACGGAGCATTGTGATGAAAATTTCATGGAGCATTGTGGTTACAAAGGTAACAGAGCCTTGTGATGACACGGGTATCGACCACTGTGATGACAAATGTTATGAAGAATTGTGAAGACTGGTGTCAAGGAGCATTGTGATGACAGGGGTCATGGAGCATTGTGATGAACAGGGCATGGAGCATTGTGCTGAGAATAGCATAGAGCATTGTGATGACATGTGTCATGGAGCATTGTGATGACAAGCGTCACGGAGCATTGTGAATACAGGGGTCATGCAGCATTAGGATGACAAGGGATTGGATCATTGTGATGACAAGGGTCATGGAGAATTGGGCTGAAAATGTTCCTGGGGTATTGTGATGACGGGGGAAATGGAGCATTGTGATGACAATAGAATGGAGCATGTTGATGACAAGGTCCTGGAGCATTGTGATGAGATGTACAGGGAGACTTGTGATGACAGGTTTCATGGAGCATCCTGATGAAAAGGGGCATGGAGCATTGTGATTACAGGGGTCTTGGAGCATTGTGATGACAACGGCATGGAGCATTGTTAGGAGAAGGCCATGGAACATTCTGATTACATGCGTCATGGAGCTTTGTGATGAAAAGGGCATGGAGCATTGTGATTACAGGGGTCTTGGAGCATTGTGATGACAAGGGTCATGGAGCCTTGTGATGACAAAGCCGTTGAACATTGTGATGGCGGGTGTCATGGAGCACTGTTATGACAGAGGTAATGGAGCATTGTGATGAGAAGAGCATTGAGCATTGGTCTGAAATATTTCATGGATTGTTGTGATGAGAGTGGGCATGGATCATTGTGATGACAAGGGCATGGAACACTGTGATACATGGGTCATGGAGGATTGTAATGACAAGGGCATGGAGCATTGTGATGGGAAGTGCATCGAGCATTGTGATGACAAGTGTCATGGTGCTTTGTGATGACAAGGGCATGGAGCCATGTGATGAGAGGGTTCATGGAGCATTGTGATGACAATGACATGGAGCATTGTGATGCCAAGGGCAATGGAGCTCTGTGATGACAATGGTCATGGAGCATTTTGATGACAAGGGTGTGGTGCATTGTGATGAGAAGGGCAGGGAGCATTTTGATGACAGGGTCATGCAGCAATTTGATGAAAAGTGTAATGGAACATTTTGATGACAGGGGTTATAGAACATTGTGATGCCAGGGGTCATGGATCTTTAGGATGAAAAGGGTCATGGAGCATTTTGATGACAGGGGTTATGGAACATTGTGATGTCAGGGGTCATGGAACATTGTGCAGATAAGGGGATGTAGCATTGTGATGACAGGTGTCATGGAACATTGTGATAACAGGGGTGAGGGAGGATTGTGATGACTAGTGGTGGAACATTGTGATATCTCATGTGAGAGAGCATTTGGATGAGAAGTTCATGGAGCATTGTGATTACAAGGTTTAAGGAGCATAGTGATGACAAGGTTGTGGATCACTGTGATGAAAAGTGCATGGCACATTGTGATGACAAAGGTCATGGAGCATTGTTCTGAAAAAGGCATGGAGCATTGTGATGACAAGGGTCACGGAGCATTGTGATGAAAAGTTCATGGAGCATTGTGGTTAAAATGGTCACAGAGCCTTGTGATGACGCGGGCATGGACCGTTGTGATGACAAACGTTATGAAGCATTGTGATGACTGGAGTCACGGGGCATTGTGATGACAGGGGTCATGGAGCATTGTGATGACAAGGGCATGGAGCCCTGTGATGACAGGGGCATGGAACATTGGTCTGACAAGTTTCATAGTTGATTGTGATGACAGTGGACATGGTGCATTGTGATGACAAGGGCATGGAGCATTGTGATGACAAGGGCATGGAGTATTGTGAAGACAGGTGTCAGGGAGCATTGTGATGACCTATGTCATGGTCCATTGCGATGACAATGGCATGGAGCATTGTGATGCCAAATGTAATGGAGGATTGTAATGACAAATATAATGGAGCATTGTGATGACTACGGCTTGGAGCATTATGATGACAAGGGCCAATGAGAATTTTCATGACAATGTCGTGAAGCATTGTGATGACAAAGTCCTGGATCATTGTGATGAGAAAACCATGGAGCCTTGTGATGACAAGTCTCATGGAGCATACTGATGAAAAGGGGCATGGAGCATTCTGATTACAGGGGTCTTGGAACATTGTGATAACAAGGGCATGGAGCATTGTGATGACAAGGGCATGGAGCATTGGTCTAATAATTTTCATGGATTATTGTGATGACAGTTGGAATGGCGCATTGTGATGACAAGGGCATGGAGCATTGTGATGACCAGGTCATGCAGTATTGTGAAAAGAGGTGTCACGGAGCATTGTGATGACATATGTATTGGCCCATTGTGATGACAATGGCATGCAGCACTGATGACAAGTGTCATGGAGGATTCTGATGACAAAGGTAATGGAGCATTGTGATGACAATGGCTTGGAGCATAGTGATGACAAGGTTCAGGGAGCATTGTGCTGACAAGTGCATGGAGAATTGTGATGACAAGGGTCATGGAGCATTCTGACGAAAAGCTTGTGGAGTATTTTGATGACAATGGCATGGAGCATTGTGATGAAAACGGCATGGGGATTTGTGATGAAAAATGCATGCAGCCTTTTCGTGACAGTGTTCAAGGAGCATTCTGACGACAAGTGTCATGGAGCATTGTGATGACAAGTGTATTGAGAATTGTGATGACAAAGGTCATGGAGCATTGCGATGAAAAGGGCATGGAGTATTGTGATGACAGGCATCATGGAGCATTGTGATGACAAGTTTTATGGAACATTGTTATCAAAAGTGTTTGGAGCATTGCGATGACAGTGGTCATGGATCATTTTGATTTCAAGGAGCATGTAGCATTGTGATGACAAGGGCATGAAGCAATATGATCCCAAGGTTCATGGAGGATAGTGATGACAATGGTAATGGAGTATTGTGATGACAGGTGCATAGATTATTGTAATGAGAAGGTCATGTAGCATTTTGATGACAAAGGCATGGAGCATTGTGATGACAGGTGTCATGGAGCACTGTGACGACAAGCGTCACGGAGCATTGTGAATACAGGGGTCATGGAGCATTGGGATGGCAAGGGCATGGATCATTGTGATGACAAGCGTCATGGAGTATTGGGCTGAAAATATTCATGGAGTATTGTGATGACAGTGGTCATGGAGCATTGTGATGGCTAGGGAATGGAGCATTGTGATGACAAGAGTCCCAGATCATTGTGTTGTCCGGTGTCATGGAGTGTTGTGATGACAGTGATCATGGAGCATTGTGATGATATTTGTATTGGAGCATTGTGATGAGTAGGTCATGGAGCATTGGGCTGTAAATATTCATGGAGTATTGTGATGACAGGGGTCATGGAGCATTGTGATGACAAGGGAATGGAGCATGGTGAAGACAAGGTCCTGGAGTATTGAGATAAGACCATGGAGACTTGTAATGACAAGTCTCATGGAGCATTCTGATGATAAGGGTCATGGAGCATTGTGATTACAGGTGTCTTGGAGCATTGTGATGACAAGGGCATGGAGCATTTTGAGGAGAAGGCCATGGAACATTCTGATGACATGCGTCATGAAGCTTTGTGATGACAAGGGCATGGAGCATTGTGATTACAGGGGTTTTGGAGCATTGTGATGACAAGGTTCATGGAGCCTTGTGATGACAAGGCCGTGGAACACTGTGATGGCAGGGGTCATGGAGCATTGTTATGACAGATATAATGGAGCATTGTGATAAGAAGGGCATTGAGCATTGGTCTGAAATGTTTCATGGATTATTGTGATGAGAGTGGGCATGGATCATTGTGATGACAAGGGCACGGAACACTGTGATACATGGGTCATGGAGGATTGTAATGACAAGTGCATGGAGCATTGTGATGGGAAGTGCATCGTGCATTGTGATGACAAGTGTCATGGTGCATTGTGATGACAAGGGCATGGAGCCATGTGATGAGAGGTTTCATGGAGAATTGTGATGACAATGACATGGAACATTGTGATGCCAAGGGCCATGGAGCTTTGTGATGACAATGGTCATGGAGCATTTTGATGACAAGGGTGTGGTGCATTGTGATGAGAAGGTCAGGGAGCATTTTGATGACAGGGTCATGCAGCAATTTGATGAAAAGTGCAATGGAACATTTTGATGACAGGGGTTATAGAACATTGTGATGCCAGGGGTCATGGATCTTTAGGATGAAAAGGGTCATGGAGCATTTTGATGACAGGGGTTATGGAACATTGTGATGTCAGGGGTCATGGATCATTGTGCAGATAAGGGGATGTAGCATTGTGATGACAGTGGTCATGGAACATTGTGATAACAGGGGTGAGGGAGGATTGTGATGACTAGTGGTGGAACATTGTGATATCTCATGTGAGAGAGCATTTGGATGAGAAGTTCATGGAGCATTGTGATTACAAGATTTATGGAGCATAGCGATGACAAGGTTGTGGATCATTGTGATGAAAAGTGCATGGCACATTGTGATGATAAGGGTCATGGAGCATTGTTCTGACAAAGGCATGGAGCATTGGGATGGCAAGGGTCATGGAGCATTGTGATGAAAAGTTCATGGAGCATTGTGGTTAAAATGGTCACAGAGCCTTGTGATGACACGGGCATGGACCGTTGTGATGACAACCATTATGAAGCATTGTGATGACTGGAGTCACGGGGCATTGTGATGACAGGGGTCATGGAGCATTGTGATGACAACGGCATGGAGCACTGTGATGACAGGGGCATGGAGCATTGGTCTGACAAGTTTCATAGATGATTGTGATGACAGTGGACATGGTGCATTGTGATGACAAGGGCATGGAGCATTGTGATGACAAGGGCATGGAGTAAGGTGTGAGGGAGCATTGTGATGACATATGTCACGGTCCATTGCGATGAAAATGGCATGGAGCATTGTGATGCCAAATGTAATGGAGTATTGTAATGACAAATATAATGGAGCATTGTTATGACTACAGCTTGGAGCATTATGATGACAAGGGCCATTGAGAATTTTCATGACAATGTCGTGAAGCATTGTGATGACAAGGTCCTGGAGCACTGTGATGAGAAAACCATGGAGCCTTGTGATGACAAGTCTCATGGAGCATACTGATGAAAAGGGGCATGGAGCATTCTGATTACAGGGGTCTTGGAACTTTGTGATAACAAGGGCATGGAGCATTGTGATGACAAGGGCATGGAGCATTGGTCTAATAAGTTTCATGGATTATTGTGATGACAGTTGGAATGGCGCATTGTGATGACAAGGGCATGGAGCATTGTGATGACCAGGTCATGCAGTATTGTGAGAAGAGGTGTCAAGGAGCATTGTGATGACATATGTATTAGCCCATTGTGATGACAATGGCATGGAGCATTGTGATGCCAAGTGTCATGGAGGATTCTGATGACAAAGGTAATGGAGCATTGTGATGACAATGGCTTGGAGCATAGTGATGACAAGGTTCAGGGAGCATTGTGCTGACAAGTGCATGGAGAATTGTGATGACAAGGGTCATGGAGCATTCTGATGACAAGCTTGTGGAGTATTTTGATGACAATGGCATGGAGCATTGTGATGAAAACCGCATGGAGCTTTGTGATGAAAAAGGCAAGGAGCCTTTTTGTGACAGGGTTCAAGGAGCATTCTGACGACAAGTGTCAGGGAGCATAGTGATGACAAGTGTATTGAGAATTGTGATGACAAAGGTCATGGAGCATTGTGATGAAAAGGGCATGGAGTATTGTGATGACAGGCATCATGGAGCACTGTGATGAAAAGTGTTATGGAACATTGTGATCACAATGGTTTGGAGCATTGCGATGACACTGGTCATGGATCATTTCGATTTCAAGGAGCATGGAGCATTGTGATGACAAGGGCATGAAGCAATGTGATCCCAAAGTACATGGAGTATAGTGATGACAATGGTAATGCAGTATTGTGATGTCAAGCACATAGAGCATTGTAATGACAAGGTCATGTAGCATTTTGCTGACAAAGGCATGGAGCATTGTGATGACAGGTGTCATGGAGCACTGTGATGACACGCGTCACAGAGCATTGTGAATACAGTGGTCAAGGAGCATTGGGATGACAAGGGCATGGATCATTGTGATGACAAGGGTCATGGAGCATTGGGCTGAAAATGTTCATGGAGTATTGTGATGAAAGGGGTCATGGAGCATTGTGATGACTAGGGAATGGAGCATTGTGAATACAAGAGTCCCGGATCATTGTGTTGTCAGGTGTCATGGAGTGTTGTGATGACAGTGATCATGGAGCATTGTGATGATATTGGTCTTGGAGCATTGTGATGAGAAGGTCATGGGGCATTGGGCTGAAAATGTTCATGGAGTATTGTGATGACAGGGATCAGGGAGCATTGTGATCACAAGGGAATGGAGCATGGTGATGACAAGTTCCTGGAGCATTGTGATGAGATGACCATGGAGACTTGTGATGACAAGTCTCATGGAGCATTCTGATGAAAAGGGGCATGGAGCATTGTGATTACATGGGTCTTGGAGCATTGTGATGACAAGGGCATGGAGCATTGTGTGGAGAAGGCCATGGAACATTCTGATGACATGCGTCATGGAGCTTTGTGATGACAAGGGCATGGAGCTTTGTGATTACAGGGGTCTTGGTGCATTGTGATGACAGAGGTAATGGAGAATTGTGATGAGAAGGGAATGGAGCATTGTGATTACAAAGTTTATGGAGCATTGCGATGACAAATTTCTGGACCGTTGGGATCAAAAGCGTGTGGCACATTGTGATTACAAGTGTCATGGAGCATTTTTCTGACAGAGGCATGGAGCATTGTGATGACAAGTGTCACGGAGCATTGTGATGAAAAGTTCATGGAGCATTGTGGTTACAAAGGTAACAGAGCCTTGTGATGACACGGGTATCGACCACTGTGATGACAAATGTTATGAAGAATTGTGAAGACTGGTGTCAAGGAGCATTGTGATGACAGGGGTCATGGAGCATTGTGATGAACAGGGCATGGAGCATTGTGCTGAGAATAGCATAGAGCATTGTGATGACATGTGTCATGGAGCATTGTGATGACAAGCGTCACGGAGCATTGTGAATACAGGGGTCATGCAGCATTAGGATGACAAGGGATTGGATCATTGTGATGACAAGGGTCATGGAGAATTGGGCTGAAAATGTTCCTGGGGTATTGTGATGACGGGGGACATGGAGCATTGTGATGACAATGGAATGGAGCATGTTGATGACAAAGTCCTGGAGCATTGTGATGAGATGTACAGGGAGACTTGTGATGACAGGTTTCATGGAGCATCCTGATGAAAAGGGGCATGGAGCATTGTGATTACAGGGGTCTTGGAGCATTGTGATGACAACGGCATGGAGCATTGTTAGGAGAAGACCATGGAACATTCTGATTACATGCGTCATGGAGCTTTGTGATGAAAAGGGCATGGAGCATTGTGATTACAGGGGTCTTGGAGCATTGTGATGACAAGGGTCATGGAGCCTTGTGATGACAAAGCCGTTGAACATTGTGATGGCGGGTGTCATGGAGCACTGTTATGACAGAGGTAATGGAGCATTGTGATGAGAAGAGCATTGAGCATTGGTCTGAAATATTTCATGGATTGTTGTGATGAGAGTGGGCATGGATCATTGTGATGACAAGGGCACGGAACACTGTGATACATGGGTCATGGAGGATTGTAATGACAAGGGCATGGAGCATTGTGATGGGAAGTGCATCGAGCATTGTGATGACAAGTGTCATGGAGCATTGTGATGCCAAGGGCAATGGAGCTCTGTGATGACAATGGTCATGGAGCATTTTGATGACAAGGGTGTGGTGCATTGTGATGAGAAGGGCAGGGAGCATTTTGATGACAGGGTCATGCAGCAATTTGATGAAAAGTGTAATGGAACATTTTGATGACAGGGGTTATAGAACATTGTGATGCCAAGGGTCATGGATCTTTAGGATGAAAAGGGTCATGGAGCATTTTGATGACAGGGGTTATGGAACATTGTGATGTCAGGGGTCATGGAACATTGTGCAGATAAGGGGATGTAGCATTGTGATGACAGGTGTCATGGAACATTGTGATAACAGGGGTGAGGGAGGATTTTGATGACTAGTGGTGGAACATTGTGATATCTCATGTGAGAGAGCATTTGGATGAGAAGTTCATGGAGCATTGTGATTACAAGGTTTAAGGAGCATAGTGATGACAAGGTTGTGGATCATTGTGATGAAAAGTGCATGGCACATTGTGATGACAAAGGTCATGGAGCATTGTTCTGAAAAAGGCATGGAGCATTGTGATGACAAGGGTCACGGAGCATTGTGATGAAAAGTTCATGGAGCATTGTGGTTAAAATGGTCACAGAGCCTTGTGATGACGCGGGCATGGACCGTTGTGATGACAAACGTTATGAAGCATTGTGATGACTGGAGTCACGGGGCATTGTGATGACAGGGGTCATGGAGCATTGTGATGACAAGGGCATGGAGCCCTGTGATGACAGGGGCATGGAACATTGGTCTGACAATTTTCATAGTTGATTGTGATGACAGTGGACATGGTGCATTGTGATGACAAGGGCATGGAGCATTGTGATGACAAGGGCATGGAGTATTGTGAAGACAGGTGTCAGGGAGCATTGTGATGACCTATGTCATGGTCCATTGCGATGACAATGGCATGGAGCATTGTGATGCCAAATGTAATGGAGGATTGTAATGACAAATATAATGGAGCATTGTGATGACTACGGCTTGGAGCATTATGATGACAAGGGCCAATGAGAATTTTCATGACAATGTCGTGAAGCATTGTGATGACAAAGTCCTGGATCATTGTGATGAGAAAACCATGGAGCCTTGTGATGACAAGTCTCATGGAGCATACTGATGAAAAGGGGCATGGAGAATTCTGATTACAGGGGTCTTGGAACATTGTGATAACAAGGGCATGGAGCATTGTGATGACAAGGGCATGGAGCATTGGTCTAATAATTTTCATGGATTATTGTGATGACAGTTGGAATGGCGCATTGTGATGACAAGGGCATGGAGCATTGTGATGACCAGGTCATGCAGTATTGTGAAAAGAGGTGTCACGGAGCATTGTGATGACATATGTATTGGCCCATTGTGATGACAATGGCATGCAGCACTGATGACAAGTGTCATGGAGGATTCTGATGACAAAGGTAATGGAGCATTGTGATGACAATGGCTTGGAGCATAGTGATGACAAGGTTCAGGGAGCATTGTGCTGACAAGTGCATGGAGAATTGTGATGACAAGGGTCATGGAGCATTCTGACGAAAAGCTTGTGGAGTATTTTGATGACAATGGCATGGAGCATTGTGATGAAAACGGCATGGGGATTTGTGATGAAAAATGCATGCAGCCTTTTCGTGACAGTGTTCAAGGAGCATTCTGACGACAAGTGTCATGGAGCATTGTGATGACAAGTGTATTGAGAATTGTGATGACAAAGGTCATGGAGCATTGCGATGAAAAGGGCATGGAGTATTGTGATGACAGGCATCATGGAGCATTGTGATGACAAGTTTTATGGAACATTGTTATCAAAAGTGTTTGGAGCATTGCGATGACAGTGGTCATGGATCATTTTGATTTCAAGGAGCATGTAGCATTGTGATGACAAGGGCATGAAGCAATATGATCCCAAGGTTCATGGAGGATAGTGATGACAATGGTAATGGAGTATTGTGATGACAAGTGCATAGATTATTGTAATGAGAAGGTCATGTAGCATTTTGATGACAAAGGCATGGAGCATTGTGATGACAGGTGTCATGGAGCACTGTGACGACAAGCGTCACGGAGCATTGTGAATACAGGGGTCATGGAGCATTGGGATGGCAAGGGCATGGATCATTGTGATGACAAGCGTCATGGAGTATTGGGCTGAAAATATTCATGGAGTATTGTGATGACAGTGGTCATGGAGCATTGTGATGGCTAGGGAATGGAGCATTGTGATGACAAGAGTCCCAGATCATTGTGTTGTCCGGTGTCATGGAGTGTTGTGATGACAGTGATCATGGAGCATTGTGATGATATTTGTATTGGAGCATTGTGATGAGTAGGTCATGGAGCATTGGGCTGTAAATATTCATGGAGTATTGTGATGACAGGGGTCATGGAGCATTGTGATGACAAGGGAATGGAGCATGGTGAAGACAAGGTCCTGGAGTATTGAGATAAGACCATGGAGACTTGTAATGACAAGTCTCATGGAGCATTCTGATGATAAGGGTCATGGAGCATTGTGATTACAGGTGTCTTGGAGCATTGTGATGACAAGGGCATGGAGCATTTTGAGGAGAAGGCCATGGAACATTCTGATGACATGCGTCATGAAGCTTTGTGATGACAAGGGCATGGAGCATTGTGATTACAGGGGTTTTGGAGCATTGTGATGACAAGGTTCATGGAGCCTTGTGATGACAAGGCCGTGGAACACTGTGATGGCAGGGGTCATGGAGCATTGTTATGACAGATATAATGGAGCATTGTGATAAGAAGGGCATTGAGCATTGGTCTGAAATGTTTCATGGATTATTGTGATGAGAGTGGGCATGGATCATTGTGATGACAAGGGCACGGAACACTGTGATACATGGGTCATGGAGGATTGTAATGACAAGTGCATGGAGCATTGTGATGGGAAGTGCATCGTGCATTGTGATGACAAGTGTCATGGTGCATTGTGATGACAAGGGCATGGAGCCATGTGATGAGAGGTTTCATGGAGAATTGTGATGACAATGACATGGAACATTGTGATGCCAAGGGCCATGGAGCTTTGTGATGACAATGGTCATGGAGCATTTTGATGACAAGGGTGTGGTGCATTGTGATGAGAAGGTCAGGGAGCATTTTGATGACAGGGTCATGCAGCAATTTGATGAAAAGTGCAATGGAACATTTTGATGACAGGGGTTATAGAACATTGTGATGCCAGGGGTCATGGATCTTTAGGATGAAAAGGGTCATGGAGCATTTTGATGACAGGGGTTATGGAACATTGTGATGTCAGGGGTCATGGATCATTGTGCAGATAAGGGGATGTAGCATTGTGATGACAGTGGTCATGGAACATTGTGATAACAGGGGTGAGGGAGGATTGTGATGACTAGTGGTGGAACATTGTGATATCTCATGTGAGAGAGCATTTGGATGAGAAGTTCATGGAGCATTGTGATTACAAGATTTATGGAGCATAGCGATGACAAGGTTGTGGATCATTGTGATGAAAAGTGCATGGCACATTGTGATGATAAGGGTCATGGAGCATTGTTCTGACAAAGGCATGGAGCATTGGGATGGCAAGGGTCATGGAGCATTGTGATGAAAAGTTCATGGAGCATTGTGGTTAAAATGGTCACAGAGCCTTGTGATGACACGGGCATGGACCGTTGTGATGACAACCATTATGAAGCATTGTGATGACTGGAGTCACGGGGCATTGTGATGACAGGGGTCATGGAGCATTGTGATGACAACGGCATGGAGCACTGTGATGACAGGGGCATGGAGCATTGGTCTGACAAGTTTCATAGATGATTGTGATGACAGTGGACATGGTGCATTGTGATGACAAGGGCATGGAGCATTGTGATGACAAGGGCATGGAGTAAGGTGTGAGGGAGCATTGTGATGACATATGTCACGGTCCATTGCGATGAAAATGGCATGGAGCATTGTGATGCCAAATGTAATGGAGTATTGTAATGACAAATATAATGGAGCATTGTTATGACTACAGCTTGGAGCATTATGATGACAAGGGCCATTGAGAATTTTCATGACAATGTCGTGAAGCATTGTGATGACAAGGTCCTGGAGCACTGTGATGAGAAAACCATGGAGCCTTGTGATGACAAGTCTCATGGGGCATACTGATGAAAAGGGGCATGGAGCATTCTGATTACAGGGGTCTTGGAACTTTGTGATAACAAGGGCATGGAGCATTGTGATGACAAGGGCATGGAGCATTGGTCTAATAAGTTTCATGGATTATTGTGATGACAGTTGGAATGGCGCATTGTGATGACAAGGGCATGGAGCATTGTGATGACCAGGTCATGCAGTATTGTGAGAAGAGGTGTCACGGAGCATTGTGATGACATATGTATTAGCCCATTGTGATGACAATGGCATGGAGCATTGTGATGCCAAGTGTCATGGAGGATTCTGATGACAAAGGTAATGGAGCATTGTGATGACAATGGCTTGGAGCATAGTGATGACAAGGTTCAGGGAGCATTGTGCTGACAAGTGCATGGAGAATTGTGATGACAAGGGTCATGGAGCATTCTGATGACAAGCTTGTGGAGTATTTTGATGACAATGGCATGGAGCATTGTGATGAAAACCGCATGGAGCTTTGTGATGAAAAAGGCAAGGAGCCTTTTTGTGACAGGGTTCAAGGAGCATTCTGACGACAAGTGTCAGGGAGCATAGTGATGACAAGTGTATTGAGAATTGTGATGACAAAGGTCATGGAGCATTGTGATGAAAAGGGCATGGAGTATTGTGATGACAGGCATCATGGAGCACTGTGATGAAAAGTGTAATGGAACATTGTGATCACAATGGTTTGGAGCATTGCGATGACACTGGTCATGGATCATTTCGATTTCAAGGAGCATGGAGCATTGTGATGACAAGGGCATGAAGCAATGTGATCCCAAAGTACATGGAGGATAGTGATGACAATGGTAATGCAGTATTGTGATGTCAAGCACATAGAGCATTGTAATGACAAGGTCATGTAGCATTTTGCTGACAAAGGCATGGAGCATTGTGATGACAGGTGTCATGGAGCACTGTGATGACACGCGTCACAGAGCATTGTGAATACAGTGGTCAAGGAGCATTGGGATGACAAGGGCATGGATCATTGTGATGACAAGGGTCATGGAGCATTGGGCTGAAAATGTTCATGGAGTATTGTGATGAAAGGGGTCATGGAGCATTGTGATGACTAGGGAATGGAGCATTGTGAATACAAGAGTCCCGGATCATTGTGTTGTCAGGTGTCATGGAGTGTTGTGATGACAGTGATCATGGAGCATTGTGATGATATTGGTCTTGGAGCATTGTGATGAGAAGGTCATGGGGCATTGGGCTGAAAATGTTCATGGAGTATTGTGATGACAGGGATCAGGGAGCATTGTGATCACAAGGGAATGGAGCATGGTGATGACAAGTTCCTGGAGCATTGTGATGAGATGACCATGGAGACTTGTGATGACAAGTCTCATGGAGCATTCTGATGAAAAGGGGCATGGAGCATTGTGATTACATGGGTCTTGGAGCATTGTGATGACAAGGGCATGGAGCATTGTGTGGAGAAGGCCATGGAACATTCTGATGACATGCGTCATGGAGCTTTGTGATGACAAGGGCATGGAGCTTTGTGATTACAGGGGTCTTGGTGCATTGTGATGACAGAGGTAATGGAGAATTGTGATGAGAAGGGAATGGAGCATTGTGATTACAAAGTTTATGGAGCATTGCGATGACAAATTTCTGGACCGTTGGGATCAAAAGCGTGTGGCACATTGTGATTACAAGTGTCATGGAGCATTTTTCTGACAGAGGCATGGAGCATTGTGATGACAAGTGTCACGGAGCATTGTGATGAAAAGTTCATGGAGCATTGTGGTTACAAAGGTAACAGAGCCTTGTGATGACACGGGTATCGACCACTGTGATGACAAATGTTATGAAGAATTGTGAAGACTGGTGTCAAGGAGCATTGTGATGACAGGGGTCATGGAGCATTGTGATGAACAGGGCATGGAGCATTGTGCTGAGAATAGCATAGAGCATTGTGATGACATGTGTCATGGAGCATTGTGATGACAAGCGTCACGGAGCATTGTGAATACAGGGGTCATGCAGCATTAGGATGACAAGGGATTGGATCATTGTGATGACAAGGGTCATGGAGAATTGGGCTGAAAATGTTCCTGGGGTATTGTGATGACGGGGGACATGGAGCATTGTGATGACAATGGAATGGAGCATGTTGATGACAAGGTCCTGGAGCATTGTGATGAGATGTACAGGGAGACTTGTGATGACAGGTTTCATGGAGCATCCTGATGAAAAGGGGCATGGAGCATTGTGATTACAGGGGTCTTGGAGCATTGTGATGACAACGGCATGGAGCATTGTTAGGAGAAGGCCATGGAACATTCTGATTACATGCGTCATGGAGCTTTGTGATGAAAAGGGCATGGAGCATTGTGATTACAGGGGTCTTGGAGCATTGTGATGACAAGGGTCATGGAGCCTTGTGATGACAAAGCCGTTGAACATTGTGATGGCGGGTGTCATGGAGCACTGTTATGACAGAGGTAATGGAGCATTGTGATGAGAAGAGCATTGAGCATTGGTCTGAAATATTTCATGGATTGTTGTGATGAGAGTGGGCATGGATCATTGTGATGACAAGGGCACGGAACACTGTGATACATGGGTCATGGAGGATTGTAATGACAAGGGCATGGAGCATTGTGATGGGAAGTGCATCGAGCATTGTGATGACAAGTGTCATGGTGCTTTGTGATGACAAGGGCATGGAGCCATGTGATGAGAGGGTTCATGGAGCATTGTGATGACAATGACATGGAGCATTGTGATGCCAAGGGCAATGGAGCTCTGTGATGACAATGGTCATGGAGCATTTTGATGACAAGGGTGTGGTGCATTGTGATGAGAAGGGCAGGGAGCATTTTGATGACAGGGTCATGCAGCAATTTGATGAAAAGTGTAATGGAATATTTTGATGACAGGGGTTATAGAACATTGTGATGCCAGGGGTCATGGATCTTTAGGATGAAAAGGGTCATGGAGCATTTTGATGACAGGGGTTATGGAACATTGTGATGTCAGGGGTCATGGATCATTGTGCAGATAAGGGGATGTAGCATTGTGATGACAGGTGTCATGGAACATTGTGATAACAGGGGTGAGGGAGGATTGTGATGACTAGTGGTGGAACATTGTGATATCTCATGTGAGAGAGCATTTGGATGAGAAGTTCATGGAGCATTGTGATTACAAGATTTATGGAGCATAGCGATGACAAGGTTGTGGATCATTGTGATGAAAAGTGCATGGCACATTGTGATGATAAGGGTCATGGAGCATTGTTCTGACAAAGGCATGGAGCATTGGGATGACAAGGGTCATGGAGCATTGTGATGAAAAGTTCATGGAGCATTGTGGTTAAAATGGTCACAGAGCCTTGTGATGACACGGGCATGGACCGTTGTGATGACAACCATTATGAAGCATTGTGATGACTGGAGTCACGGGGCATTGTGATGACAGGGGTCATGGAGCATTGTGATGACAACGGCATGGAGCACTGTGATGACAGGGGCATGGAGCATTGGTCTGACAAGTTTCATAGATGATTGTGATGACAGTGGACATGGTGCATTGTGATGACAAGGGCATGGAGCATTGTGATGACAAGGGCATGGAGTAAGGTGTGAGGGAGCATTGTGATGTCATATGTCACGGTCCATTGCGATGAAAATGGCATGGAGCATTGTGATGCCAAATGTAATGGAGTATTGTAATGACAAATATAATGGAGCATTGTTATGACTACAGCTTGGAGCATTATGATGACAAGGGCCATTGAGAATTTTCATGACAATGTCGTGAAGCATTGTGATGACAATGTCCTGGAGCACTGTGATGAGAAAACCATGGAGCCTTGTGATGACAAGTCTCATGGAGCATACTGATGAAAAGGGGCATGGAGCATTCTGATTACAGGGGTCTTGGAACTTTGTGATAACAAGGGCATGGAGCATTGTGATGACAAGGGCATGGAGCATTGGTCTAATAAGTTTCATGGATTATTGTGATGACAGTTGGAATGGCGCATTGTGATGACAAGGGCATGGAGCATTGTGATGACCAGGTCATGCAGTATTGTGAGAAGAGGTGTCACGGAGCATTGTGATGACATATGTATTAGCCCATTGTGATGACAATGGCATGGAGCATTGTGATGCCAAGTGTCATGGAGGATTCTGATGACAAAGGTAACGGAGCATTGTGATGACAATGGCTTGGAGCATTGTGATGACAAGTGTCAGGGAGCATTGTGCTGACAAGTGCATGGAGAATTGTGATGACAAGGGTCATGGAGCATTCTGATGACAAGCTTGTGGAGTATTTTGATGACAATGGCATGGAGCTTTGTGATGAAAACCGCATGGAGCTTTGTGATGAAAAAGGCAAGGAGCCTTTTCGTGACAGGGTTCAAGGAGCATTCTGACGACAAGTGTCAGGGAGCATAGTGATGACAAGTGTATTGAGAATTGTGATGACAAAGGTCATGGAGCATTGTGATGAAAAGGGCATGGAGTATTGTGATGACAGGCATCATGGAGCACTGTGATGAAAAGTGTTATGGAACATTGTGATCACAATGGTTTGGAGCATTGCGATGACACTGGTCATGGATCATTTCGATTTCAAGGAGCATGGAGCATTGTGATGACAAGGGCATGAAGCAATGTGATCCCAAAGTACATGGAGTATAGTGATGACAATGGTAATGCAGTATTGTGATGTCAAGCACATAGAGCATTGTAATGACAAGGTCATGTAGCATTTTGCTGACAAAGGCATGGAGCATTGTGATGACAGGTGTCATGGAGCACTGTGATGACACGCGTCACAGAGCATTGTGAATACAGTGGTCAAGGAGCATTGGGATGACAAGGGCATGGATCATTGTGATGACAAGGGTCATGGAGCATTGGGCTGAAAATGTTCATGGAGTATTGTGATGAAAGGGGTCATGGAGCATTGTGATGACTAGGGAATGGAGCATTGTGAATACAAGAGTCCCGGATCATTGTGTTGTCAGGTGTCATGGAGTGTTGTGATGACAGTGATCATGGAGCATTGTGATGATATTGGTCTTGGAGCATTGTGATGAGAAGGTCATGGGGCATTGGGCTGAAAATGTTCATGGAGTATTGTGATGACAGGGATCAGGGAGCATTGTGATCACAAGGGAATGGAGCATGGTGATGACAAGTTCCTGGAGCATTGTGATGAGATGACCATGGAGACTTGTGATGACAAGTCTCATGGAGCATTCTGATGAAAAGGGGCATGGAGCATTGTGATTACATGGGTCTTGGAGCATTGTGATGACAAGGGCATGGAGCATTGTGTGGAGAAGGCCATGGAACATTCTGATGACATGCGTCATGGAGCTTTGTGATGACAAGGGCATGGAGCTTTGTGATTACAGGGGTCTTGGTGCATTGTGATGACAGAGGTAATGGAGAATTGTGATGAGAAGGGAATGGAGCATTGTGATTACAAAGTTTATGGAGCATTGCGATGACAAATTTCTGGACCGTTGGGATCAAAAGCGTGTGGCACATTGTGATTACAAGTGTCATGGAGCATTTTTCTGACAGAGGCATGGAGCATTGTGATGACAAGTGTCACGGAGCATTGTGATGAAAAGTTCATGGAGCATTGTGGTTACAAAGGTAACAGAGCCTTGTGATGACACGGGTATCGACCACTGTGATGACAAATGTTATGAAGAATTGTGAAGACTGGTGTCAAGGAGCATTGTGATGACAGGGGTCATGGAGCATTGTGATGAACAGGGCATGGAGCATTGTGCTGAGAATAGCATAGAGCATTGTGATGACATGTGTCATGGAGCATTGTGATGACAAGCGTCACGGAGCATTGTGAATACAGGGGTCATGCAGCATTAGGATGACAAGGGATTGGATCATTGTGATGACAAGGGTCATGGAGAATTGGGCTGAAAATGTTCCTGGGGTATTGTGATGACGGGGGACATGGAGCATTGTGATGACAATGGAATGGAGCATGTTGATGACAAGGTCCTGGAGCATAGTGATGAGATGTACAGGGAGACTTGTGATGACAGGTTTCATGGAGCATCCTGATGAAAAGGGGCATGGAGCGTTGTGATTACAGGGGTCTTGGAGCATTGTGATGACAACGGCATGGAGCATTGTTAGGAGAAGGCCATGGAACATTCTGATTACATGCGTCATGGAGCTTTGTGATGAAAAGGGCATGGAGCATTGTGATTACAGGGGTCTTGGAGCATTGTGATGACAAGGGTCATGGAGCCTTGTGATGACAAAGCCGTTGAACATTGTGATGGCGGGTGTCATGGAGCACTGTTATGACAGAGGTAATGGAGCATTGTGATGAGAAGAGCATTGAGCATTGGTCTGAAATATTTCATGGATTGTTGTGATGAGAGTGGGCATGGATCATTGTGATGACAAGGGCACGGAACACTGTGATACATGGGTCATGGAGGATTGTAATGACAAGGGCATGGAGCATTGTGATGGGAAGTGCATCGAGCATTGTGATGACAAGTGTCATGGTGCTTTGTGATGACAAGGGCATGGAGCCATGTGATGAGAGGGTTCATGGAGCATTGTGATGACAATGACATGGAGCATTGTGATGCCAAGGGCAATGGAGCTCTGTGATGACAATGGTCATGGAGCATTTTGATGACAAGGGTGTGGTGCATTGTGATGAGAAGGGCAGGGAGCATTTTGATGACAGGGTCATGCAGCAATTTGATGAAAAGTGTAATGGAACATTTTGATGACAGGGGTTATAGAACATTGTGATGCCAAGGGTCATGGATCTTTAGGATGAAAAGGGTCATGGAGCATTTTGATGACAGGGGTTATGGAACATTGTGATGTCAGGGGTCATGGAACATTGTGCAGATAAGGGGATGTAGCATTGTGATGACAGGTGTCATGGAACATTGTGATAACAGGGGTGAGGGAGGATTGTGATGACTAGTGGTGGAATATTGTGATATCTCATGTGAGAGAGCATTTGGATGAGAAGTTCATGGAGCATTGTGATTACAAGGTTTAAGGAGCATAGTGATGACAAGGTTGTGGATCACTGTGATGAAAAGTGCATGGCACATTGTGATGACAAAGGTCATGGAGCATTGTTCTGAAAAAGGCATGGAGCATTGTGATGACAAGGGTCACGGAGCATTGTGATGAAAAGTTCATGGAGCATTGTGGTTAAAATGGTCACAGAGCCTTGTGATGACGCGGGCATGGACCGTTGTGATGACAAACGTTATGAAGCATTGTGATGACTGGAGTCACGGGGCATTGTGATGACAGGGGTCATGGAGCATTGTGATGACAAGGGCATGGAGCCCTGTGATGACAGGGGCATGGAACATTGGTCTGACAATTTTCATAGTTGATTGTGATGACAGTGGACATGGTGCATTGTGATGACAAGGGCATGGAGCATTGTGATGACAAGGGCATGGAGTATTGTGAAGACAGGTGTCAGGGAGCATTGTGATGACCTATGTCATGGTCCATTGCGATGACAATGGCATGGAGCATTGTGATGCCACATGTAATGGAGGATTGTAATGACAAATATAATGGAGCATTGTGATGACTACGGCTTGGAGCATTATGATGACAAGGGCCAATGAGAATTTTCATGACAATGTCGTGAAGCATTGTGATGACAAAGTCCTGGATCATTGTGATGAGAAAACCATGGAGCCTTGTGATGACAAGTCTCATGGAGCATACTGATGAAAAGGGGCATGGAGCATTCTGATTACAGGGGTCTTGGAACATTGTGATAACAAGGGCATGGAGCATTGTGATGACAAGGGCATGGAGCATTGGTCTAATAATTTTCATGGATTATTGTGATGACAGTTGGAATGGCGCATTGTGATGACAAGGGCATGGAGCATTGTGATGACCAGGTCATGCAGTATTGTGAAAAGAGGTGTCACGGAGCATTGTGATGACATATGTATTGGCCCATTGTGATGACAATGGCATGCAGCACTGATGACAAGTGTCATGGAGGATTCTGATGACAAAGGTAATGGAGCATTGTGATGACAATGGCTTGGAGCATAGTGATGACAAGGTTCAGGGAGCATTGTGCTGACAAGTGCATGGAGAATTGTGATGACAAGGGTCATGGAGCATTCTGACGAAAAGCTTGTGGAGTATTTTGATGACAATGGCATGGAGCATTGTGAAGAAAACGGCATGGGGATTTGTGATGAAAAATGCATGCAGCCTTTTCGTGACAGTGTTCAAGGAGCATTCTGACGACAAGTGTCATGGAGCATTGTGATGACAAGTGTATTGAGAATTGTGATGACAAAGGTCATGGAGCATTGCGATGAAAAGGGCATGGAGTATTGTGATGACAGGCATCATGGAGCGTTGTGATGACAAGTTTTATGGAACATTGTTATCAAAAGTGTTTGGAGCATTGCGATGACAGTGGTCATGGATCATTTTGATTTCAAGGAGCATGTAGCATTGTGATGACAAGGGCATGAAGCAATATGATCCCAAGGTTCATGGAGGATAGTGATGACAATGGTAATGGAGTATTGTGATGACAAGTGCATAGATTATTGTAATGAGAAGGTCATGTAGCATTTTGATGACAAAGGCATGGAGCATTGTGATGACAGGTGTCATGGAGCACTGTGACGACAAGCGTCACGGAGCATTGTGAATACAGGGGTCATGGAGCATTGGGATGGCAAGGGCATGGATCATTGTGATGACAAGCGTCATGGAGTATTGGGCTGAAAATATTCATGGAGTATTGTGATGACAGTGGTCATGGAGCATTGTGATGGCTAGGGAATGGAGCATTGTGATGACAAGAGTCCCAGATCATTGTGTTGTCCGGTGTCATGGAGTGTTGTGATGACAGTGATCATGGAGCATTGTGATGATATTTGTATTGGAGCATTGTGATGAGTAGGTCATGGAGCATTGGGCTGTAAATATTCATGGAGTATTGTGATGACAGGGGTCATGGAGCATTGTGATGACAAGGGAATGGAGCATGGTGAAGACAAGGTCCTGGAGTATTGAGATAAGACCATGGAGACTTGTAATGACAAGTCTCATGGAGCATTCTGATGATAAGGGTCATGGAGCATTGTGATTACAGGTGTCTTGGAGCATTGTGATGACAAGGGCATGGAGCATTTTGAGGAGAAGGCCATGGAACATTCTGATGACATGCGTCATGAAGCTTTGTGATGACAAGGGCATGGAGCATTGTGATTACAGGGGTTTTGGAGCATTGTGATGACAAGGTTCATGGAGCCTTGTGATGACAAGGCCGTGGAACACTGTGATGGCAGGGGTCATGGAGCATTGTTATGACAGATATAATGGAGCATTGTGATAAGAAGGGCATTGAGCATTGGTCTGAAATGTTTCATGGATTATTGTGATGAGAGCGGGCATGGATCATTGTGATGACAAGGGCACGGAACACTGTGATACATGGGTCATGGAGGATTGTAATGACAAGTGCATGGAGCATTGTGATGGGAAGTGCATCATGCATTGTGATGACAAGTGTCATGGTGCATTGTGATGACAAGGGCATGGAGCCATGTGATGAGAGGTTTCATGGAGAATTGTGATGACAATGACATGGAACATTGTGATGCCAAGGGCCATGGAGCTTTGTGATGACAATGGTCATGGAGCATTTTGATGACAAGGGTGTGGTGCATTGTGATGAGAAGGTCAGGGAGCATTTTGATGACAGGGTCATGCAGCAACTTGATGAAAAGTGCAATGGAACATTTTGATGACAGGGGTTATAGAACATTGTGATGCCAGGGGTCATGGATCTTTAGGATGAAAAGGGTCATGGAGCATTTTGATGACAGGGGTTATGGAACATTGTGATGTCAGGGGTCATGGATCATTGTGCAGATAAGGGGATGTAGCATTGTGATGACAGTGGTCATGGAACATTGTGATAACAGGGGTGAGGGAGGATTGTGATGACTAGTGGTGGAACATTGTGATATCTCATGTGAGAGAGCATTTGGATGAGAAGTTCATGGAGCATTGTGATTACAAGATTTATGGAGCATAGCGATGACAAGGTTGTGGATCATTGTGATGAAAAGTGCATGGCACATTGTGATGATAAGGGTCATGGAGCATTGTTCTGACAAAGGCATGGAGCATTGGGATGGCAAGGGTCATGGAGCATTGTGATGAAAAGTTCATGGAGCATTGTGGTTAAAATGGTCACAGAGCCTTGTGATGACACGGGCATGGACCGTTGTGATGACAACCATTATGAAGCATTGTGATGACTGGAGTCACGGGGCATTGTGATGACAGGGGTCATGGAGCATTGTGATGACAACGGCATGGAGCACTGTGATGACAGGGGCATGGAGCATTGGTCTGACAAGTTTCATAGATGATTGTGATGACAGTGGACATGGTGCATTGTGATGACAAGGGCATGGAGCATTGTGATGACAAGGGCATGGAGTAAGGTGTGAGGGAGCATTGTGATGACATATGTCACGGTCCATTGCGATGAAAATGGCATGGAGCATTGTGATGCCAAATGTAATGGAGTATTGTAATGACAAATATAATGGAGCATTGTTATGACTACAGCTTGGAGCATTATGATGACAAGGGCCATTGAGAATTTTCATGACAATGTCGTGAAGCATTGTGATGACAAGGTCCTGGAGCACTGTGATGAGAAAACCATGGAGCCTTGTGATGACAAGTCTCATGGGGCATACTGATGAAAAGGGGCATGGAGCATTCTGATTACAGGGGTCTTGGAACTTTGTGATAACAAGGGCATGGAGCATTGTGATGACAAGGGCATGGAGCATTGGTCTAATAAGTTTCATGGATTATTGTGATGACAGTTGGAATGGCGCATTGTGATGACAAGGGCATGGAGCATTGTGATGACCAGGTCATGCAGTATTGTGAGAAGAGGTGTCACGGAGCATTGTGATGACATATGTATTAGCCCATTGTGATGACAATGGCATGGAGCATTGTGATGCCAAGTGTCATGGAGGATTCTGATGACAAAGGTAACGGAGCATTGTGATGACAATGGCTTGGAGCATTGTGATGACAAGTGTCAGGGAGCATTGTGCTGACAAGTGCATGGAGAATTGTGATGACAAGGGTCATGGAGCATTCTGATGACAAGCTTGTGGAGTATTTTGATGACAATGGCATGGAGCATTGTGATGAAAACCGCATGGAGCTTTGTGATGAAAAAGGCAAGGAGCCTTTTCGTGACAGGGTTCAAGGAGCATTCTGACGACAAGTGTCAGGGAGCATAGTGATGACAAGTGTATTGAGAATTGTGATGACAAAGGTCATGGAGCATTGTGATGAAAAGGGCATGGAGTATTGTGATGACAGGCATCATGGAGCACTGTGATGAAAAGTGTTATGGAACATTGTGATCACAATGGTTTGGAGCATTGCGATGACACTGGTCATGGATCATTTCGATTTCAAGGAGCATGGAGCATTGTGATGACAAGGGCATGAAGCAATGTGATCCCAAAGTACATGGAGTATAGTGATGACAATGGTAATGCAGTATTGTGATGTCAAGCACATAGAGCATTGTAATGACAAGGTCATGTAGCATTTTGCTGACAAAGGCATGGAGCATTGTGATGACAGGTGTCATGGAGCACTGTGATGACACGCGTCACAGAGCATTGTGAATACAGTGGTCAAGGAGCATTGGGATGACAAGGGCATGGATCATTGTGATGACAAGGGTCATGGAGCATTGGGCTGAAAATGTTCATGGAGTATTGTGATGAAAGGGGTCATGGAGCATTGTGATGACTAGGGAATGGAGCATTGTGAATACAAGAGTCCCGGATCATTGTGTTGTCAGGTGTCATGGAGTGTTGTGATGACAGTGATCATGGAGCATTGTGATGATATTGGTCTTGGAGCATTGTGATGAGAAGGTCATGGGGCATTGGGCTGAAAATGTTCATGGAGTATTGTGATGACAGGGATCAGGGAGCATTGTGATCACAAGGGAATGGAGCATGGTGATGACAAGTTCCTGGAGCATTGTGATGAGATGACCATGGAGACTTGTGATGACAAGTCTCATGGAGCATTCTGATGAAAAGGGGCATGGAGCATTGTGATTACATGGGTCTTGGAGCATTGTGATGACAAGGGCATGGAGCATTGTGTGGAGAAGGCCATGGAACATTCTGATGACATGCGTCATGGAGCTTTGTGATGACAAGGGCATGGAGCTTTGTGATTACAGGGGTCTTGGTGCATTGTGATGACAGAGGTAATGGAGAATTGTGATGAGAAGGGAATGGAGCATTGTGATTACAAAGTTTATGGAGCATTGCGATGACAAATTTCTGGACCGTTGGGATCAAAAGCGTGTGGCACATTGTGATTACAAGTGTCATGGAGCATTTTTCTGACAGAGGCATGGAGCATTGTGATGACAAGTGTCACGGAGCATTGTGATGAATAGTTCATGGAGCATTGTGGTTACAAAGGTAACAGAGCCTTGTGATGACACGGGTATCGACCACTGTGATGACAAATGTTATGAAGAATTGTGAAGACTGGTGTCAAGGAGCATTGTGATGACAGGGGTCATGGAGCATTGTGATGAACAGGGCATGGAGCATTGTGCTGAGAATAGCATAGAGCATTGTGATGACATGTGTCATGGAGCATTGTGATGACAAGCGTCACGGAGCATTGTGAATACAGGGGTCATGCAGCATTAGGATGACAAGGGATTGGATCATTGTGATGACAAGGGTCATGGAGAATTGGGCTGAAAATGTTCCTGGGGTATTGTGATGACGGGGGACATGGAGCATTGTGATGACAATGGAATGGAGCATGTTGATGACAAGGTCCTGGAGCATAGTGATGAGATGTACAGGGAGACTTGTGATGACAGGTTTCATGGAGCATCCTGATGAAAAGGGGCATGGAGCGTTGTGATTACAGGGGTCTTGGAGCATTGTGATGACAACGGCATGGAGCATTGTTAGGAGAAGGCCATGGAACATTCTGATTACATGCGTCATGGAGCTTTGTGATGAAAAGGGCATGGAGCATTGTGATTACAGGGGTCTTGGAGCATTGTGATGACAAGGGTCATGGAGCCTTGTGATGACAAAGCCGTTGAACATTGTGATGGCGGGTGTCATGGAGCACTGTTATGACAGAGGTAATGGAGCATTGTGATGAGAAGAGCATTGAGCATTGGTCTGAAATATTTCATGGATTGTTGTGATGAGAGTGGGCATGGATCATTGTGATGACAAGGGCACGGAACACTGTGATACATGGGTCATGGAGGATTGTAATGACAAGGGCATGGAGCATTGTGATGGGAAGTGCATCGAGCATTGTGATGACAAGTGTCATGGTGCTTTGTGATGACAAGGGCATGGAGCCATGTGATGAGAGGGTTCATGGAGCATTGTGATGACAATGACATGGAGCATTGTGATGCCAAGGGCAATGGAGCTCTGTGATGACAATGGTCATGGAGCATTTTGATGACAAGGGTGTGGTGCATTGTGATGAGAAGGGCAGGGAGCATTTTGATGACAGGGTCATGCAGCAATTTGATGAAAAGTGTAATGGAACATTTTGATGACAGGGGTTATAGAACATTGTGATGCCAAGGGTCATGGATCTTTAGGATGAAAAGGGTCATGGAGCATTTTGATGACAGGGGTTATGGAACATTGTGATGTCAGGGGTCATGGAACATTGTGCAGATAAGGGGATGTAGCATTGTGATGACAGGTGTCATGGAACATTGTGATAACAGGGGTGAGGGAGGATTGTGATGACTAGTGGTGGAACATTGTGATATCTCATGTGAGAGAGCATTTGGATGAGAAGTTCATGGAGCATTGTGATTACAAGGTTTAAGGAGCATAGTGATGACAAGGTTGTGGATCACTGTGATGAAAAGTGCATGGCACATTGTGATGACAAAGGTCATGGAGCATTGTTCTGAAAAAGGCATGGAGCATTGTGATGACAAGGGTCACGGAGCATTGTGATGAAAAGTTCATGGAGCATTGTGGTTAAAATGGTCACAGAGCCTTGTGATGACGCGGGCATGGACCGTTGTGATGACAAACGTTATGAAGCATTGTGATGACTGGAGTCACGGGGCATTGTGATGACAGGGGTCATGGAGCATTGTGATGACAAGGGCATGGAGCCCTGTGATGACAGGGGCATGGAACATTGGTCTGACAATTTTCATAGTTGATTGTGATGACAGTGGACATGGTGCATTGTGATGACAAGGGCATGGAGCATTGTGATGACAAGGGCATGGAGTATTGTGAAGACAGGTGTCAGGGAGCATTGTGATGACCTATGTCATGGTCCATTGCGATGACAATGGCATGGAGCATTGTGATGCCAAATGTAATGGAGGATTGTAATGACAAATATAATGGAGCATTGTGATGACTACGGCTTGGAGCATTATGATGACAAGGGCCAATGAGAATTTTCATGACAATGTCGTGAAGCATTGTGATGACAAAGTCCTGGATCATTGTGATGAGAAAACCATGGAGCCTTGTGATGACAAGTCTCATGGAGCATACTGATGAAAAGGGGCATGGAGCATTCTGATTACAGGGGTCTTGGAACATTGTGATAACAAGGGCATGGAGCATTGTGATGACAAGGGCATGGAGCATTGGTCTAATAATTTTCATGGATTATTGTGATGACAGTTGGAATGGCGCATTGTGATGACAAGGGCATGGAGCATTGTGATGACCAGGTCATGCAGTATTGTGAAAAGAGGTGTCACGGAGCATTGTGATGACATATGTATTGGCCCATTGTGATGACAATGGCATGCAGCACTGATGACAAGTGTCATGGAGGATTCTGATGACAAAGGTAATGGAGCATTGTGATGACAATGGCTTGGAGCATAGTGATGACAAGGTTCAGGGAGCATTGTGCTGACAAGTGCATGGAGAATTGTGATGACAAGGGTCATGGAGCATTCTGACGAAAAGCTTGTGGAGTATTTTGATGACAATGGCATGGAGCATTGTGATGAAAACGGCATGGGGATTTGTGATGAAAAATGCATGCAGCCTTTTCGTGACAGTGTTCAAGGAGCATTCTGACGACAAGTGTCATGGAGCATTGTGATGACAAGTGTATTGAGAATTGTGATGACAAAGGTCATGGAGCATTGCGATGAAAAGGGCATGGAGTATTGTGATGACAGGCATCATGGAGCGTTGTGATGACAAGATTTATGGAACATTGTTATCAAAAGTGTTTGGAGCATTGCGATGACAGTGGTCATGGATCATTTTGATTTCAAGGAGCATGTAGCATTGTGATGACAAGGGCATGAAGCAATATGATCCCAAGGTTCATGGAGGATAGTGATGACAATGGTAATGGAGTATTGTGATGACAAGTGCATAGATTATTGTAATGAGAAGGTCATGTAGCATTTTGATGACAAAGGCATGGAGCATTGTGATGACAGGTGTCATGGAGCACTGTGACGACAAGCGTCACGGAGCATTGTGAATACAGGGGTCATGGAGCATTGGGATGGCAAGGGCATGGATCATTGTGATGACAAGCGTCATGGAGTATTGGGCTGAAAATATTCATGGAGTATTGTGATGACAGTGGTCATGGAGCATTGTGATGGCTAGGGAATGGAGCATTGTGATGACAAGAGTCCCAGATCATTGTGTTGTCCGGTGTCATGGAGTGTTGTGATGACAGTGATCATGGAGCATTGTGATGATATTTGTATTGGAGCATTGTGATGAGTAGGTCATGGAGCATTGGGCTGTAAATATTCATGGAGTATTGTGATGACAGGGGTCATGGAGCATTGTGATGACAAGGGAATGGAGCATGGTGAAGACAAGGTCCTGGAGTATTGAGATAAGACCATGGAGACTTGTAATGACAAGTCTCATGGAGCATTCTGATGATAAGGGTCATGGAGCATTGTGATTACAGGTGTCTTGGAGCATTGTGATGACAAGGGCATGGAGCATTTTGAGGAGAAGGCCATGGAACATTCTGATGACATGCGTCATGAAGCTTTGTGATGACAAGGGCATGGAGCATTGTGATTACAGGGGTTTTGGAGCATTGTGATGACAAGGTTCATGGAGCCTTGTGATGACAAGGCCGTGGAACACTGTGATGGCAGGGGTCATGGAGCATTGTTATGACAGATATAATGGAGCATTGTGATAAGAAGGGCATTGAGCATTGGTCTGAAATGTTTCATGGATTATTGTGATGAGAGTGGGCATGGATCATTGTGATGACAAGGGCACGGAACACTGTGATACATGGGTCATGGAGGATTGTAATGACAAGTGCATGGAGCATTGTGATGGGAAGTGCATCGTGCATTGTGATGACAAGTGTCATGGTGCATTGTGATGACAAGGGCATGGAGCCATGTGATGAGAGGTTTCATGGAGAATTGTGATGACAATGACATGGAACATTGTGATGCCAAGGGCCATGGAGCTTTGTGATGACAATGGTCATGGAGCATTTTGATGACAAGGGTGTGGTGCATTGTGATGAGAAGGTCAGGGAGCATTTTGATGACAGGGTCATGCAGCAATTTGATGAAAAGTGCAATGGAACATTTTGATGACAGGGGTTATAGAACATTGTGATGCCAGGGGTCATGGATCTTTAGGATGAAAAGGGTCATGGAGCATTTTGATGACAGGGGTTATGGAACATTGTGATGTCAGGGGTCATGGATCATTGTGCAGATAAGGGGATGTAGCATTGTGATGACAGTGGCCATGGAACATTGTGATAACAGGGGTGAGGGAGGATTGTGATGACTAGTGGTGGAACATTGTGATATCTCATGTGAGAGAGCATTTGGATGAGAAGTTCATGGAGCATTGTGATTACAAGATTTATGGAGCATAGCGATGACAAGGTTGTGGATCATTGTGATGAAAAGTGCATGGCACATTGTGATGATAAGGGTCATGGAGCATTGTTCTGACAAAGGCATGGAGCATTGGGATGGCAAGGGTCATGGAGCATTGTGATGAAAAGTTCATGGAGCATTGTGGTTAAAATGGTCACAGAGCCTTGTGATGACACGGGCATGGACCGTTGTGATGACAACCATTATGAAGCATTGTGATGACTGGAGTCACGGGGCATTGTGATGACAGGGGTCATGGAGCATTGTGATGACAACGGCATGGAGCACTGTGATGACAGGGGCATGGAGCATTGGTCTGACAAGTTTCATAGATGATTGTGATGACAGTGGACATGGTGCATTGTGATGACAAGGGCATGGAGCATTGTGATGACAAGGGCATGGAGTAAGGTGTGAGGGAGCATTGTGATGACATATGTCACGGTCCATTGCGATGAAAATGGCATGGAGCATTGTGATGCCAAATGTAATGGAGTATTGTAATGACAAATATAATGGAGCATTGTTATGACTACAGCTTGGAGCATTATGATGACAAGGGCCATTGAGAATTTTCATGACAATGTCGTGAAGCATTGTGATGACAAGGTCCTGGAGCACTGTGATGAGAAAACCATGGAGCCTTGTGATGACAAGTCTCATGGAGCATACTGATGAAAAGGGGCATGGAGCATTCTGATTACAGGGGTCTTGGAACTTTGTGATAACAAGGGCATGGAGCATTGTGATGACAAGGGCATGGAGCATTGGTCTAATAAGTTTCATGGATTATTGTGATGACAGTTGGAATGGCGCATTGTGATGACAAGGGCATGGAGCATTGTGATGACCAGGTCATGCAGTATTGTGAGAAGAGGTGTCACGGAGCATTGTGATGACATATGTATTAGCCCATTGTGATGACAATGGCATGGAGCATTGTGATGCCAAGTGTCATGGAGGATTCTGATGACAAAGGTAACGGAGCATTGTGATGACAATGGCTTGGAGCATAGTGATGACAAGGTTCAGGGAGCATTGTGCTGACAAGTGCATGGAGAATTGTGATGACAAGGGTCATGGAGCATTCTGATGACAAGCTTGTGGAGTATTTTGATGACAATGGCATGGAGCATTGTGATGAAAACCGCATGGAGCTTTGTGATGAAAAATGCATGCAGCCTTTTCGTGACAGGGTTCAAGGAGCATTCTGACGACAAGTGTCAGGGAGCATAGTGATGACAAGTGTATTGAGAATTGTGATGACAAAGGTCATGGAGCATTGTGATGAAAAGGGCATGGAGTATTGTGATGACAGGCATCATGGAGCACTGTGATGAAAAGTGTTATGGAACATTGTGATCACAATGGTTTGGAGCATTGCGATGACACTGGTCATGGATCATTTTGATTTCAAGGAGCATGGAGCATTGTGATGACAAGGGCATGAAGCAATGTGATCCCAAAGTACATGGAGTATAGTGATGACAATGGTAATGCAGTATTGTGATGTCAAGCACATAGAGCATTGTAATGACAAGGTCATGTAGCATTTTGCTGACAAAGGCATGGAGCATTGTGATGACAGGTGTCATGGAGCACTGTGATGACACGCGTCACAGAGCATTGTGAATACAGTGGTCAAGGAGCATTGGGATGACAAGGGCATGGATCATTGTGATGACAAGGGTCATGGAGCATTGGGCTGAAAATGTTCATGGAGTATTGTGATGAAAGGGGTCATGGAGCATTGTGATGACTAGGGAATGGAGCATTGTGAATACAAGAGTCCCGGATCATTGTGTTGTCAGGTGTCATGGAGTGTTGTGATGACAGTGATCATGGAGCATTGTGATGATATTGGTCTTGGAGCATTGTGATGAGAAGGTCATGGGGCATTGGGCTGAAAATGTTCATGGAGTATTGTGATGACAGGGATCAGGGAGCATTGTGATCACAAGGGAATGGAGCATGGTGATGACAAGTTCCTGGAGCATTGTGATGAGATGACCATGGAGACTTGTGATGACAAGTCTCATGGAGCATTCTGATGAAAAGGGGCATGGAGCATTGTGATTACATGGGTCTTGGAGCATTGTGATGACAAGGGCATGGAGCATTGTGTGGAGAAGGCCATGGAACATTCTGATGACATGCGTCATGGAGCTTTGTGATGACAAGGGCATGGAGCTTTGTGATTACAGGGGTCTTGGTGCATTGTGATGACAGAGGTAATGGAGAATTGTGATGAGAAGGGAATGGAGCATTGTGATTACAAAGTTTATGGAGCATTGCGATGACAAATTTCTGGACCGTTGGGATCAAAAGCGTGTGGCACATTGTGATTACAAGTGTCATGGAGCATTTTTCTGACAGAGGCATGGAGCATTGTGATGACAAGTGTCACGGAGCATTGTGATGAAAAGTTCATGGAGCATTGTGGTTACAAAGGTAACAGAGCCTTGTGATGACACGGGTATCGACCACTGTGATGACAAATGTTATGAAGAATTGTGAAGACTGGTGTCAAGGAGCATTGTGATGACAGGGGTCATGGAGCATTGTGATGAACAGGGCATGGAGCATTGTGCTGAGAATAGCATAGAGCATTGTGATGACATGTGTCATGGAGCATTGTGATGACAAGCGTCACGGAGCATTGTGAATACAGGGGTCATGCAGCATTAGGATGACAAGGGATTGGATCATTGTGATGACAAGGGTCATGGAGAATTGGGCTGAAAATGTTCCTGGGGTATTGTGATGACGGGGGACATGGAGCATTGTGATGACAATGGAATGGAGCATGTTGATGACAAGGTCCTGGAGCATAGTGATGAGATGTACAGGGAGACTTGTGATGACAGGTTTCATGGAGCATCCTGATGAAAAGGGGCATGGAGCGTTGTGATTACAGGGGTCTTGGAGCATTGTGATGACAACGGCATGGAGCATTGTTAGGAGAAGGCCATGGAACATTCTGATTACATGCGTCATGGAGCTTTGTGATGAAAAGGGCATGGAGCATTGTGATTACAGGGGTCTTGGAGCATTGTGATGACAAGGGTCATGGAGCCTTGTGATGACAAAGCCGTTGAACATTGTGATGGCGGGTGTCATGGAGCACTGTTATGACAGAGGTAATGGAGCATTGTGATGAGAAGAGCATTGAGCATTGGTCTGAAATATTTCATGGATTGTTGTGATGAGAGTGGGCATGGATCATTGTGATGACAAGGGCACGGAACACTGTGATACATGGGTCATGGAGGATTGTAATGACAAGGGCATGGAGCATTGTGATGGGAAGTGCATCGAGCATTGTGATGACAAGTGTCATGGTGCTTTGTGATGACAAGGGCATGGAGCCATGTGATGAGAGGGTTCATGGAGCATTGTGATGACAATGACATGGAGCATTGTGATGCCAAGGGCAATGGAGCTCTGTGATGACAATGGTCATGGAGCATTTTGATGACAAGGGTGTGGTGCATTGTGATGAGAAGGGCAGGGAGCATTTTGATGACAGGGTCATGCAGCAATTTGATGAAAAGTGTAATGGAACATTTTGATGACAGGGGTTATAGAACATTGTGATGCCAGGGGTCATGGATCTTTAGGATGAAAAGGGTCATGGAGCATTTTGATGACAGGGGTTATGGAACATTGTGATGTCAGGGGTCATGGAACATTGTGCAGATAAGGGGATGTAGCATTGTGATGACAGGTGTCATGGAACATTGTGATAACAGGGGTGAGGGAGGATTGTGATGACTAGTGGTGGAACATTGTGATATCTCATGTGAGAGAGCATTTGGATGAGAAGTTCATGGAGCATTGTGATTACAAGGTTTAAGGAGCATAGTGATGACAAGGTTGTGGATCACTGTGATGAAAAGTGCATGGCACATTGTCATGACAAAGGTCATGGAGCATTGTTCTGAAAAAGGCATGGAGCATTGTGATGACAAGGGTCACGGAGCATTGTGATGAAAAGTTCATGGAGCATTGTGGTTAAAATGGTCACAGAGCCTTGTGATGACGCGGGCATGGACCGTTGTGATGACAAACGTTATGAAGCATTGTGATGACTGGAGTCACGGGGCATTGTGATGACAGGGGTCATGGAGCATTGTGATGACAAGGGCATGGAGCCCTGTGATGACAGGGGCATGGGACATTGGTCTGACAATTTTCATAGTTGATTGTGATGACAGTGGACATGGTGCATTGTGATGACAAGGGCATGGAGCATTGTGATGACAAGGGCATGGAGTATTGTGAAGACAGGTGTCAGGGAGCATTGTGATGACCTATGTCATGGTCCATTGCGATGACAATGGCATGGAGCATTGTGATGCCAAATGTAATGGAGGATTGTAATGACAAATATAATGGAGCATTGTGATGACTACGGCTTGGAGCATTATGATGACAAGGGCCAATGAGAATTTTCATGACAATGTCGTGAAGCATTGTGATGACAAAGTCCTGGATCATTGTGATGAGAAAACCATGGAGCCTTGTGATGACAAGTCTCATGGAGCATACTGATGAAAAGGGGCATGGAGCATTCTGATTACAGGGGTCTTGGAACATTGTGATAACAAGGGCATGGAGCATTGTGATGACAAGGGCATGGAGCATTGGTCTAATAATTTTCATGGATTATTGTGATGACAGTTGGAATGGCGCATTGTGATGACAAGGGCATGGAGCATTGTGATGACCAGGTCATGCAGTATTGTGAAAAGAGGTGTCACGGAGCATTGTGATGACATATGTATTGGCCCATTGTGATGACAATGGCATGCAGCACTGATGACAAGTGTCATGGAGGATTCTGATGACAAAGGTAATGGAGCATTGTGATGACAATGGCTTGGAGCATAGTGATGACAAGGTTCAGGGAGCATTGTGCTGACAAGTGCATGGAGAATTGTGATGACAAGGGTCATGGAGCATTCTGACGAAAAGCTTGTGGAGTATTTTGATGACAATGGCATGGAGCATTGTGATGAAAACGGCATGGGGATTTGTGATGAAAAATGCATGCAGCCTTTTCGTGACAGTGTTCAAGGAGCATTCTGACGACAAGTGTCATGGAGCATTGTGATGACAAGTGTATTGAGAATTGTGATGACAAAGGTCATGGAGCATTGCGATGAAAAGGGCATGGAGTATTGTGATGACAGGCATCATGGAGCGTTGTGATGACAAGTTTTATGGAACATTGTTATCAAAAGTGTTTGGAGCATTGCGATGACAGTGGTCATGGATCATTTTGATTTCAAGGAGCATGTAGCATTTTGATGACAAGGGCATGAAGCAATATGATCCCAAGGTTCATGGAGGATAGTGATGACAATGGTAATGGAGTATTGTGATGACAAGTGCATAGATTATTGTAATGAGAAGGTCATGTAGCATTTTGATGACAAAGGCATGGAGCATTGTGATGACAGGTGTCATGGAGCACTGTGACGACAAGCGTCACGGAGCATTGTGAATACAGGGGTCATGGAGCATTGGGATGGCAAGGGCATGGATCATTGTGATGACAAGCGTCATGGAGTATTGGGCTGAAAATATTCATGGAGTATTGTGATGACAGTGGTCATGGAGCATTGTGATGGCTAGGGAATGGAGCATTGTGATGACAAGAGTCCCAGATCATTGTGTTGTCCGGTGTCATGGAGTGTTGTGATGACAGTGATCATGGAGCATTGTGATGATATTTGTATTGGAGCATTGTGATGAGTAGGTCATGGAGCATTGGGCTGTAAATATTCATGGAGTATTGTGATGACAGGGGTCATGGAGCATTGTGATGACAAGGGAATGGAGCATGGTGAAGACAAGGTCCTGGAGTATTGAGATAAGACCATGGAGACTTGTAATGACAAGTCTCATGGAGCATTCTGATGATAAGGGTCATGGAGCATTGTGATTACAGGTGTCTTGGAGCATTGTGATGACAAGGGCATGGAGCATTTTGAGGAGAAGGCCATGGAACATTCTGATGACATGCGTCATGAAGCTTTGTGATGACAAGGGCATGGAGCATTGTGATTACAGGGGTTTTGGAGCATTGTGATGACAAGGTTCATGGAGCCTTGTGATGACAAGGCCGTGGAACACTGTGATGGCAGGGGTCATGGAGCATTGTTATGACAGATATAATGGAGCATTGTGATAAGAAGGGCATTGAGCATTGGTCTGAAATGTTTCATGGATTATTGTGATGAGAGTGGGCATGGATCATTGTGATGACAAGGGCACGGAACACTGTGATACATGGGTCATGGAGGATTGTAATGACAAGTGCATGGAGCATTGTGATGGGAAGTGCATCGTGCATTGTGATGACAAGTGTCATGGTGCATTGTGATGACAAGGGCATGGAGCCATGTGATGAGAGGTTTCATGGAGAATTGTGATGACAATGACATGGAACATTGTGATGCCAAGGGCCATGGAGCTTTGTGATGACAATGGTCATGGAGCATTTTGATGACAAGGGTGTGGTGCATTGTGATGAGAAGGTCAGGGAGCATTTTGATGACTGGGTCATGCAGCAATTTGATGAAAAGTGCAATGGAACATTTTGATGACAGGGGTTATAGAACATTGTGATGCCAGGGGTCATGGATCTTTAGGATGAAAAGGGTCATGGAGCATTTTGATGACAGGGGTTATGGAACATTGTGATGTCAGGGGTCATGGATCATTGTGCAGATAAGGGGATGTAGCATTGTGATGACAGTGGTCATGGAACATTGTGATAACAGGGGTGAGGGAGGATTGTGATGACTAGTGGTGGAACATTGTGATATCTCATGTGAGAGAGCATTTGGATGAGAAGTTCATGGAGCATTGTGATTACAAGATTTATGGAGCATAGCGATGACAAGGTTGTGGATCATTGTGATGAAAAGTGCATGGCACATTGTGATGATAAGGGTCATGGAGCATTGTTCTGACAAAGGCATGGAGCATTGGGATGGCAAGGGTCATGGAGCATTGTGATGAAAAGTTCATGGAGCATTGTGGTTAAAATGGTCACAGAGCCTTGTGATGACACGGGCATGGACCGTTGTGATGACAACCATTATGAAGCATTGTGATGACTGGAGTCACGGGGCATTGTGATGACAGGGGTCATGGAGCATTGTGATGACAATGGCATGGAGCACTGTGATGACAGGGGCATGGAGCATTGGTCTGACAAGTTTCATAGATGATTGTGATGACAGTGGACATGGTGCATTGTGATGACAAGGGCATGGAGCATTGTGATGACAAGGGCATGGAGTAAGGTGTGAGGGAGCATTGTGATGACATATGTCACGGTCCATTGCGATGAAAATGGCATGGAGCATTGTGATGCCAAATGTAATGGAGTATTGTAATGACAAATATAATGGAGCATTGTTATGACTACAGCTTGGAGCATTATGATGACAAGGGCCATTGAGAATTTTCATGACAATGTCGTGAAGCATTGTGATGACAAGGTCCTGGAGCACTGTGATGAGAAAACCATGGAGCCTTGTGATGACAAGTCTCATGGAGCATACTGATGAAAAGGGGCATGGAGCATTCTGATTACAGGGGTCTTGGAACTTTGTGATAACAAGGGCATGGAGCATTGTGATGACAAGGGCATGGAGCATTGGTCTAATAAGTTTCATGGATTATTGTGATGACAGTTGGAATGGCGCATTGTGATGACAAGGGCATGGAGCATTGTGATGACCAGGTCATGCAGTATTGTGAGAAGAGGTGTCACGGAGCATTGTGATGACATATGTATTAGCCCATTGTGATGACAATGGCATGGAGCATTGTGATGCCAAGTGTCATGGAGGATTCTGATGACAAAGGTAACGGAGCATTGTGATGACAATGGCTTGGAGCATTGTGATGACAAGTGTCAGGGAGCATTGTGCTGACAAGTGCATGGAGAATTGTGATGACAAGGGTCATGGAGCATTCTGATGACAAGCTTGTGGAGTATTTTGATGACAATGGCATGGAGCATTGTGATGAAAACCGCATGGAGCTTTGTGATGAAAAAGGCAAGGAGCCTTTTCGTGACAGGGTTCAAGGAGCATTCTGACGACAAGTGTCAGGGAGCATAGTGATGACAAGTGTATTGAGAATTGTGATGACAAAGGTCATGGAGCATTGTGATGAAAAGGGCATGGAG
This sequence comes from Mesoplodon mirus, assembly GCF_964341445.2. Taxonomy (NCBI): domain Eukaryota; kingdom Metazoa; phylum Chordata; class Mammalia; order Artiodactyla; family Ziphiidae; genus Mesoplodon; species Mesoplodon mirus. The sequence continues at coordinate 545,482 of NW_028295633.1, forward strand.
TATTGTGATGACAGGCATCATGGAGCACTGTGATGAAAAGTGTTATGGAACATTGTGATCACAATGGTTTGGAGCATTGCGATGACACTGGTCATGGATCATTTCGATTTCAAGGAGCATGGAGCATTGTGATGACAAGGGCATGAAGCAATGTGATCCCAAAGTACATGGAGTATAGTGATGACAATGGTAATGCAGTATTGTGATGTCAAGCACATAGAGCATTGTAATGACAAGGTCATGTAGCATTTTGCTGACAAAGGCATGGAGCATTGTGATGACAGGTGTCATGGAGCACTGTGATGACACGCGTCACAGAGCATTGTGAATACAGTGGTCAAGGAGCATTGGGATGACAAGGGCATGGATCATTGTGATGACAAGGGTCATGGAGCATTGGGCTGAAAATGTTCATGGAGTATTGTGATGAAAGGGGTCATGGAGCATTGTGATGACTAGGGAATGGAGCATTGTGAATACAAGAGTCCCGGATCATTGTGTTGTCAGGTGTCATGGAGTGTTGTGATGACAGTGATCATGGAGCATTGTGATGATATTGGTCTTGGAGCATTGTGATGAGAAGGTCATGGGGCATTGGGCTGAAAATGTTCATGGAGTATTGTGATGACAGGGATCAGGGAGCATTGTGATCACAAGGGAATGGAGCATGGTGATGACAAGTTCCTGGAGCATTGTGATGAGATGACCATGGAGACTTGTGATGACAAGTCTCATGGAGCATTCTGATGAAAAGGGGCATGGAGCATTGTGATTACATGGGTCTTGGAGCATTGTGATGACAAGGGCATGGAGCATTGTGTGGAGAAGGCCATGGAACATTCTGATGACATGCGTCATGGAGCTTTGTGATGACAAGGGCATGGAGCTTTGTGATTACAGGGGTCTTGGTGCATTGTGATGACAGAGGTAATGGAGAATTGTGATGAGAAGGGAATGGAGCATTGTGATTACAAAGTTTATGGAGCATTGCGATGACAAATTTCTGGACCGTTGGGATCAAAAGCGTGTGGCACATTGTGATTACAAGTGTCATGGAGCATTTTTCTGACAGAGGCATGGAGCATTGTGATGACAAGTGTCACGGAGCATTGTGATGAAAAGTTCATGGAGCATTGTGGTTACAAAGGTAACAGAGCCTTGTGATGACACGGGTATCGACCACTGTGATGACAAATGTTATGAAGAATTGTGAAGACTGGTGTCAAGGAGCATTGTGATGACAGGGGTCATGGAGCATTGTGATGAACAGGGCATGGAGCATTGTGCTGAGAATAGCATAGAGCATTGTGATGACATGTGTCATGGAGCATTGTGATGACAAGCGTCACGGAGCATTGTGAATACAGGGGTCATGCAGCATTAGGATGACAAGGGATTGGATCATTGTGATGACAAGGGTCATGGAGAATTGGGCTGAAAATGTTCCTGGGGTATTGTGATGACGGGGGACATGGAGCATTGTGATGACAATGGAATGGAGCATGTTGATGACAAGGTCCTGGAGCATAGTGATGAGATGTACAGGGAGACTTGTGATGACAGGTTTCATGGAGCATCCTGATGAAAAGGGGCATGGAGCGTTGTGATTACAGGGGTCTTGGAGCATTGTGATGACAACGGCATGGAGCATTGTTAGGAGAAGGCCATGGAACATTCTGATTACATGCGTCATGGAGCTTTGTGATGAAAAGGGCATGGAGCATTGTGATTACAGGGGTCTTGGAGCATTGTGATGACAAGGGTCATGGAGCCTTGTGATGACAAAGCCGTTGAACATTGTGATGGCGGGTGTCATGGAGCACTGTTATGACAGAGGTAATGGAGCATTGTGATGAGAAGAGCATTGAGCATTGGTCTGAAATATTTCATGGATTGTTGTGATGAGAGTGGGCATGGATCATTGTGATGACAAGGGCACGGAACACTGTGATACATGGGTCATGGAGGATTGTAATGACAAGGGCATGGAGCATTGTGATGGGAAGTGCATCGAGCATTGTGATGACAAGTGTCATGGTGCTTTGTGATGACAAGGGCATGGAGCCATGTGATGAGAGGGTTCATGGAGCATTGTGATGACAATGACATGGAGCATTGTGATGCCAAGGGCAATGGAGCTCTGTGATGACAATGGTCATGGAGCATTTTGATGACAAGGGTGTGGTGCATTGTGATGAGAAGGGCAGGGAGCATTTTGATGACAGGGTCATGCAGCAATTTGATGAAAAGTGTAATGGAACATTTTGATGACAGGGGTTATAGAACATTGTGATGCCAAGGGTCATGGATCTTTAGGATGAAAAGGGTCATGGAGCATTTTGATGACAGGGGTTATGGAACATTGTGATGTCAGGGGTCATGGAACATTGTGCAGATAAGGGGATGTAGCATTGTGATGACAGGTGTCATGGAACATTGTGATAACAGGGGTGAGGGAGGATTGTGATGACTAGTGGTGGAACATTGTGATATCTCATGTGAGAGAGCATTTGGATGAGAAGTTCATGGAGCATTGTGATTACAAGGTTTAAGGAGCATAGTGATGACAAGGTTGTGGATCACTGTGATGAAAAGTGCATGGCACATTGTGATGACAAAGGTCATGGAGCATTGTTCTGAAAAAGGCATGGAGCATTGTGATGACAAGGGTCACGGAGCATTGTGATGAAAAGTTCATGGAGCATTGTGGTTAAAATGGTCACAGAGCCTTGTGATGACGCGGGCATGGACCGTTGTGATGACAAACGTTATGAAGCATTGTGATGACTGGAGTCACGGGGCATTGTGATGACAGGGGTCATGGAGCATTGTGATGACAAGGGCATGGAGCCCTGTGATGACAGGGGCATGGGACATTGGTCTGACAATTTTCATAGTTGATTGTGATGACAGTGGACATGGTGCATTGTGATGACAAGGGCATGGAGTATTGTGAAGACAGGTGTCAGGGAGCATTGTGATGACCTATGTCATGGTCCATTGCGATGACAATGGCATGGAGCATTGTGATGCCAAATGTAATGGAGGATTGTAATGACAAATATAATGGAGCATTGTGATGACTACGGCTTGGAGCATTATGATGACAAGGGCCAATGAGAATTTTCATGACAATGTCGTGAAGCATTGTGATGACAAAGTCCTGGATCATTGTGATGAGAAAACCATGGAGCCTTGTGATGACAAGTCTCATGGAGCATACTGATGAAAAGGGGCATGGAGCATTCTGATTACAGGGGTCTTGGAACATTGTGATAACAAGGGCATGGAGCATTGTGATGACAAGGGCATGGAGCATTGGTCTAATAATTTTCATGGATTATTGTGATGACAGTTGGAATGGCGCATTGTGATGACAAGGGCATGGAGCATTGTGATGACCAGGTCATGCAGTATTGTGAAAAGAGGTGTCACGGAGCATTGTGATGACATATGTATTGGCCCATTGTGATGACAATGGCATGCAGCACTGATGACAAGTGTCATGGAGGATTCTGATGACAAAGGTAATGGAGCATTGTGATGACAATGGCTTGGAGCATAGTGATGACAAGGTTCAGGGAGCATTGTGCTGACAAGTGCATGGAGAATTGTGATGACAAGGGTCATGGAGCATTCTGACGAAAAGCTTGTGGAGTATTTTGATGACAATGGCATGGAGCATTGTGATGAAAACGGCATGGGGATTTGTGATGAAAAATGCATGCAGCCTTTTCGTGACAGTGTTCAAGGAGCATTCTGACGACAAGTGTCATGGAGCATTGTGATGACAAGTGTATTGAGAATTGTGATGACAAAGGTCATGGAGCATTGCGATGAAAAGGGCATGGAGTATTGTGATGACAGGCATCATGGAGCGTTGTGATGACAAGTTTTATGGAACATTGTTATCAAAAGTGTTTGGAGCATTGCGATGACAGTGGTCATGGATCATTTTGATTTCAAGGAGCATGTAGCATTGTGATGACAAGGGCATGAAGCAATATGATCCCAAGGTTCATGGAGGATAGTGATGACAATGGTAATGGAGTATTGTGATGACAAGTGCATAGATTATTGTAATGAGAAGGTCATGTAGCATTTTGATGACAAAGGCATGGAGCATTGTGATGACAGGTGTCATGGAGCACTGTGACGACAAGCGTCACGGAGCATTGTGAATACAGGGGTCATGGAGCATTGGGATGGCAAGGGCATGGATCATTGTGATGACAAGCGTCATGGAGTATTGGGCTGAAAATATTCATGGAGTATTGTGATGACAGTGGTCATGGAGCATTGTGATGGCTAGGGAATGGAGCATTGTGATGACAAGAGTCCCAGATCATTGTGTTGTCCGGTGTCATGGAGTGTTGTGATGACAGTGATCATGGAGCATTGTGATGATATTTGTATTGGAGCATTGTGATGAGTAGGTCATGGAGCATTGGGCTGTAAATATTCATGGAGTATTGTGATGACAGGGGTCATGGAGCATTGTGATGACAAGGGAATGGAGCATGGTGAAGACAAGGTCCTGGAGTATTGAGATAAGACCATGGAGACTTGTAATGACAAGTCTCATGGAGCATTCTGATGATAAGGGTCATGGAGCATTGTGATTACAGGTGTCTTGGAGCATTGTGATGACAAGGGCATGGAGCATTTTGAGGAGAAGGCCATGGAACATTCTGATGACATGCGTCATGAAGCTTTGTGATGACAAGGGCATGGAGCATTGTGATTACAGGGGTTTTGGAGCATTGTGATGACAAGGTTCATGGAGCCTTGTGATGACAAGGCCGTGGAACACTGTGATGGCAGGGGTCATGGAGCATTGTTATGACAGATATAATGGAGCATTGTGATAAGAAGGGCATTGAGCATTGGTCTGAAATGTTTCATGGATTATTGTGATGAGAGTGGGCATGGATCATTGTGATGACAAGGGCACGGAACACTGTGATACATGGGTCATGGAGGATTGTAATGACAAGTGCATGGAGCATTGTGATGGGAAGTGCATCGTGCATTGTGATGACAAGTGTCATGGTGCATTGTGATGACAAGGGCATGGAGCCATGTGATGAGAGGTTTCATGGAGAATTGTGATGACAATGACATGGAACATTGTGATGCCAAGGGCCATGGAGCTTTGTGATGACAATGGTCATGGAGCATTTTGATGACAAGGGTGTGGTGCATTGTGATGAGAAGGTCAGGGAGCATTTTGATGACAGGGTCATGCAGCAACTTGATGAAAAGTGTAATGGAACATTTTGATGACAGGGGTTATAGAACATTGTGATGCCAGGGGTCATGGATCTTTAGGATGAAAAGGGTCATGGAGCATTTTGATGACAGGGGTTATGGAACATTGTGATGTCAGGGGTCATGGATCATTGTGCAGATAAGGGGATGTAGCATTGTGATGACAGTGGTCATGGAACATTGTGATAACAGGGGTGAGGGAGGATTGTGATGACTAGTGGTGGAACATTGTGATATCTCATGTGAGAGAGCATTTGGATGAGAAGTTCATGGAGCATTGTGATTACAAGATTTATGGAGCATAGCGATGACAAGGTTGTGGATCATTGTGATGAAAAGTGCATGGCACATTGTGATGATAAGGGTCATGGAGCATTGTTCTGACAAAGGCATGGAGCATTGGGATGACAAGGGTCATGGAGCATTGTGATGAAATGTTCATGGAGCATTGTGGTTAAAATGGTCACAGAGCCTTGTGATGACACGGGCATGGACCGTTGTGATGACAACCATTATGAAGCATTGTGATGACTGGAGTCACGGGGCATTGTGATGACAGGGGTCATGGAGCATTGTGATGACAACGGCATGGAGCACTGTGATGACAGGGGCATGGAGCATTGGTCTGACAAGTTTCATAGATGATTGTGATGACAGTGGACATGGTGCATTGTGATGACAAGGGCATGGAGCATTGTGATGACAAGGGCATGGAGTAAGGTGTGAGGGAGCATTGTGATGACATATGTCACGGTCCATTGCGATGAAAATGGCATGGAGCATTGTGATGCCAAATGTAATGGAGTATTGTAATGACAAATATAATGGAGCATTGTTATGACTACAGCTTGGAGCATTATGATGACAAGGGCCATTGAGAATTTTCATGATAATGTCGTGAAGCATTGTGATGACAAGGTCCTGGAGCACTGTGATGAGAAAACCATGGAGCCTTGTGATGACAAGTCTCATGGAGCATACTGATGAAAAGGGGCATGGAGCATTCTGATTACAGGGGTCTTGGAACTTTGTGATAACAAGGGCATGGAGCATTGTGATGACAAGGGCATGGAGCATTGGTCTAATAAGTTTCATGGATTATTGTGATGACAGTTGGAATGGCGCATTGTGATGACAAGGGCATGGAGCATTGTGATGACCAGGTCATGCAGTATTGTGAGAAGAGGTGTCACGGAGCATTGTGATGACATATGTATTAGCCCATTGTGATGACAATGGCATGGAGCATTGTGATGCCAAGTGTCATGGAGGATTCTGATGACAAAGGTAATGGAGCATTGTGATGACAATGGCTTGGAGCATAGTGATGACAAGGTTCAGGGAGCATTGTGCTGACAAGTGCATGGAGAATTGTGATGACAAGGGTCATGGAGCATTCTGATGACAAGCTTGTGGAGTATTTTGATGACAATGGCATGGAGCATTGTGATGAAAACCGCATGGAGCTTTGTGATGAAAAAGGCAAGGAGCCTTTTCGTGACAGTGTTCAAGGAGCATTCTGACGACAAGTGTCAGGGAGCATAGTGATGACAAGTGTATTGGGAATTGTGATGACAAAGGTCATGGAGCATTGTGATGAAAAGGGCATGGAGTATTGTGATGACAGGCATCATGGAGCACTGTGATGAAAAGTGTTATGGAACATTGTGATCACAATGGTTTGGAGCATTGCGATGACACTGGTCATGGATCATTTTGATTTCAAGGAGCATGGAGCATTGTGATGACAAGGGCATGAAGCAATGTGATCCCAAAGTACATGGAGTATAGTGATGACAATGGTAATGCAGTATTGTGATGTCAAGCACATAGAGCATTGTAATGACAAGGTCATGTAGCATTTTGCTGACAAAGGCATGGAGCATTGTGATGACAGGTGTCATGGAGCACTGTGATGACACGCGTCACAGAGCATTGTGAATACAGTGGTCAAGGAGCATTGGGATGACAAGGGCATGGATCATTGTGATGACAAGGGTCATGGAGCATTGGGCTGAAAATGTTCATGGAGTATTGTGATGAAAGGGGTCATGGAGCATTGTGATGACTAGGGAATGGAGCATTGTGAATACAAGAGTCCCGGATCATTGTGTTGTCAGGTGTCATGGAGTGTTGTGATGACAGTGATCATGGAGCATTGTGATGATATTGGTCTTGGAGCATTGTGATGAGAAGGTCATGGGGCATTGGGCTGAAAATGTTCATGGAGTATTGTGATGACAGGGATCAGGGAGCATTGTGATCACAAGGGAATGGAGCATGGTGATGACAAGTTCCTGGAGCATTGTGATGAGATGACCATGGAGACTTGTGATGACAAGTCTCATGGAGCATTCTGATGAAAAGGGGCATGGAGCATTGTGATTACATGGGTCTTGGAGCATTGTGATGACAAGGGCATGGAGCATTGTGTGGAGAAGGCCATGGAACATTCGGATGACATGCGTCATGGAGCTTTGTGATGACAAGGGCATGGAGCTTTGTGATTACAGGGGTCTTGGTGCATTGTGATGACAGAGGTAATGGAGAATTGTGATGAGAAGGGAATGGAGCATTGTGATTACAAAGTTTATGGAGCATTGCGATGACAAATTTCTGGACCGTTGGGATCAAAAGCGTGTGGCACATTGTGATTACAAGTGTCATGGAGCATTTTTCTGACAGAGGCATGGAGCATTGTGATGACAAGTGTCACGGAGCATTGTGATGAAAAGTTCATGGAGCATTGTGGTTACAAAGGTAACAGAGCCTTGTGATGACACGGGTATCGACCACTGTGATGACAAATGTTATGAAGAATTGTGAAGACTGGTGTCAAGGAGCATTGTGATGACAGGGGTCATGGAGCATTGTGATGAACAGGGCATGGAGCATTGTGCTGAGAATAGCATAGAGCATTGTGATGACATGTGTCATGGAGCATTGTGATGACAAGCGTCACGGAGCATTGTGAATACAGGGGTCATGCAGCATTAGGATGACAAGGGATTGGATCATTGTGATGACAAGGGTCATGGAGAATTGGGCTGAAAATGTTCCTGGGGTATTGTGATGACGGGGGACATGGAGCATTGTGATGACAATGGAATGGAGCATGTTGATGACAAGGTCCTGGAGCATAGTGATGAGATGTACAGGGAGACTTGTGATGACAGGTTTCATGGAGCATCCTGATGAAAAGGGGCATGGAGCGTTGTGATTACAGGGGTCTTGGAGCATTGTGATGACAACGGCATGGAGCATTGTTAGGAGAAGGCCATGGAACATTCTGATTACATGCGTCATGGAGCTTTGTGATGAAAAGGGCATGGAGCATTGTGATTACAGGGGTCTTGGAGCATTGTGATGACAAGGGTCATGGAGCCTTGTGATGACAAAGCCGTTCAACATTGTGATGGCGGGTGTCATGGAGCACTGTTATGACAGAGGTAATGGAGCATTGTGATGAGAAGAGCATTGAGCATTGGTCTGAAATATTTCATGGATTGTTGTGATGAGAGTGGGCAGGGAGCATTGTGATGACAAGGGCACGGAACACTGTGATACATGGGTCATGGAGGATTGTAATGACAAGGGCATGGAGCATTGTGATGAGAAGGGCATCGAGCATTGTGATAACAAGTGTCATGGTGCTTTGTGATGACAAGGGCATGGAGCCATGTGATGAGAGTGTTCATGGAGCATTGTGATGACAATGATATGGAGCATTGTGATGCCAAGGGTCATGGAGCTTTGTGATGACATTGGTCATGGAGCATTTTGAAGACAAGCGTGTGGTGCATTGTGATGAGAAGGGCAGGGAGCATTTTGATGACAGGGTAATGCAGCAATTTGATGAAAAGTGTAATGGAACATTTTGATGAGAGGGGTTATAGAACATTGTGATGTCAGGGGTCATGGAACATTTTGCAGATAAGGGGATGAAGCATTGTGATGACAGGGGTCATGGAACATTGTGATAACTGGGATGAGGGAGGATTGTGATGACTAGTAATGGAACATTGTGATATCTCATGTGAGAGAGCATTTGGATGAGAAGTGCATGGAGCATTGTAATTACAAGGTTTATGGAGCATAGCGATGAAAAGGTTGTGGATCATTGTGATGAAAAGCGCATGGCACATTGTGATGAAAAGGGTCATGGAACATTGTACTGACAAAGGCATGGAGCATTGTGATGACAAGGGTCACGGAGCATTGTGATGAAAAGTTCATGGAGCATTGTGGTTAAAATGGTCACAGAGCCTTGTGATGATGCGGGCATGGACCGTTGTGATGGCAAGCGTTATGAAGCATTGTGATGAATGGAGTCACGGGGCATTGTGATGACAGGGGTCATGGAGCATTGTGATGACAAGGGCATGGAGCACTGTGATGACAGGGGCATGGAGCATGGGTCTGACAAGTTCCATAGATGATTGTGATGACAGTGCACATGGTGCATTGTGATGACAAGGGCATGGAGCATTATGATGACAAGGTCATGGAGTATTGTGAAGACAGGTGTCAGGGAGCATTGTGATGAAATATGTCATGGTCCATTGCGATGACAATGGCATGGAGCATTGTGATGCCAAATGTAATGGAGGATTGTAATGACAAATATAATGGAGCATTGTTATGACTACGGCTTGGAGCATTATGATGACAAGGGCCATTGAGAATTTTCATGACAATGTCGTGAAGCATTGTGATGACTAGTTCCTGGAGCACTGTGATGAGAAAACCATGGAGGCTTGTGATGACAAATCTCAAGGAGCATACTGATGAAAAGTGGCCTGGAGCATTCTGATTACAGGGGATTTGGAACATTGTGATACAAGGGCATGGAGCATTGTGATGACAAGGGCATGCTGTATTGTGAAGAGAGGTGTCAGGGAGCATTGTGATGACATATGTAATGGCCCATTGTGATGACAAAGGCATGGAGCATTGTGATGCCAAATGTCATGGAGGATTCTGATGACAAATGTAATGGAGCATTGTGATGACAAGGGTTTGGAGCATTGTGATTACAAGGGTCAGGGAGCATTGTGCTGACAAGTGCATGGATAATTGTGATGACAAGAGACATGGAGCATTCTGATGACAAGCTTGTGGAGTATTTTGATGACAATTGCATTGAGCATTGTGATGAAAATGGCATGGGGCATTGTGATGAAAAAGGAATGGAGCCTTTTGGTGACAGGGTTCAAGGAGCACTCTGAAGACAATGTCAGGGATCATTGTGATGACAAGTGTATTGAGAATTGTGATGACAAAGGTCATGGAGCATTGTGATGAAAAGGGCATGGAGTATTGTGATGACAGGCCTCATGGAGCGTTGTGATGAAAAGTGTTATGGAACATTGTGATCACAAGGGTTTGGAGCACTGCGATGACAGAGGTCATGGATCATTTTGATTTCAAGGAACAGGGAGCATTGTGATGACAAGGGCATGAAGCAATGTGATCCCAAGTTTCATGGAGGATTGTGATGACAATTGTAAAGGAGTACTGTGATGACATGCGCAAAGAGCACTGTAATGACAAGGTCATGTAGCATTTTGCTGCCAAAGCATGGAGCATTGTGATGAGAGGTTTCATGGAGCACTGTGATAACAAGCGTCACGGAGCATTGTGAATACAGGGGTCATGGAGCATTGGGATGACAAGGGCATGGATCATTTTGATGACAAGGGTCATGGAGCATTGGGCGGAAAATGTTCATGGAGTACTGTGATGACAGGGGTCATGTAGAATTTTGATTTCATTGTGCTGACAATAGCCGGAATCATGATGATGATTGGCATGATGCATTGTGATGACAGGGTTCATGGAGCATTGAGATGAAGAGGGGCATGGAGCATTGTGATTACTGGGGTCTTGGAGCATTGTGATGACAACGGCATGGAGCACTGTGATGACAGGGGCATGGAGCATTGGTCTGACAAGTTTCATAGATGATTGTGATGACAGTGGACACGGTGCATTGTGATGACAAGGGCATGGAGCATTGTGATGACAAGGGCATGGAGTATTGTGAAGACAGGTGTCAGGGAGCATTGTGATGACATATGTCATGGTCCATTGCGATGACAATCGCATGGAGCATTGTGATGCCAAATGTAATGGAGGATTGTAATGACAAATATAATGGAGCATTGTGATGACTACGGCTTGGAGCATTATGATGACAAGGGCCAATGAGAATTTTCATGACAATGTCGTGAAGCATTGTGATGACACGGTCCTGGAGCATTGTGATGAGAAAACCTTGGAGCCTTGTGATGACAAGTCTCATGGAGCATACTGATGAAAAGGGGCATGGAGCATTCTGATTACATGGGTCTTGGAACACTGTGATAACAAGGGCATGGAGCATTGTGATGACAAGGGCATGGAGCATTGGTCTAATAAGTTTCATGGATTATTGTGATGACAGTTGGAATGGCGCATTGTGATGACAAGGGCATGGAACATTGTGATGACCAGGTCATGCAGTATTGTGAAAAGAGGTGTCACGGAGCATTGTGATGACATATGTATTGGCCCATTGTGATGACAAAGGCATGGAGCATTGTGATGCCAAGTGTCATGGAGGATTCTGATGACAAAGGTAATGGAGCATTGTGATGACAATGGCTTGGAGCATAGTGATGACAAGGTTCAGGGAGCATTGTGCTGACAAGTGCATGGAGAATTGTGATGACAAGGGTCATGAAGCATTCTGATGAAAAGCTTGTGGAGTATTTTTCGACATTGCCATGGAGCATTGTGATGAAAACGGCATGGGGCTTTGTGATGAACAATGCATGCAGCCTTTTCCTGACAGGGTTCAAGGAGCATTCTGATGACAAGTGTCATGGAGCATTGTGATGACAAGTGTATTGAGAACAGTGATGACAAAGGTTATGGAGCATTGTGATGAAAAGGGCTTAGAATATTGTGATGACAAGCATCATGGAGCGTTGTGATGAAAATTGTTATGGTACACTGTGATCACAAGCGTTTGGAGCATTGCGATGACAGAGGTCATGGATCATTTTGATTTCAAGGAACATGTAGCATTGTGATGACAAGGGCATGAAGCAATGTGATCCCAAGGTTCATGGAGGATAGTGATGACAATGGTAATGGAGTATTGTGATGACAAGTGCATAGATTATTGTAATGAGAAGGTCATGTAGAATTTTGATGACAAAGGCATGGAGCATTGTGATGACAGGTGTCATGGAGCACTGTGATGACAAGCGTCACAGAGCATTGTGAATACATGGGTCATGGAGCATTGGGATGACAAGGGCATGGATCATTGTGATGACAAGCGTCATGGAGTATTGGGCTGAAAATATTCATGGAGTATTGTGATGACAGTGGTCACGGAGCTTTGTGATGACTAGGGAATGGAGCATTGTGATGACAAGAGTCCTGGATCATTGTGTTGACAGGTGTCATGGAGTGTTGTGATGACAGTGGTCATGGAGCATTGTGATGAGAAGGTCATGGAGCATTGGGCTGAAAATATTCATGGAGTATTGTGATGACAGTGGTCATGGAGCATTGTGATGACAACGGAATGGAGAATGGTGATGACAAGGTCCTGGAGCATTGTGATGAGAAGTCCATGAAGACTTGTGATGACAAATCTCATGGAGCATTCTGATGAAAAGGGGCATGGAGCATTGTGATTACAGGTGTCTTGGAGCATTGTGATGACAAGGGCATGGAGCATTGTGAGGAGAAGGCCATGGAACATTCTGATGACATGCGTCATGAAGCTTTGTGATGACAAGGGCATGGAGCATTGTGATTACAGGGGTTTTGGAGCATTTTGATGACAAGGGTCTTGGAGCATTGGGATGACAAGGGCATGGATCATTGTGATGACAAGCGTCATGGAGTATTGAGCTGAAAATATTCATGGAGTATTGTGATGACAGTGGTCATGGAGCATTGTGATGACTAGGGAATGGAGCATTGTGATGACAAGAGTCCCGGATCATTGTGTTGACAGGTGTCATGGAATGTTGTGATGACAGTGGTCATGGAACATTGTGATGATATTGGTCTTGGTGCATTGTGATGAGAAGGTCATGGAGCATTGGGCTGAATATATTCATGGAGTATTGTGATGACAGGGGTCATGGAGCATTGTGATGACAACGGAATGGAGCATGGTGATGACAAGGTCCTGGAGCATTGTGATGAGAAGACCATGGAGACTTGTGATGACAAGTCTCATGGAGCATTCTTATGTAAAGGGGCATAGAGCATTGTGATTACATGAGTCTTGGAGCATTGTGATGACAAGGGCATGGAGCATTGTGAGGAGAAGGCCATGGAACATTCTGATGACATGCGTCATGAAGCTTTGTGATGACAAGGGCATGGAGCATTGTGATTACAGGGGTTATGGAGCATTGTGATAACAAGGGTCATGGAGGCTTGTGATGACAAAGCCGTGGAACACTGTGATGGCAGGGGTCATTGATCATTGTTATGATAGAGGTAATGGAGCATTTTGATGAGAAGGGCATTGAGCATTGGTCTGAAATGTTTGATGGATTATTGTGATGAGAGTGGGCATGGAGCATTGTGATGAAAAGGGCACGGAACACTGTGATATATGGGTCATGGAGGATTGTAATGACAAGGGCATGGAGCATTGTGATGGGAAGGGCATCGAGCATTGTGTTGACAAGTGTCATGGTGCTTTGTGATGAAAAGGGCATGGAGCCATGTGATGAGAGGGTTCATGGAGCATTTTGATGACAATGGCATGGAGCATTGTGATGCCAAGGGCCATGGAGCTTTGTGATGACAATGGTCATGGAGCATTTTGATGACAAGGGTGTGGTGCATTGTGATGAGAAGGGCAGGGAGCATTTTGATGACAGGGTCATGCAGCAATTTGATGAAAAGTGTAATGGAATATTTTGATGACAGTGGTTATAGAATATTGTGATGCCAGGGGTCATGGATCTTTGGGATGAAAAGGGTCATGGAGCATTTTGATGACAGGGGTTATGGAACATTGTGATGTCAGGGGTCATGGATCATTGTGCAGATAAGGGGATGTAGCATTGTGATGACAGGGGTCATGGAACATCGTGATAACAGGGGTGAGGGAGGATTGTGATGACTAGTGGTGGAACATTGTGATATCTCATGTGAGAGAGCATTTGGATGAGAAGTTCATGGAGCATTGTGATTACAAGGTTTATGGAGCATAGCGATGACAAGGTTGTGGATCATTTTGATGAAATTGCATGGCACATTGTGATGAGAAAGGTCATGGAGCATTGTTCTGACAAAGGCATGGAGCATTGTGATGACAAGGGTCACGGAGCATTGGGATGAAAATTTCATGGAGCATTGTCGTTAAAATGGTCACAGAGCCTTGTGATGACGCGGGCATGGACCGTTGTGATGACAAACGTTTTGAAGCATTGTGATGACTGGAGTCACGGGGCATTGTGATGACAGGGGTCATGGAGCATTGTGATGACAAGGGCATGGAGCACTGTGATGACAGGGGCATGGAGCATTGGTCTGACAAGTTTCATAGATGATTGTGATGACAGTGGACATGGTGCATTGTGATGACAAGGGCATGGAGCATTGTGATGACAAGGTCATGGAGTATTGTGAAGACAGGTGTCAGGGAGCATTGTGATGACATATGTCATGGTCCATTGCGATGACAATCACATGGAGCATTGTGATGCCAAATGTAATGGAGGATTGTAATGACAAATATAATGGAGCATTGTGATGACTACGGCTTGGAGCATTATGATGACAAGGGCCATTGAGAATTTTCATGACAATGTCGTGAAGCATTGTGATGACACGGTCCTGGAGCATTGTGATGAGAAAACCTTGGAGCCTTGTGATGACAAGTCTCATGGAGCATACTGATGAAAAGGGGCATGGAGCATTCTGATTACATGGGTCTTGGAACACTGTGATAACAAGGGCATGGAGCATTGTGATGACAAGGGCATGGAGCATTGGTCTAATAATTTTCATGGATTATTGTGATGACAGTTGGAATGGCGCATTGTGATGACAAGGGCATGGAGCATTGTGATGACCAGGTCATGCAGTATTGTGAAAAGAGGTGTCACGGAGCATTCTGAAGACATATGTATTGGCCCATTGTGATGACAAAGGCATGGAGCATTGTGATGCCAAGTGTCATGGAGGATTCTGATGACAAAGGTAATGGAGCATTGTGATCACAATGGCTTGGAGCATAGTGATGACAAGGTTCAGGGAGCATTGTGCTGACAAGTGCATTGAGAATTGTGATGACAAGGGTCATGAAGCATTCTGATGAAAAGCTTGTGGAGTATTTTGATGACAATGGCATGGAGCATTGTGATGAAAACGGCATGGGGCTTTGTGATGAACAATGCATGCAGCCTTTTCCTGACAGGGTTCAAGGAGCATTCTGACGACAAGTGTCATGGAGCATTGTGATGACAAGTGTATTGAGAATAGTGATGACAAAGGTCATGGAGCATTGTGATGAAAAGGGCTTAGAATATTGTGATGACAAGCATCATGGAGCGTTGTGATGAAAAGTGTTATGGAACACTGTGATCACAAGCGTTTGGAGCATTGCGATGACAGAGGTCATGGATCATTTTGATTTCAAGGAACATGTAGCATTGTGATGACAAGGGCATGAAGCAATGTGATCCCAAGGTTCATGGAGGATAGTGATGACAATGGTAATGGAGTATTGTGATGACAAGTGCATAGATTATTGTAATGAGAAGGTCATGTAGAATTTTGATGACAAAGGCATGGAGCATTGTGATGACAGGTGTCATGGAGCACTGTGATGACAAGCGTCACAGAGCATTGTGAATACATGGGTCATGGAGCATTGGGATGACAAGGGCATGGATCATTGTGATGACAAGCGTCATGGAGTATTGGGCTGAAAATATTCATGGAGTATTGTGATGACAGTGGTCACGGAGCTTTGTGATGACTAGGGAATGGAGCATTGTGATGACAAGAGTCCTGGATCATTGTGTTGACAGGTGTCATGGAGTGTTGTGATGACAGTGGTCATGGAGCATTGTGATGAGAAGGTCATGGAGCATTGGGCTGTAAATATTCATGGAGTATTGTGATGACAGTGGTCATGGAGCATTGTGATGACAACGGAATGGAGAATGGTGATGACAAAGTCCTGGAGCATTGTGATGAGAAGTCCATGAAGACTTGTGATGACAAATCTCATGGAGCATTCTGATGAAAAGGGGCATGGAGCATTGTGATTACAGGTGTCTTGGAGCATTGTGATGACAAGGGCAGGGAGCATTGTGAGGAGAAGGCCATGGAACATTCTGATGACATGCGTCATGAAGCTTTGTGATGACAAGGGCATGGAGCATTGTGATTACAGGGGTTTTGGAGCATTTTGATGACAAGGGTCTTGGAGCATTGGGATGACAAGGGCAAGGATCATTGTGATGACAAGCGTCATGGAGTATTGGGCTGAAAATATTCATGGAGTATTGTGATGACAGTGGTCATGGAGCATTGTGATGACTAGGGAATGGAGCATTGTGATGACAAGAGTCCCGGATCATTGTGTTGACAGGTGTCATGGAATGTTGTGATGACAGTGGTCATGGAACATTGTGATGATATTGGTCTTGGAGCATTGTGATGAGAAGGTCATGGAGCATTGGGCTGAATATATTCATGGAGTATTGTGATGACAGGGGTCATGGAGCATTATGATGACAACGGAAAGGAGCATGGTGATGACAAGGTCCTGGAGCATTGTGATGAGAAGACCATGGAGACTTGTGATGACAAGTCTCACGGAGCATTCTGATGAAAAGGGGCATGGAGCATTGTGATTAAATGAGTCTTGGAGCATTGTGATGACAAGGGCATGGAGCATTGTGAGGAGAAGGCCATGGAACATTCTGATGACATGCGTCATGAAGCTTTGTGATGACAAGGGCATGGAGCATTGTGATTACAGGGGTTATGGAGAATTGTGATAACAAGGGTCATGGAGGCTTGTGATGACAAGGCCGTGGAACACTGTGATGGCAGTGGTCATGGATAATTGTTATGATAGAGGTAATGGAGCATTTTGATGAGAAGGGCATTGAGCATTGGTCTGAAATGTTTGATGGATTATTGTGATGAGAGTGGGCATGGAGCATTGTGATGAAAAGGGCACGGAACACTGTGATATATGGGTCATGGAGGATTGTAATGACAAGGGCATGGAGCATTGTGATGGGAAGGGCATCGAGCATTGTGTTGACAAGTGTCATGGTGCTTTGTGATGACAAGGGCATGGAGCCATGTGATGAGAGGGTTCATGGAGCATTGTGATGACAATGGCATGGAGCATTGTGATGCCAAGGGCCATGGAGCTTTGTGATGACAATGGTCATGGAGCAGTTTGATGACAAGGGTGTGGTGCATTGTGATGAGAAGGGCAGGGAGCATTTTGATGACAGGGTCATGCAGCAATTTGATGAAAAGTGTAATGGAACATTTTGATGACAGTGGTTATAGAATATTATGATGCCAGGGGTCATGGATCATTGTGCAGATAAGGGGATGTAGCACTGTGATGACAGGGGTCATGGAACATCGTGATAACAGGGGTGAGGGAGGATTGTGATGACTAGTGGTGGAACATTGTGATATCTCATGTGAGAGAGCATTTGGATGAGAAGTTCATGGAGCATTGTGATTACAAGGTTTATGGAGCATAGCGATGACAAGGTTGTGGATCATTGTGATGAAAAGTGCATGGCACATTGTGATGACAAAGGTCATGGAGCATTGTTCTGACAAAGGCATGGAGCATTGTGATGACAAGGGTCACGGAGCATTGGGATGAAAAGTTCATGGAGCATTGTGGTTAAAATGGTCACAGAGCCTTGTGATGACGCGGGCATGGACCGTTGTGATGACAAACGTTTTGAAGCATTGTGATGACTGGAGTCACGGGGCATTGTGATGACAGGGGTCATGGAGCATTGTGATGACAAGGGCATGGAGCACTGTGATGACAGGGGCATGGAGCTTTGGTCTGAGAAGTTTCATAGATGATTGTGATGACAGTGGACATGGTGCATTGTGATGACAAGGGCATGGAGCATTGTGATGACAAGGGCATGGAGTATTGTGAAGACAGGTGTCAGGAAGCATTGTGATGACATATGTCATGGTCCATTGCGATGACAATCGCATGGAGCATTGTGATGCCAAATGTAATGGAGGATTGTAATGACAAATATAATGGAGCATTGTGATGACTACGGCTTGGAGCATTATGATGACAAGGGCCAATGAGAATTTTCATGACAATGTCGTGAAGCATTGTGATGACAAGTTCCTGGAGCATTGTGATGAGAAAACCATGGAGCCTTGTGATGACAAGTCTCATGGAGCATACTGATGAAAAGGGGCATGGAGCATTCTGATTACAGGGGTCTTGGAACACTGTGATAACAAGGGCATGGAGCATTGAGATGACAATGGCATGGAACATTGGTCTAATAAGTTTCATGGATTATTGTGATGACCGTTGGAATGGCGCATTGTGATGACAAGGGCATGGAGCATTGTGATGACCAGGTCATGCAGTATTGTGAAAAGAGGTGTCACGGAGCATTGTGATGACATATGTATTGGTCCATTGTGATGACAATGGCTTGGAGCATTGGGATGCCAAGTGTCATGGAGGATTCTGATGACATAGGTAATGGAGCATTGTGATCACAATGGCTTGGAGCATAGTGATGACAAGGTTCAGGGAGCATTGTGCTGACAAATACATGGAGAATTGTGATGACAATGGTCATGGAGCATTCTGATGACAAGCTTGTGGAGTATTTTGATGACAATGGCATGGAGCAGTGTGATGAAAACGGCATGGGGCTTTGTGATGAAAAATGCATGCAGCGTTTTCCTGACCGGGTTCAAGGAGCATTCTGACGACAAGTGTCATGGAGCATTGTGATGACAAGTGTATTGAGAATTGTGATGACAAAGTTCATGGAGCATTGTGATGAAAAGGGCATGGAGTATTGTGATGACAGGCATCATGGAGCGTTGTGATGAAAAGTGTTATGGAACATTGTGATCACAGGTGTTTGGAGCATTGCGATGACAGAGGTCATGGATCATTTTGATTTCAAGGAACATGTAGCATTGTGATGACAAGGGCATGAAGCAATGTGATCCCAAGGTTCATGGAGGATAGTGATGACAATGGTAATGGAGTATTGTGATGACAAGTGCATAGATTATTGTAATGAGAAGGTCATGTAGCATTTTGATGACAAAGGCATGGAGCATTGTGATGACAGGTGTCATGGAGCACTGTGATGACAAGCGTCACGGAGCATTGTGAATACAGGGGTCATGGAGCATTGGGATGACAAGGGCATGGATCATTGTGATGACAAGCCTCATGGAGTATTGGGCTAAAAATATTCATGGAGCATTGTGAATACAGGGGTCATGGAGCATTGGGATGACAAGGACATGTATCATTGTGATGACAAGTGTCATGGAGCATCGGGCTGAAAAAGTTAATGGAGTATTGTGATGACAGGGGTCATGGAATATTGTGATTACAGGGTTCTTGGAGCATTATGATGACAAGAGTCCCAGATCATTGTGTTGTCACGTGTCATGGAGTGTTGTGATGACAGTGGTCATGGAGCATTTTGATGATATTGCTCATGAAGCATTGTGATGAGAAGGTCATGGAGCATTGGGCTCAAAATATTCATGGATTATTGTGATGACATGGGTCATGGAGCATGGTGATGACAATGTCCTGGAGCATTGTGATGAGATGACCATGGATACTTGTGATGACAAGTCTCGTGGAGCATTCTGATGAAAAGGGGCATGGAGCATTGTGATTACAGGGGTCTTGGAGCACTGTGATGACAAGGGCATGGATCATTGTGAGGAGAAGGCCATGGAACATTCTGATGACATACGTCATGGATTTTTCTGATGACAAGGGCATGGAGCAATGTGATGACAAGGCAGTGGAACATTGTGATGGCAGGGGTCATGGAGCATTGTTATGACAGTGTTAATGGAGCATTGTGATGAGAATGGCATTGACCTTTGGTCTGAAATGTTTCATGGATTATTGTGATGAGAGTGGGCATGGAGCATTGTGATGACAAGGGCACGGTACACTGTGATACTTGGGTCATGGAGGATTGTAATGTGAATGGCATGGAGCATTGTGATGAGAAGGGCATCGAGCATTGTGATGACAAGTGTCATGGAGCTTTGTGATGACAAGGGCATGGAGCCATGTGATGAGAGGGTTCATGGAGCATTGTGATGGCAATGACATGTAGCATTGTGATGCCAACGGTCATGGAGCTTTCTGATGACAAATGTCATGGAGCATTTTGATGACAATTGTATGGTGCATTGTGATGAGAAGGGCAGGGAGCATTTTGATGACAGGGTCATGGAGCAATTTGATTAAAAGTGTAATGGAATATTTTGATGACAGCGGTTATAGAACATTGTGATGCCAGTGGTCATGGCTCTTTGGGATGAAAAGTGTCATGGAGCATTTTGATGAGAGGGGTTTTGGAACATTGTGATGTCAGGGATCATGGAACATTGTGTTCATAGGGGGATGTAGCATTGTGATGACAGGGGTCATGGAACACTGTGATTACAGGGCTGAGGGAGGATTGTGATAACTAGTGATGGAATATGGTGATATCTCAGGTGAGAGAGCATTTGGATGAGAAGTGCATGGATCATTGTGATTACAAGGTTTATGGATCATAGCGATGACAAGGTTGTGGATCATTGTGATGAAAAGCGCGTGGCACATTTTGATGACAAGGGTCATGGAGCATTGTTCTGACAAAGGCATGGAGCACTGTGATGACAAGGGTCAAGGAGCATTGTGATGAAATGTTCATGGATCATTGTGGGTACAAAGGACACAGAGCCTTGTGATGACGCGGGCATGGACCGTTGTGATGACAAACATTATGAAGCATTGTGATGACTGCAGTCACGGAGCATTTGATGACTGGGGTCATGGAGCATTATGATAACAAGGGTATGGAACATTGAGATGACAGGGGAATTGAGTATTGGTCTGAAAATTTTCATAGATTATTTTGATGACAGTGGACATGGTGCACTGTGATGACAAGGGCCTGGGGCATTGTGATGAGAAGGTCATGGAATATTTTGAAGACAGGTGTCAGGGAGCATTGTGATGACATATGTAATAGTCCATTGCGATGACAATGGCAGGGAGTATTGTGATGCAAAATGTAATGGAGGATTGTGATGACAAATATAATGGAGCATTGTGATGACTAGGGCTTGGAGCATTATGATGACAAAACAATGGAGCCATGTGATGACAAGTCTCATGGAGCATACTGATGAAAAAGGGCATGGATCATTGTGATTATAGGCGTCTTGGATCTTTGTGATGACAAGGGCATGGAGCTTTGTGAGGAGAAGACCAAGGAGCATTCTGATGGCATGCACCATTGAGCTTTGTGATGACAAGGGCATGGAGCATCGTGATTACATGGGTCTTGGAGCATTGTGATGAAAAGGGCATGTATCATTGTGATGCAAAAAGCATGGAGACTTGTCATGACAGGGTAAAATGAGCATACAGACAACAAGTGTCAGGGAGCATTTTCATGATAAGTGTATTGAGCATTGTGATGACGAAGGTCATGGAGCATTGTGATGAGAAGACCATGGATAATTGTGATGACGAGCGTCACGGGGCATTGTGATGACAAGTGTTATGGAATATTGTGATCACAAGGGTTTGGAGCATTGATATGACAGAGGTCATGGAGCATTTTGATTTCATTGTGATGACAATAGCAGGAAGCATTATGATGATGGGCATGGTGCATTGTGATGACAGGGTTTATGGGTCATTGAGATAAAAAGGGGCATAGAGCATTGTGATTACAGTGTTCTTGGAGCATTGTGATGAGAAGCGTCATGGAGCCTTGTGATGACAAGGCCATGGAACATCGTGATGGCAGGGGTCATGGATCATTGTTATGACAGGGTTAATGTAGCATTGTAATGTCAAGAGCATGGAGCATTGTGATGAGAAGGTCATGGAGCATTCTGATGACATGTGTCATGGAGCTATGTGAAGACAACGGCATGGAGCAATGTGATGAGAGCTTTCATGGAGCATTTTGATGACAATGAGATGGAACATTGTGATGCCAAGGGTCATGGATCTTAGTGATGACAAAAGTCATGGAGCATTTTGATGGCAAGGGCGTTGTGCATTGTGATGAGAAGGGCAGGGTGCATTGTGATGACAGAGACATGGAGCTATTTGATGAAAAGTGTCATGGAACATTTTGATGACAGGTGTTATGGAACATTGTGATGTCATGGGTCATCGAACATTGTGATGATAAATGCATGTAGCATTGTGATGACAGGAGTCATGGAACATTGTAATGACAGGGGTGAGGGAGTATTGTGACAAATATTGATATAGCATTGTGATATCAGTGGTGAGAGAACATTTTGATGAGAAGTGCATGGAGCATTGTGATGACAAATTTTATGGAGCATTGTGATGACAAGATTGTGGAGCACTATGATGATAAGTGCATGGTGCATTGTGATGACATGTGTCATGGAGCATTGTGCTGACAAGCGCATGGAGCATTGTGATGACCAGGGTCATGGAGCATTGTGCTGAGAAAGGCATAGAGCATTTTGATGACAAGGGTCAAAGAGCAGTGTGATGAAAAGTTCATGGAGCATTGTGGTTAAAAAGGTCACAGAGACTGTTGATGACGAGGGCATGGATCATTGTGATGACAAAGGTCATGAAGCATTGTGATGACTGGAGACACGCAGCATTGTGATGACAGGGGTCATGGAGAATTGTGATAACAAGGGCATGGAACATTGTGGTTACAAGGGCATGGAACATTTGTCTAATAAGTTTCATGGATTATTGCAATGACAGTTGGAATGGCGCATTGTGATGACAAGGGCATGACGCATTGTGGTAACCAGGTCATGCATTATTGTGAAGACAGGTGTCAGCGAGCATTGTGATGACATATGTAATGGCCCATTGTGATGACGATGGCATGGAGCATTGTGATGTCAAGTGTCATGGAGGATTCTGATGACAAAGGTAATGGAGCATTGTGATGACAATGGCTTGGAGCATTGTGAGGACAAGGGTCAATGAGCCTAGTGCTGACAAGTGCATGGAGAATTGTGATGACAATGGTCATGGAGCATTCTGATGACAAGCTTGTGGAGTATTTTGATGACAATGGCATGTAGCATGGTGAAGAAAACGGCATGGGACATTGTGATGAATAAGGCATGGAGCCTTTTCGTGACAGGTTTCATGGAGCATTCTGATGACAAGTGTCAGGGAGCATTGTGATGACAAGTGTATTGAGCATTGTGATGACAAAGTTCATGGAGCATTGTGATGAAAAGGGCATGGAGCATTTTGATGACAGGCATCATGGAGCGTTGTGATGACTAGTGTTATGGACCATTGTGATCACAAGGGTTTGGAGCATTGTGATGACAGATGTCATGGATCATTTTGATTTCAAGGAACATGGAGCATTGTGATGACAAGGGCATGAAGCAACGTGATCCCAAGTTTCATGGAGGATTGTGATGAGAATGGAAATGGAGTATTGTGATGACAAGCGCATAGAGCATTGTAATGACAAGGTCATGTAGCATTTTGCTGACAAAGGCATGGAGCATTGTGATGACATGTGTCATGGAGCACTGTGATGACAAGCGTAACGGAGCATTTTGAATACAGGGGTCATGGAGCATTGGGATGACAAGGGCATGGATCATTTTGATGACAAGTGTCATGGAGCACTGGGCTGAAAATGTTCATGGAGTGTTGTGATGACAGGGGTCATGGAGCATTGTGATGACTAGGGAATGGAGCATTGTGATGACAAGAGTTCCGGATCATTGTGTTTTCAGGTGTCATGGAGTGTTGTGATGACAGTGGTCATGGAGCATTGTGATGATATTGGTCATGTAGCATAGTGATGAGAAGGTCGTGGATCATTGGGCTGAAAATGTTCAAGGATTATTGCGATGACAGGTGTCATGGAGCATTGTGATGACAAGGGGATGGAGCATGGTGATGACAAGTTCCTAGAGCATTGTGATGAGAAGGCCATGGAGATTTGTGATGACAAGTCTCATTGAGCATTGTGCTTACAGGGATCTTGGAGCATTGTTATGACTAGGGCATGGAGCCTTGTGATGAGAAGGCCATGGAGCTTTCTGATGACATGCGTCATGGAGTTTTTTGATGACATGTGATTGGAGCGTTGTTATTACAGGTATCTTGGAGCATTGTGATGAAAAGTTCAAGGATCATTGTGATGAAAAAGGCATGGAGCCTTGTCATGACAGGGTTCAAGGAGCATACTGATGACAAGTGTCAGGGAGCATTGTGATGACAAGTGTATTGAGCATTGTGATGACAAAGGTCATGGAGCATTGTGATGAGAAGACCATGGAAAATCGTGATGACGAGCGTCATGGGGCATTGTGATGACAAGTGTTATGGAATATTGTGTTCACAAGGGTTTGGAGCATTGTTATGACAGAGGTCATGGAGCAATTTGATTTCATTGTGATGACAATAGCATGGAGCATTATGATAATGGGCATGGTGCATTGTGATGACTGGGTTCATGGATCATTGAGATGAAAAGGGGCATACAGCATTGTGATTACAGCGTTTTGGAGCTCTGTGATGAGAAGGGTCATGGATCATTGTGATGACAAGTGTATTGAGCATTGTGATGACAAAGATCATGGAGCATTGTGATAAGAAGACCATGGATAATTGTGATGATGGGCGTCATGGGGTGTTGTGATGATAAGTGTTATGCAACATTGTGATCACAAGTGTTTGGAGCATTATGATGACAGGGGTCATGCAGAATATTGATTTCACTGTGATGACAATAGCTTGAAGCATTATGATGATGGGCATGGTGCATTGTGATGACAGTTTTCATGGAGCCTTGAGATGAAAAGGGGCATGGAACATTGTGATTACAAGGGTCTTGGAGCATTGTGTTGACAAGGGCATGGAGCATTGTGATGAGAAATCCATGGAACATTCTGATGACATGCGTCATGGAGCTTTGTGATGACAAGGCCATTGAGCATTGTGCTTTCAGGGGTCTTGAGCATTGTGATGAGATGTGTCATGGAACCTTGTGATGACAAGGGAGTGGAACATTGTGATTGCAGGGGTCATGGTGCATTGTTATGACAGGGGTAATGGAGCATTGTGATGAGAAAGGTATGGAACATTGGTCTGAAATGTTTCATGGATTATTGTGATGAGAGTGGGCATGGAGCATTGTGATGACAAGTGCACGGAACACTGTGATACATGGGTCATGCAGGATTGTAATGAAAAGGGCATGGAGCATTGTGATGAGAAGGGCATCGAGCATTGTGATGACAAATGTCATGGAGCTTTGTGATGACAAGGGCATGGAGCCATGTGATGAGAGGGTTCAAGGAGCATTGTGATGACAATGACATGGAGCATTGTGATGCCAAGGGTCATGGTGCATTGTGATGACAAGGGCAGGGAGCATTTTGATGACTGGGTCAGGCAGCAATTTGATAAAAATTGTAATGAAATATTTTGAGGACAGTGGTTATATAACATTGTGATGTCAGGGGTCTTGGAGCTATGGGATGAAAGGGTCATGGAGCATTTTGATGACAGGGGTTATGGAACATTGTGATGGCAGTGGTCATGGAACATTGTGATGATAAGGGGAGGTAGCATTGCGATGACTGGGTCATGGAACATTGTGATTACTGGGGTGAGGGAGTATTGTGATGACTAATGATGGAACATTGTCATATCCCTGGTGAGAGAGCATTGTGTTGAGAAGTGCATAGACCATTGTGATTACAAAGTTTATGGAGCATTGCAATGACAAAGTTGTGAACCGTTGTGAGGAAATGCACGTGGCACTTTGTGATGACAATGGTCATGGAGCACTGTTCTGACAAAGACATGGAGCATTGTGATGACAAGGGTCACGGAGAATTGTGATGAAAAGTTTATGGAACATTGTGGTTACAAAGATCACAGAGCCTAGTGATGATGCGGGCATGGACCATTGTGATGACAAACTTTATGAAGCATCGTGATGACTGAAGTCACGGAGCATTGTGATGACAGTGGGCATGGTGCATTGTGATGACAAGGGCATGGAGCATTGTGATGAGATGGTCATGGAGTATTGTGAAGACTGGTGTCAGGGAACATTGTGATGACATATGTCATGTTCCATTGTGATGACAATGGCATGGAGCACTCTGATGCCAAATGTAATGGAGGATTGTGTTGACAAATATAATGGAGCATTGTGATGATTAGGGCTTGGAGCATTATGATGACAAGGGCCATTGAAAATTTTCATGACAAGGTCGTGAAGCATTTTGATGACAATGTCCTGGAGCATTGTAATGACAAAACTATGGAGCCTTGTGATGACAAGTCTCATGGAGCATACTGAAGAAAAGGGGCATGGAGCATTGTGATTACAGCGGTCTTGGAACATTGTGATGACAAGGGCATGGAGCATTCTGAGGAGAAGACCAAGGAGCATTCTGATGGCATGCATCATTGAGCTTTGAGATGAGAAGGGCATGGAGCATTGTGATTACATGGGTCTTGGACATTGTGATGAAAAAGGCGTGGATCATTGTGATGAAAAAAGCATGGAGACTTGTCATGACAGGGTTCAAGGAGCATACAGACAACAAGTGTCAGGGAGCATTTTGATAAAAAGTGTATTGAGCATTGTGATGACGAAGGTCATGGAGCATTGTGATGAGAAGACCATGGATAATTTTGATGACGAGCGTCATGGGGCATTGTAATGACAAGTGTTATGGAATATTGTGATCACCAGGGATTGCAGCATGGTTATGACAGAGGTCATGGAACATTTTGATTTCTTTGTTATGACAATCGCATGAAGCATTATGATGAAGGGCATGGTGCATTGTGATGACAGGGTTCATGGATCATTGAGATGAAAAGGGGCATAGAGCAGTGTGATTAGAGGGTTCTTGGAGCATTTGAATGAGAAGGGTCATGGAGCATTGTGATGACAAGGCAATGGAACATTGTGATGGCAGGAGTCATGCAGCATTGTTATGACAGGGGTAATGGAGAATTGTGATGGCAAGGGCATGGAGCATTGTGATGAGGAGCCCATGGAGCATTCTGATGACATGTGTCATGGAGCTATGTGAAGACAACGGCATGGAGCAATGTGATGAGAGTGCTCATGGAGCACTGTGATGACAATGACATGGAGCATTGTGATGCCAAGGGTCATGGATCTTTGTCATGACAAATGTCATGGAGCATTTTGACGGCAAGGGCGTTGTGCATTTTGATGAGAAGGGCAGGGAGCATTGTGATGACAGGATCATGAAGCAATTTGATGAAAAGTGTCATGGAACATTTTGATGACAGGTGTTATGGAACATTGTGATGTCATGGGTCATCGAACATTGTGATGATAAGTGCATGTAGCATTGTGATGAGAGGAGTCATGGAACAATGTGATGACAGGGGTGAGGTGTTATGGTGACAAATAGTGATGTAGCATTTTGATATCTGTGGTGAGAGAGCATTTGGATGAGATGTGCATGGATCATTGTGATGACAAATATTAAGGAGCATTGTGATGACAAGATTGTGGAGCACTGTGATGACAAGTGCATGGAACATTGAATGACAAGGGTCAAAGAGCATTGTGATGAAAATTTCATGGAGCACTGTGGTTAAAAAGGTCACAGAGACTGTTGATGATGAGGGCATGGACCATTGTGAGGAAAAAGGTCATGAAGCATTGTGAAGACTGGAGTCACGGAGCATTGTGATGACAGGGATCATGGAGCATTGTGATGACAGTGGCATGGAGCATTGTGATGACAAGTGCATGGAACATTGGTCTAATAAGTTTCATGGATTATTGCGATGACATTTGGAATGGCGCATTGTGATGACAAGGGCATGGAGCATTGTGAGGAACAGGTCAGGCAGTATTGTGAAGACAAGTGTCAGGGAGCATTGTGATGACATATGTAATGGCCCATTGTGATGACAATGGCATGGAGCATTGTGATGCCAAGTGTCATGGAGGATTCTGATGACAAAGGAAATGGAGCATTGTGATGACAATGGCTTGGAGCATTGTGATGACAAGGTTCAGGGAGCACTGTGCTGACAAGTGCATGGAGAATTGTGATGACAAGGGTCATGGAGCATTCTGATGACAAGCTTGTGGAGTATTTTGATGACAATGGCATGGAGCATTGTGATGAAAACGGCATGGGGCATTGTGATGGAAAAGGCATGGACACTTTTCGTGACAGGGTTCAAGGAGCATTCTGATGAAAAATGTCAGTGAGCATTATGATGACAAGTGTATTGAGAATTGTGATGACAAAGGTCATGGAGCATTGTGATGAAAAGGGCATGGAGTATTGTGATGAGAGGCATCATGGAGCATTGTGATGACAAGTGTTATGGAACACTGTGATCACAAGGGTTTGGCGCATTGTGATGACAGAGGTCATGGATCATTTTGATTTCAAGGAGCATGGAGCATTGTGATGACAAGGGCATGAAGCAACGTGATCCCAAGGTTCATGGAGGATTGTGATGACAATGGAAATGGAGTATTGTGATGACAAGCGCATAGAGCATTGTAATGACAAGGTCATGTAGCATTTTGTTGACAAAGGCATGGAGCATTGTGATGACATGTGTCATGGAGCACTGTGTTGACAAGCGTAACGGAGCATTGTGAATACAGGGGTCATAGAGCATTGGGATGACAAGGGCATGGATCATTTTGATGACAAGGGTCATGGAGCACTGGGCTGAAAATGTTCATGGAGTGTTGTGATCACAGGGGTCATGGAGCATTGTGATTACTAGGGAATGGATAATTGTGATGACAAGAGTCCCGGATCATTGTGTTTTCAGGTGTCATGGAGTGTTGTGATGACAGTGGTCATGGAGCATTGTGATGATATTGGGCATGGAGCATTTTGATTAGTAGATCGTGGAGCCCTGGGCTGAAAATATTCATGGATTATTGTGATGACAGGGCTCAATGAGAATTGTGATGACAAGGGCATGGAATATTGTGATGAGAAGGACATGAAGCATTCTGATGACTTGCGTTATGGAGCATTTTGATGACAAGGGCATGGAGCTTTGTGATTACAGGAATCTTGGAGCATTGTGATGAAAATGGCATGGATTATTGTGATGAAAAAGGCATGGAGCCTGGTCATGACAGGGTTCAAGGAGCATACTGACGCCAAGTGTCAGGGAGCATTTTGATGAGAAGTTTATTGAGCATTGTGATGACAAAGTTCATGGGGCATTGTAATGAGAAGACAATGGATAATTGTGATGATGAGCATCATGGGGTGTTGTGATGATAAGTGTTATGCAACATTGTGATCACAACGGATTGGAGCATTATGATGACAGAGGTCATGGAGAATATTGATTTCATTGTGATGACAATAGCCTGAAGCATTATGATGATGGGCATGGTGCATTGTGATGAAAGGGTTCATGGAGCATTGAGATGAAAAGGGTTATGGAGCATTGTGATTACAAGCGTCTTGGGGCAGTGTGATGACAAGGGCATGGAGCATTTTGATGAGAAGGCCATGGAACATTCTGATGACATGCGTCATGAAGCTTTATGATGACAAGGGCATGAAGCATTGTGGTTTCAGGGGTCTTGAGCATTGTGATGACAAGTGTCATGGAACCTTGTGATGACTAGGCCGTGGAACATTGTGATGGCAAGGGTCATGGTGCATTGTTATGACAGGGGTAATGGAGAATTTTGATGACAAGGCACGGAACACTGTGATACTTAGGTCATGCAGGATTGTAATGACAAAGGCATGGAGCATTGTGATGAGAAAGGCATCGAGCATTGTGATGACAAATGTCATGGAGCTTTGTGATGACAAGGGCATGGAGCAATGTGATGAAAGTTTCCATGGTGCATTGTGATGACAAGGACATGGAGCATTGTGATGCCAAGTGTCATGGAGCTTTGTGATGACAAAGTCCATGGAGCATTTTGTTGGCAAGGGCGTTGTGCATTGTGATGAGAAGGGCAGGGAGCATTGTGATGACGGTGTCATGGAACATTGTGATGACAGGGGTGAGGGAGTATTGTGACAAATAGTGATATAGCATTGTGATATCCGTGGTGAGAGAGCATTTCGATGAGAAGTGCATGGAGCATTCTGATGACAAATTTTAAGGAGCATTGTGATGACAAGATTGTGGAGCACTGTGCTGACAAGTGCATGGTGCATTGTGATGACATGTGTCATTGAGCATTGTGCTGACAAGCGCATGGAGCATTGTGACATCAAGGGTCATGGAGCATTGGGATGAAATGTTCATGGAGAATTGTGGTTAAATAGGTCACAAAGCCTTGTTTTGACGAGTGTATGAACCATTGTGATGACAAAGGTCATGAAGCATTGTGATGACTGGAGTCATGGAGCATTGGGATGACAGGGGTCATGGAGAATTGTGATAACAAGGGCATGGAGCATTGTGATGACAAGGGCATGGAACATTTGTCTAATAAGTTTCATGGATTATTGCGATGACAGTCGGAATGACGCATTGTGATGAAAAGGGCATGGACCATTGTGGTGACCAGGTCATGCAGTATTGTGAAGACAGGTGTCAGGGAGCATTGTGTTGACATATGTAATGGCCCATTGTGATGACGATGGCATGGAGCATTGTGCTGTCAAGTGTCATGGAGGATTCTGATGACAAAAGTCATGGAGAATTGTGATGACTTTGGCTTGGAGCATTGTGATGACAAGGGTCAGGGAGCATTGTGCTGACAAGTGCATGGAGAATTGTGATGACAAGGGTCATGGAGCATTCTGATGACAAGCTTCTGGAGTATTTTGATGATAATGACATGGAGCATTGTGATGAAAACCGCATGGTGCTTTGT
This sequence comes from Mesoplodon mirus, assembly GCF_964341445.2. NCBI lineage: Eukaryota > Metazoa > Chordata > Mammalia > Artiodactyla > Ziphiidae > Mesoplodon > Mesoplodon mirus. The sequence continues at coordinate 576,909 of NW_028295633.1, forward strand.
GATGAAGAAGGCATAGAGCATTTTCGTTACAGGTTTCAAGGAGCATTCTGACGACAAGTGTCAGCGAGCATTGTGATGACATGTGTATTGAAAATTGTGATGAGAAAGGTCATGGAGCATTGTGATGAAAAGGGCATGGAGTATTGTGATGACAGGCATCATGGATCGTTGTGATGACAAGTGTTATGGAACATTGTGATCACAAGTGTTTGGAGCATTGTGATGACAGAGATCATGGATTATTTTGATTTCAAGGAGTATGGAGCATTTTGATGACAAGGGCATGAAGCAATGTGATCCCAAGTTTCATGGAGGATTGTGATGACAATGGAAATGGAGGATTGTGATGACAAGCGCATAGAGCATTGTAATGACAAGGTCATGTACCATTTTGCTGACAAAGCCATGGAGCATTGTGATGACATGTGTCATGGAGCACTGTGATGACAAACGTCACGGAGCATTGTGAATACAGGGGTCATGGAGCATTGGCATGACAAGGTCCTGGAGCATTGTGATGAGAAGTCCATGGAGACTTGTGATGACACGTCTCATGGAGCATTCTGATGAAAAGGGGCATGGAGCATTGTGATTACTGGGATCCTGGAGCATTGTGATGACTAGGGCATGGAGCATTGTGAGGAGAAGGCCATGGAGCAATCTGATGACATGCGTCATGGAGTTTTGTGATGACAAGGGCATGGAGCATTTGTGATTACAGGGATTTTGGAGCATTGTGATGAAAAATGCATGGATCATTTTTTATGAAAAAGACATGGAGCCTTGTCATGACAGGGTTCAAGGAGCATACTGACGACAAGTGTCAGGGAGCATTGTGATGACAAGTGTATTGAGCATTGTGATGACAAAAATCATGGAGCATTGTGATGAGAAGACCATGGATAATTGTGATGATGAGCGTCATTGGGTGTTGTGATGATAAGGTTTATGGAACATTGTGATCACAAGGGTTTGGAGCATTATGATGACAGAGGTAAAGGAGAATATTGATTTCATTGTGATGACAATAGCCTGAAGCATTATGATGATGGTCATGGTGCATTGTGATGACAGGGTTCATGGGGCATTGAGATGAAAAGGGGCATGGAGCATTGTGATTACAAGGGTCTTGGAGCATTGTGATGACAAGGGCATGGAGCATTGTGATGAGAAGGCCATGGAACATTCTGATGACTTGCGTCATGGAGCATTGTGATGACAAGGGCATGGAACATTGTGATTTCAGTGGTCTGGAGCATTGTGATGACAAATCTCATGGAACCTTGTGATGACTAGGCCGTGTAACATTGTGATGGCAAGGGCCATGGTGCATTGTTATGACAGGTGTAATGGAGCATTTTGATGAGAGGGGCATGGAACATTGGTCTGAAATTTTTCATGGATTATTTTGATGAGAGTGGGCATGGAGCATTGTGATGACAAGGGCACGGAACACTGTGATACATGGGTCATGCAGGATTGTAATGACAAGGGCATGGAGCATTGTGAAGAGAAAGGCATCAAGCACTGTGATAACAAGTGTCATGGAGCTTTGTGATGACAAGGGCATGGAGCAATATGATGAGAGGATTCATGGAGCATTGTGATGACAATTACATGGAGCATTGTGATGCCAAGGGTCATGGAGATTTGTGATGACAAGTCATGGAGAATTTTGATGACAAGGGCATGGTGCATTGTGATGAGAAGTGCAGGGAGCATTTTGATGACCAGGTCATGCAGCAATTTGATAAAAAGTATAATGGAACATTTTGATGGCAGGGGTATAGAACATTGTGATGTCAGGGGTCATGGAACATTGGGATGAAAAGGGCATGGATGATTGTGATGACAAGGGTCATGGAGCATTGGGCTGAAAATGTTCATGGAGTATTGTGATGACCGGGGTCATGGAGCATTGTGATGACAGAGGTCATGGAGAATTTTGATTTCATTGTGCTGACAATAGCCGGAAGCATTATGGTGATGGGAATGGTGCATGGTGATGACAGTGTTCATGGAGCATTGTGATGAAAAGGGGCATGGAGCATTGTGATTATAGGGAACATGGAGCACTGTGATGACAAGGGCATGGAACATTTTGATGAGAAGGACATGGAACATTCTGATGGCATATGTCATGGAGCTTTGTGATGACAAGTGCATGGAGCATTGTGATCACAGGGGACTTGGAGCACTGTGATGACTAGTGTCATGGAGCCTTGTGATGACAATGCCGTTGAATATTGTGAATGCAGGTGTCATGGAGCATTGTTTTGACAGGGGTAATGGAGCATTGTGATGAGAATGGCATGTAGCATTGTGATTACAAGGTTTATGGAGCATTACCATGACAAAATTGTGGACCGTTGTGATGAAAAGCGTGTAGCACATTGTGATGACAAGGGTCAGGGAGCATTTTTCTCACAAAGGCATGGAGCATTTGAAGACAAGTGTCACGGAGCATTGTGATGAAAATTTCATGGAGCATTGTGGTTATAAAAGTCACAGAGCCTTGTGATGACGCGGCCATGGACCACTGTGATGACAAACGTTATGAAGCATTGTGATGACTGGAGTCACAGAGCATTGTGATGACAGTGGTCATGGAGCATTTTGATGAAAAGGGCATGGAGCATTGTGGTGACAGGGGCATGGAGCTTTGGTCTGACAAGTTTCATAGATTATTGTGATGACAGTGGACATGGTGCATTGTGATGACAAGGGCATGGATCATTGTGATGAGACGGTCATGGAGTATTGTGAAGACAGGTGTCAGGGAGCATTGTGATGACATATGTCATGGTCCATTGCAATGACAATGGCATGGAGCATTGTGATGCCGAATGTAATGGAGGACTGTGATGACAAATATAATGGAGCTTTGTGATGACTAGGGCTTGGAGCATTATGATGACAAGGGCCATTGAGAATTTCCGAAACAAGGTCGTGAAGCATTGTGATGACAAGGTCCGGGAGCATCGTGATGAGAAATCCATAGAGACTTGGGATGACAAATCTCTTGGAGCATATTGATGAAAAGGGGCATGGACCATTTTAATTACAGGGGTCTTGGAACATTGTGATAACATGGGCATGGAGCATTGTGAGGAGAAGGCCAAGGTGCATTCAGAAGACATGTTTCATTGAGCTTGTGATGACAAGGGCATGGAGCATTGTGTTTAAATGGGTCTTGGAGCATTGTGATGAAAAGGGCATGGATCATTGTGATGAAAAAGGCATGGAGCCTTGACATGACAGGGTTCAAGGAGCATACAGACAACAAGTGTCAGGGAGCATTTTGATGACAAGTGTATTGAGCATCGTGATGACAAAGGTCATGGAGCATTGTGATGAGAAGACGATGGATAATTGTGATGACGAGTGTCATGGGGCACTGTGATAACAAGTGTTATGGAATATTGTGATCACAAGGGTTTGGAGCATTGTTATGACAGAGGTCATGGAGCATTTTGATTTCATTGTGATGACAATAGCATGAAGCATTATGATGATGGACATGGTGCATTGTGATGACAGGGTTCATGGATCATTGAGATGAAAAGGGGCATGGAGCATTGTGATTACACGGGTCTTGGAGCATTGTGATGAGAAGGGTCATGGAGCCTTGTGACGACAAGGCCACGGAACATCGTGATGGCAGGTGTCATGGAGCATTGTTATGACAGGTGTAATGGAGCATTGTGATGGCAAGTGCATGGAGCATTGTGATGAGAAGGCCATGGAGCATTCTGATGACATGTGTCATGTAGCTTTGTGATGACAAGGGCATGGAGCAATGTGATGAGAGCGTTCATGGAGCATTGTGATGACAATGACATGGAGCATTGTGACGGCAAGTGTCATGGATCTTTGTGATGACAAAGTCATGGAGCATTTTGATGACAAGTGTGTTGTGCATTGTGATGAGAAGGGCAGGGAGCATTGTGATGACAGGGTCATGGAGCATTTTGATGAAAAAGTTCATGGAGCATTTTGATGACAGTGGATTAGGAGCATTGTGATGTCAGGGGTCATCGAACTTTGTGATGATAATTGCATGTAGCATTGTGATGACAGGAGTCATGGAACACTGTGATAACAGGGGTGAGGGAGTATTGTGACGAATAGTGATGTAACATTGTGATATCTGTGGTGAAAGAGCATTTTGATGAGAAGAGCATGGAGCATTGTGATGACAAGGTTTATGGATAATTGTGATGACAAGATTGTGGAGCACTATGATGACAAGTGCATGGTGCATTGTGATGACATGTGTCATGGAGCATCGTGCTGACAAGCACATGGAGCATTGTGATGACAAGGGTCATGGAGCATTGTGATGACAATGGCATAGAGAATTGTGATGACAAGGTTCAAAGAGCATTGTGATGAAAAGTTCATGGAGCTTTGTGATGACAAGGGTCATGGAGCATTGTGATGACAATGGCATCAAGCATTGGTCTAATAAGTTTCATGGATTATTGCGATGACTGTTGGAATGGTGCATTGTGGTGACAAGGGCATGGAGCATTTTGATGACCAGGTCATGCATTATTGTGAAGACTGGTGTCAGGTCCTACCTGGTGGCGCAGTGGTTGAGAGTCCGCCTGCCGATGCAGGGGATACGGGTTCGTGCCCCGGTCTGGGAGGATCCCATATGCCGCGGAGCGGCTGGGCCCGTGGGCCATGGCCGCTGGGCCTGCGCGTCCGGAGCCTGTGCTCCACAACGGGAGAGGCCACAAGAGTGAGAGGCCCGCATACGGAAAAAAAAAAAAAAAAAAAAAAAAAGACTGGTGTCAGGGAGCATTGTGTTGACATATGTAATCACCAATTGTGATGACAATGGCATGGAGCATTGTGATGCCAAGTGTCATGGAGGATTCTGATGACAAACGTAATTGTGCATTGTGATGACAATAGCTTGGAGCATTGAGATGACAAGGTTCAGGGAGCATTGTGCTGACAAGTGCATGGAGTATTGTGATGACAAGTGTCATGGAGCACTGTGATGAGAAGGACATGGATCATTGTGATGAAAAAGGAATGGAGCCTTGTCATGACAGGGTTCAAGGAGCATACAGACAACAAGTGTCAGGGAGCATTTTGATGACAAGTGTAATGAGCATTGTGACGACAAAGGTCATGGAGCATTTTGATGAGAAAACCATGGATAATTGTGATGACGAGTGTCATGGGGCACTGTGATGACAGGAGTTATGGAATATTGTGATCACAAGGTTTTGGAGCATTTTTATGACAGAGGTCATGGAGCATATTGATTTCATTGTGATGACAATAGCCTGAAGAATTATGATGATGGGCATTGTGCATTGTGATGACACGGTTCATGGATCATTGAGAAGAAAAGGGGCATGGAGCATTGTGATTACAGGGGTCTTGGAGCATTGTGATGAGAAGGGTCATGGAGCCTTGTGAGGACAAGGCCATGGAACATCGTGATGGCAGTTGTCATGGAGCATTGTTATGACAGGGGTAATGGAGCATTGTGATGGCAAGCAAATGGAGCATTGTGATGAGAAGGCCATGGAACATTCTGATGACATGTGTCATGGAGCTTTGTGATGACAAGGGCATGGAGCAATGTGATAAGAGCGTTCATGGAGCATTGTGATGACAATGACATGGAGCATTGTGATGCCTAGTGTCATGGATCTTTGTGATGACAAAAGTCATGGAGCATTTTGTTGACAAGTGTGTTGTGCATTGTGATGAGAAGGGCAGGGAGCATTGTGATGACAGTGTCATGGAGCAATTTGATGAAAATTGTCATGGAACATTTTGATGACAGGGGTTATGGAACATTGTGATGTCAGTGGTCATGGAGCATTTGGATGAAAAGGGTCATGGAGCATTTTGATGACAGGGGTTATGGAGCATTGTGATGACAGGTGTCATCAAACATTGTGATGAAAAGTGCATGTAGCATTGTGATGACAGGGGTCATGGAACATTGTGATAACAGGGGTGAGGGAGTATTGTGACGAATAGTGATATAATATTTTGATATCTGTGGTGAAAGAGCATTTGGATGAGAAGTGCATGGAGCATTGTGATGACAAGGTTTATGGAGCATTGTGATGACAAGATTGTGGAGCACTGTGATGACAAGCGCATGGTGCATTGTGATGACATGTGTCATGGAGCATCTTGCTGACAAGCGCATGGAGAATTGTGATGACAAGGGTCAAGGAGCTTTGTGCTGAGAAAGGCATAGAGAATTGTGATGACCAGATTCAAAGGGCATTGTGATGAAAACTTCATGGAGCATTTTGATGACAATGGTCAAGGAGCATTGTGATGACAAGGGCATCGGAAATTGGTCTACTAAGTTTCAAGGACTATTGCGATGACTGTTGGAATGGTGCATTGTGGTGACAAGGGCATGGAGCATTGTGATAACCATGTCATGCAGTATTGTGAAGACTGGTGTCAGGGAGCACTGTTTTGTCATATGTAATGGCCCATTGTGATGACAATGGCCTGGAGCATTGTAATGCCAAGTGTCATGGAGGATTTTGATGACATGGGTAATGGAGCATTGTGATGACAATGGCTTGGAGCATTGAGAAGACAAGCGTCAGGGAGCATATTGCTGACAAGTGCATGGAGAATTGTGATGACAAGGGTCATGGAGCATTCTCATGACAAGCTTGTGGAGTATTTTGATGACAGTGGCTTAGAGCACTGTGATGAAAACGGCATGGGGCATTGTGTTGAACAAGGCATGGAGGCTTTTCGTGACAGGGTTCAAGGAGCATTCTGACTAGTGTCAGGGAGCATTGTGATGACAAGTGTATTGAGAATTTTGATGACAAAAGTCATGGAGCATTGTGATGAAAAGTGCATGGGGTATTGTGATGACAGGCATCATGGAGCGTTGTGATAACAAGTGTTATGGAACATTTTGATCACAAGGGTTTGGAGCATTGTGATGACAGAGGTCATGGATCATTTTGATTTCAAGGAGCATGGAGCATTGTGATGAAAAGGGCTTGAAGCAATGTGATCCCAAGTTTCATGGAGGATTTTGATGAAAATGGTAATGGAGTATTGTGATGACAAGCGCATAGAGCATTGTAATGACAAGTTCATGTAGCATTTTGCTGACAAACACATGGAGCATTGTGATGACAGGTGTCATGGAGCACTGTGATGACAAGCATCACGGAGCACTGTGAATACAGGGGTCATGGAGCATTGGGATGACAAGGGCATGCATGATTGTGATGACAAGGGTCATGGATCATTGGGCTGAAAATGTTCATGGAGTATTGTGATGACAGGGGTCATGGAGCATTGTGATAACAGAGGTCATGGAGCATTTTGATTTCATTTTGATGACAATAGCATGAAGCATTATGATGATGGGCATGGTGCATTGTGATGACAGGGTTCATGGATCATTGAGATGAAATGGGGCATGGAGAATTGTGATTACAGGGGTCTTGGAACATTGTGATGACAAGTATCATGGAGCCTTGTGATGACAAGGCCGTGGAACATGGTGATGGCAGGGGTCATGGAGCATTGTTATGACAGGGGTCATGGAGCATTGTGATGAGAAGGGCATGGAGCATTGTGATTACAAGGTTTATGGAGCATTACCATAACAAATTTGTGGACTGTTGTGATGAAAAGCACGTAGCACATTGTGATGACAAGGGTCATGGAGCATTGTTCTGACAAAGGCATGGAGCATTTTGATGACAAGGGTCACGGAGCATTGTGATGAAAAGTTCATGGAGCACTGTGGTTATAAAGGTCACAGAGCCTTGTGATGACGCGGGCATGGACCATTGTAATGACAAATGTTATGAATCATTGTTATGACTGGAGTCACGGAGCATTGTGGTGACAGGGGTCAAGGAGTACTGTGATGACAAGGGCATGGAGCATTGTGATGACAAGGGCATGGAGCATTGTGATGACAGGCGCATGGATCATTGGTCTGAAAAGTTTCATAGATTATTGTGATGACAGGGGACATGGTGCATTGTGATGACAAGGGCATGGCTCATTGTGATGAGAAGGTCATGGAGTATTGTGAAGACAGGTGTCAGAGAGCATTGTGATGACATATGTCATGGTCCATTGCGATGAGAATGGCAGGGAGCATTGTGATGCCAAATGTAATGGAGGATTGTGATGACAAATATAATGGAGCATTGTGAGGACTAGGGCTTGGATCATTATGATGACAAGGGCCATTGAGAATTTTCAGGACAATGTCGTGAAGCATTGTGATGATAAGGTCCTGGAGCATTGTGATGAGAAAAACATGGAGGAATGTGATGACAACTCTCTTGGAGCATACTGATGAAAAGGGGCATGGACCATTGTGATTACAGGGGTCTTGGAGCATTGTGATGACAAGAGCATGGAACACTGTGAGGAGAAGGCCATGGAACATTCTGATGACATGCGTCATGGAGCTTTGTGATGACATTGGTATGGAGCATTGTGAGGATAAGGCGAAGGAGTATTTTGAAGACATGTGTCACTGAGCTTTGTGATGACAAGGGCATGTAACACTGTGATTGCAGGGTTCTACGAGCATTGTGATGAAAAGGGCATGGATCATTGTGATGGAAAAGGCATGGAGCCTTGTCATGACAGGGTTCAAGGAGCATACTGACGACAAGTGTCAGGGAGCATTTTGATGACAAGTGTATTGAGAATTGTGATGAGAAAAGTCATGGAGCCTTGTGATGACAAGGCCATGGAACATCGTAATGGAAGGGGTCATGGAGCATTGTTATGACAGGGGTAATGGAGCACTGTGATGGCAAGGGAATGGAGAGTTGTGATGAGAAGGCCATGGAGCTTTCTGATGACATGTGTCATGGAGCTTTGTGAAGACATGGGCATGGAGCAATGTGATGAGAGCATTCATGGAGCATTGTGATGACAATGACATGGAGCATTGTTATGCCAAGGGTCATGGATATTTGTGATGACAAAAGTCATGGAGCATTTTGATGGCAAGGGCGTTGTGCATTGTGATGAGAAGAGCAGGGAGAATTGTGATGACAGGTTCATGGAGCAATTTGATGAAAATTGTCATGGAACATTTTGATGACATATGTTATGGAAAATTGTGATGTCAGGGGTCATCGAACATTGTGATGATAAGTGCATGTAGCATGGTGATGACAGGAGTCATGGAACATTGTGATGACAGGGGTGAGGGAGTATTGTGACAAATAGTGATGTAGCATTTTGATATCAGTGGAGAGAGAGCACTTTGATGAGAAGTGCATGGAGCATTATGATGACAATGTTTATGGAGCATTGTGATGACAAGATTGTAGAGCACTGTGATGACAAGCACATGGTGCATTGTGATGACATGTGTCATGGAGCATTGTGCTGACAAGCACATATAGCATTGTGATGACAAGGGTCATGGAGCATTGTGCTGAGAAAGGTATAGAGCATTGTGATGACAAGGGTCAAAGAGCACTGTGATGAATAGTTCATGGAGCATTGTGGTTAAATTGGCCACAGAGACTGTTGATGATGAAGGCATGGACCATTGTGATGACAAAGGTCATGAAGCATTGTGATGACTGGAGTCACGGAGTACTGTGATGACAGGGGTCATGGAGGACTGTGATATCAAGGGCATGGAGCATTGTGATGACAAGGGCATGGATCATTGTGATGGCCAGGTCATGCAGTATTGTGAAGACAGCTATCCGGGTGCATTGTGATGACATATGTAATGGCCCATTGTGATTACAATGGCATGGAGCATTGTGATGCCAAGGGTCATGGAGGATTCTCATGACAAAGGTAATGGAGCATTGTGATGACAATGGCTGGGAGCATTGTGATGACATGGGTCAGGGAGCATTATGCTGACAAGTGCATGGAGAATTGTGATGACAAGGGTCAAGGAGCATTCTGATGACAAGCTTGTGGAGTATTGTGATGACAATGGCATGTAGCATTTTGATGAAAACGGCATGGGTCATTGTGATGAAACTGTTATGGGGCCTTTTCGTGACAGTGTTCAAGGAGCATTCTGATGACAATGTCAGGGAGCATTGTGATGACATGTATATTGAGAATTGTGATGACAAAGGTCATGGAGCATTGTGATGAAAAGGGCATGGAGTATTGTGGTGACAGGCATCATGGAGCGTTTTGATGACAAGTGTTATGGAACATTGTGATCACACGGGTTTGGAGCATTGTGATGACGGAGGTCATGGATCATTTTGAGTTCAAGGAGCATGGAGCATTGAGATGACAAGGGGATGAAGCAATGTGATCCCAAGGTTCATGGAGGATTGTGATGACAATGGAAATGGAGTATTGTGATGACTAGCGCATAGAGCATTGTAATGAAAAGGTCATGTAGCATTCTGCTGACAAAGTCATGGAGCATTGTGGTGAAATGTGTCATGGAGCACTGTGATGAAACCCGTCATTGAGCATTGTGAATACAGGGGTCATGGAGGATTGGCATGACAAGGGCATGGATCATTGTGATGACAATGGTCATGGAGCACTGGGCTGAAAATGTTCATTGACTGTTGTGATGACAGGGTTCATGGAGCATAGTGATGAGTAGAGAATGGAGCATTGTGATGACAAGAGTCCCGGATCATTGTGTTGTCAGGAGTCATGGAGTGTTGTGATGACACTTGTCATGGAGCATTGTGATGATATTGGCCATGGAGCATTGTGATGTGTAGGTCGTGGATCATTGGGCTGAATATGTTAATGGATTATTGTGATGACAAGGGTCATGGAGCATTGTATGACAACGGAATGGAGAATGGTGATGATAAGGTCCTGGAGCACTGTGATGAGATGACCATGGAGACTTGTGATGACAAGTCTCACGGAGCATTCTGATGAAAAAGGGCATGGAACATTGTGATTACAGGGGTCTTGGAGCATTGTGATGACTAGGGCATGGATCATTGTGATGGGAAGGCCATGGAGCATTCTGATGACATGCTTCATGGAGTTTTGTGATGACAAGCACATGGATCATTGTGATTACAGTGATCTTGGAGCATTGTGATGAAAAGGGCACGGAGCATTGTGATGAAAATGCATGGAGACTTGTCATGACAGGGTTCAAGGAGCATACTGACGACAAGTGTCAGGGAGAATTGTGATGACAAGAGTATTGAGCATTGTGATGACAAAGATCATGGAGCATTGTGATGAGAAGACCATGGATAATTGTGATGATGAGCGTCATAGGGTGTTGTGATGATAAGTGTTATGGAACATTGTGATCACAAGGGTTTGGAGCATTATGATGACAGAGGTCATGGAGCATTTTGATTTAATTGTGATGACAATAGCCTGAAGCATTATGATGATGGGCATGGTGCATTGTGATGACAGGGTTCATGGAGCATTGAGATGAAAAGGGGCATGGAGCATTGTGATTACAGGGGTCTTGGGTCATTGTGATGACAAGGACATGGAGCATTGTGATGAGAAGTCCATGGAACATTCTGATGACATGTGTCATTGACCTTTGTGATGAAAAGGGCATGGAGCATTGTGATTACAGGGGTCTTGGAGCATTGTGATGGCAGGGGTCATGGAGCATTGTTATGACAGAGTTAATGGAGCATTGTTATGAGAAGGGCATTGAGCATTGGCCTGAAAGGTTTCATGGATTATTGTGATGAGAGTGGGCATGGAGCATTGTGATGACAAGGGCATGGAACACTGTGATACATGCGTCATGGAGGATTGTGATGAAAATGGCATGGAGCATTTTGATGAGAAGTGCATCGAGCATTGTGATGCCAAGTGTCATGGAGCTTTGTGATGACAAGTGCATGGAGCAATGGGATGAGAGGGTTCTTGGAGCATTGTGATGACAATGACATGGAGCATTGTGTTGCCAAGGGTCCTAGAGCTTTGTGATGACAAATGTCATGGAGCATTTTGATGACAAGCGTGTGGTGCATTGTGATGAGAAGGTGAGGGATCATTTTTTTTTAATGGTTTAATAAAATTTGTTAGGGCCATTTTTAGAAATGTTTTTATTATAGATTTTTTTAAACCCATTATTTATTTATTTATTTATCTATCTATTTATTTATTTATTTATTTATTTATTTATTTATTTATGGCTGTGTTGGGTCTTCGTTTCTGTGCGAGGGCCTTCCCTAGTTGTGGCAAGTCGGTGTCACTCCTCATCACGGTGCGCGGGCCTTTCATTATCGTGGCCTCGCTTGTTGCGGAGCACAGGCTCCAGACGCGCAGGCTCAGTAATTGTGGCTCACGGGGCTTGCTGCTCCGTGGCATGTTCGATCTTCCCAGACCAGGGCTCGAACCCATGTCCCCTGCACTGGCAGGCAGACTCTCAACCACTGCACCACCAGGGAAGCCCGCATAAGGTGAGGGATCATTTTGATGACAGGGTCATGCAGCAATTTGTTGAAAAGTGTAATGGAACATTTTGTTGACAGGGGTTACAGAACATTGTGATGCCATGGGTCATGGAGCGTTGGGATGAAAAGTGTCATGGAGCATTTTGATAGGGCTTATGGAACATTGTGATGAAAGTGGGGTCCTGGAACATTGTGATTACAGGGTTGAGGGAGGATTGTGATGACTAGTGATGGAACATAGTGATATCTCAGGTGAGAGAGCATTTGAATGAGAAGTGCATGGAGCATTGTGATTACAAGTTTTATGGAGCATAGCGATGACAAGGTTGTGGATCATTGTGATGAAAAGCGTGTGGCACGTTGTGATGACAAGGGTCATGGAACATTGTTCTGACAAAGGCATGGAGCATTGTGATGACAAGGGTCACGGAGCATTGTGATGAAAAGTTCATGGAGCATTGTGGTTACAAAGGTCAGAGAGCCTTGTGATGACGCGGGCATGGACCATTTTGATGACAAACGTTATGAAGCAATGTGATGACTGGATTCACGGAGCATTGTGATGACAGGGGTCATGGAGCATTGTGATGACAAGAGCATGGAACATTGTGATGACAGGGACATGGAGAGTTGTGGTGACAAGTTTCAGAGATTATTGTGATGACAGTGGAAATGGTGCATTGTGATGACAAGGGCATGGAGCATTGTGATGAGAAGGTCATGGAGTATTGTGAAGAGAGCTGTCAGAGAGCATTGTGATGATATATGTCATGGTCCATTGCGATGACAATGGCAGGGAGCATTGTGATGAAAAGTTCATGGAGCATTGTGGTAACAAAGGTAACAGAGCCTTGTGATGATGTGGGCATGGACCACTGTGATGACAAATGTTATGAAGCATTGTGATGACGGGAGTCACAGAGCATTGTGATGACAGGGGTCATGAAGCTCTGTGATGAAAAGGGCAAGGAGCATTGTGCTTAGAAAGGCATACAGCATTGTGATGACAAGGATCAAAGAGCATTGTGATAAAAAGTTAATGGAACATTGTGGTTAAAAAGGTCACAGAGACGGTTGATGATGAGGGCATGGACCATTGTGAGGAAAAAGGTCATGAAGCATTGTGATGACTGGAGTCACGGAGCATTGTGATAAAAAGGGCATGGAGAATTTTGATGACAAGGGCATGGAGCATTGCTTTAATAAGTTTCATGGATTATTGCGATGACAGTTGGAATGGCGCATTGCGATGAGAAGGGCATGGAGCATTGTGATGACCCGGTCATGCAGTATTGTGAAGACAGGTGTCAGAGAGCATTGTGATGAGATATGTAATGGCCCATTGTGATGACAATGGCATGGAGCATTGTGATGCCAAGTGTCATGGAGGATTCTGATGACAAAGGTAATGGAGCATTGCGATGACAATGGCTTGTAGCATTGTGATGACAATGGTCAGGGAGCATTGTGCTGACAAGTGCATGGAGAATTGTGATGACAAGGGTCATGGAGCATTCTGATGACAAGCTTGTGGAGTATTTTGATGACAATGGCATGGAGCATTGTGATGAAAACAGCATTGGGCATTGTGATGAAAATGGCATGGAGCCTTTTCGTGACAGGTTTCAAGGAGCATTCTGACGACAAGTTTCAGGAAGCATTGTAATGACAAGTGTATTTAGAATTGTGATGACAAAGGTCATGGAGCATTGTGAGGAAAAGTCCATGGAGTATTGTGATGAGAGGCATCATGGAGCGTTGTGATGACAAGTGTTATGGAACATTGTGATCACAAGGGTTTGGAGCATTGTGATGACAGAGGTCATGGATCATTTTGATTTCAAGGAGCATGGAGCACTGTGATGACAAGCGCATGAAGCAATGTGATCCCAAGGTTCCTGGAGGATTGTGATGACAATGGTAATGGAGTATTGTGATGATAAGTGCATAGAGCATTATAATGAAAATGTCATGTAGCATTTTGCTGACAAAGGCATGGAGCATTGTGATGACATGTGTCATGGAGCACTGTGATGACACCCGTCATGGAGCATTGTGAATACAGGGGTCATGGAGCATTGGGATGACAAGGGCATGGATCATTGTGATGACAAGGGTCATGGAGCATTGGGCTGAAAATGTTCATGGAGTATTGTGATGACAGGGGTCATGGAGGATTTTGATGACAGAGGTCATAGAGAATTTTGATTTCATTGTGCTGACAATAGCCAGAAGTATTATGATGATGGGCATGATGCACTGTGATGACAGGGTTCATGGACCATTGATATGAAAAGGGGCATGGAGCACTGTGATTACAGGTGTCTGGGAGCATTGTGATGAAAAGGGCATGGAGCATTTTGATGAGAAGGCCATGGAACATTCTGATGACATGTGTCATGTAGCTTTGTGATGACAAGGTCATAGAGCATTGTGATTACAGTGTTCTTGGGGCATAGTGATGAGAAGGGTCATGGAGCCTTGTGATGAAAAGACCATGGATCATCGTGTTGGCTTGGGACATGGAGCATTTTTATGACAGTGGTAATTGAGCTTTGTGATGGCAAGGGCATAGAGCATTGCGATGAGAAGGCCATGGAACATTCTGATGACATGTATTATGGAGCTTTGTGATGACAAGGGCATGGAGCAATGTGATGACAAAGACATGGATCATTGTGATGCCAAGCATCATGGATCTTTGTGATGACAAATGTCATGGAGCATTTTGATGACAAGGGCGTTGTGCATTGTGATGAGAAGGGCAGGAGCATTGTGATGAAAGGGTCATGGAGCAATTTGATGAAATGTGTCATGGAGCATTTTGATGACAGGGGTTATGGAACATTGAGATGTCAGTTGTCATGGAGCATTTTGATGAAAAGGGTCATGGAGCATTTTGATGACAGGGGTTATGTAACATTGTGATGTCAGTGGTCATCAAATATTGTCATGATAATGCATGTAGCATTGTGATGACAGGAGTCATGGAACATTGTGATGACAGGGCTGAGGGGGTATTGAGACGAATAGTGATGTAACATTGTGATATCTGTGGTGAGAGAGCATTTTGATGAGAAGTGCATGGAGCATTGTGATGACAAGGTTTATGGAGCATTGTGATGACAAGATTGTGGAGCACTGTGATGACAAGTGCATGGTGCATTGTGATGACATGTGTCGTGGAGCATCGTGCTGACAAGTGCATGGAACATTGTGATGAAAAGTGTCATGGAGCATTGTGATGAGAAAGGAATAGAGCATGGTGATGACAAGGGTCAAAGAGCATTGTGATGAAAAGTTCATGGAGTATTGTGGTTAAAAACATCTCAGAGACTGTTGATGATGAGGGCATGGACTATTGTGATGACAAAGGTCAAGAAGCATTTTGATGATTGGAGTCACAGAGCATTGTGATGACAGGGGTCATGGAGCATTGTAATAACAAGGGAATGGAGCATTGTGATGACAAGGACATGGAGCATTGTTCTAATAAGTTTCATGGATTATTGCGATGAGAGTTGGAATGGAGCATTGTGATGACAAGGGCATGGAGCATTGTGATGACCAGGTCATGCAGTATAGTGAAGACAGTTGTCAGGGAGCATTGTGATGACATATATAATGGCCCTTTGTGATGACAATGGCATGAAACATTGTGATGCCAAGTGTCATGGAGGATTCTGATGACAAAGGTAATGGAGCATTGTGATGACAATGGCTTGGAGCATTGTTATGACAAGGGTCAGGTAGCTTTGTGCTGAGAATTGCATGGAGAATTATGATGACAAGGGTCATGGAGCATTCTGATGACAAGTTTGTGGAGTATTTTGATGACAATGACATGGAGCATTGTGATGAAAACGGCATGGTGCATTGTGATGAAAATGTCATGGAGCCTTTCGTGACAGGGTTCAAGGAGCATTCTGACGACAAGTGTCAGGGAGCATTGTGATGACAAGTGTATTGAGAATTGTGATGACAAAGGTCATGGAGCACTGTGATGAAAAGGGCATGCAGTATTGTGATGACAGACATCATGGAGCATTGTGTTGACAAGTGTTATGGAACATTGTGATCACAAGGGTTTGGATCATTGCGATGACAGAGGTCATGGATCATTTTAATTTCAAGAATCATGGAGCATTGTGATGACAAGGTCATGAAACAATGTGATCCCAAGTTTCATGGAGAATTTTGATGACAATGGTAATGGAGTATTGTGTTGACAAGCACATAGAGCATTGTAATGACAATGTTATGTAGCATTTTGCTGACAAAGGCATGGACTATTGTAAGGACAGGTGTCATGGAGCACTGTGATGAGAAGCGTCACGGAGCATTGTGAATACAGGGTCATGGAGCATTGGGATGACAAGAGCATGGATCATTGTGATGACAGGGATCATGGAGCATTATGACGACAGAGGTCATGGAGAATTTTGATTTCACTGTGCTGACAATAGCCGGAAGCATTATGATGATGGGCATGGTGCATTGTGATGACAGTGTTCATGGAGCATTGAGATGAAAAGGGGCATGGAGCATTGTGATTACAGGGGTCTGGGAGCATTGTGATGACAAGGGCATGGAACATTTTGATGAGAAGGCCATGGAACGTTCTGATGACATGTGTCATGGAGCTTTGTGATGACAAGGGCCTGGAACATTGTGATTACAGGTATTTTGGAGCATTGTGATGACAAGGGTCATGGTGCCTTGTGATGGCAAGGCCATGGAACATTGTGATGGCAGTGGTCATGGAACATTGCTATGATAGGGGTAATGGAGCATTTTGATGAGAAGGGCATGGAACTTTGTGTTTACAAAATTTATGGAGCATTGCCATGACATATTTGTGGACCGTTGGGGTGAAAAGCGCGTGGCACGTTGTGATGATAAGGGACATGGAGTATTTTTCAGAGAAATGCATGGAGCATTGTGATGACAAGGGTCACGGAGCATTTTGATGAAAATTTCATGGAGCATTGTGGTTACAAATGTAACAGAGCCCTGTGATGACGTGGGCATCTACCATTGTGATGACAAATGTTATGAAGAATTGTGATGACTGGTGTCAAAGAGCATTGGGATGACAGGGGTCATAGAGCATTGTGATGACAAGGGGCAAAGAGCATTGTGATGAAATGTTCATGGAGCATTGTGGTTAAAAAGGTCACAGAGACTGTTGATGATGAGGGCATGGACCATTGTGATGACAAGTTCATGGAGCATTGTGATGACTGGAGTCACGGAGCATTGTGATGACAGGGGTCATGGAGCATTGTGATAACAAGGGCATGGAGCATTGTGATGACAAGGGCATGGAGCATTGGTCTAATATGTTTCATGGATTATTGCGATGACAGTTGGAATGGCATATTGTGATGACAAGGGCATGGAGCATTGGTCTAATATGTTTCATGGATTATTGCGATGACAGTTGGAATGGCATATTGTGATGACAAGGGCATGGAGCATTGTGATGACCAGGACTTGCAGTATTGTGAAGACAGGTGTCAGGGTACATCGTGATGACATATGTAATGGCCCATTGTGATGACAATGGCATGGAGCATTGTGATGCCAAGTGTCATGGAGGATTCTGATGAAAAAGGTAATGAAGCATTGTGATGACAATGGTTTGGTGCATTGTGATGACAAGTGTCAGGGGGCATTGTGGTGACAAGTGCAGGGAGAATTATGATGACAATGGTCATGGAGCATTGTGATGAAAATGACATGGAGTATTGTGATGACAGTCATCATGGAGAGTTGTGATCACAAGTGTTATGGAACATTGTGATCACAAGTGTTTGGAGCATTGTGATGACAGAGGTCATGCATAATTTTCATTTCATGGAGCATGGAGCACTGTGATGACAAGGGCATGAAGCAATGTGACCAAAATGTTCATGGAGGATTGTGATGGCAATGGTAATGGAGTATTGTGATGAGAAGCGCATAGAGCATTGTAATGACAAGGTCAGGTAGAATTTTGCTGACAAAGGCATGGAACATTGTGATGACTGGTGTCATGGAGCACTGTGATGACAAGCGTCACGGAGCATTGTGAATACAGGGGACATGGAGCATTGGGATGACAAGGGAATGGATCATTGTGACGACAAGTGTCATGGAGCAGTGGTCTGAAAATGTTCATGGAGTATTGTGATGACAGGGGTCATGGAGCATCGTCATGATAGAGGTCATGGAGAATTTTGATTTCATTGTGCTGACAATAGTTGGAAGCATTATGATGATGGGCATGATGCATTGTGATGACAGGTTTCATGGACCATTGAGTTGAAAAGGGGCATGGAGCATTGTGATTACAGGGGTCTGGGAGCATTGTGATGACAAGGGCAGGGAGCATTTTGATCAGAAGACCATGGAACATTCTGATGACATCTGTCATGGAGCTTTGTGATGACAAGGGCATGGAGCATTGTGATTACAGGGATTTTGGAGCATTGTGATGACAAGTGTCATGGAGCATTGTTATGACAGGTATAATGGAGCATTGTGATGAGAAGGGCATGGAGCATTGTGATTAGAAATTTTATGGAGCATTGCACTGACAAATTTGTGGACCGTTGGGATGAAAAGCGTGTGGCACATTGCGATGACAAGTGTCATGGATCATTTTTCTGACAAAGGCATGGAGCATTGTGATGACAAGGGTCTCGGAGCATTGTGATGAAAAGGTCATGGAACATTGTGGTTACAAATGTAACAGAGCCTTTTGATGACGTGAGCATTGAACATTGTGATGACAAATGATATGAAAAATTTTGATGACTGGAGTCACAGAGCATTGTGATGACAGTGGTGATGGAGCAATGTGATGACAAGGGGATGGAGCATTGTCCTGAGAAAGGCATAGAGCATTGTGATTACAAGTGTCAAAGAGCATTGTGATGAAATGTTCATGGAGCATTGTGCTTAAAATGGTCACAGAGACTGTTGATGATGAGGGCATAGACCATTGTGATGACAAAGGTCATGGAGCATTGTGATGACTGGAGTCACGGAGCATTGTGATGACAGGGGTCATGGAACATTGTGATAACAAGTGCATGGAGCATTGTGATGACAATGGCATGGAGCATTGTTCTAATAATTTTCATGGAGTATTGCGATGACAGTTGGAATGGTGCATTGTGATGACAAGGGCATGGAGCATTGTGATGACCAGGTCTTGCTGTATTGTGAAGAGAGGTGTCAGGGAGCACTGTGATTACATATGTAATGGCCCGTTGTGATAACAACGGCCTGGAGCATTGTGATGCCAAGTTTCATGGAGGATTCTGATGACAAAGTTAATGGAGCATTGTGATGACATGGGTCAGGGAGCATTGTGCTGACAAGTGCATGGAGAATTGTGGGGACAAGGGTCATGGAGCATTCTGATGACAAGCTTGTGGAGTATCTTGATGACAATGGCATGGAATATTGTGATGAAAACGGCATGGGGCATTGTGATGAAAAAGGCATGGAGCCTTTTCGTGACAGGGTTCAAGGAGAATTCTAATGACAAGTGTCAGGGAGCATTGTGATGACAAGTGTATTGAGAATTGTGATGACAAAGTCATGGAACATTGTGATGAAAAGGGCATGGAGTATTGTGATGACAGGCATCATGGAGCATTGTGATGACAAGTGTTATGGAACATTGTGATCACAAGGGTTTGGAGCATTGTGATGAAAGAGGTCATGGATCATTTTGATTTCAAGGATCATGGAATATTGTGATGACAAGGGCATGAAGCAATGTGATCCCAAGGTTCAAGGAGGATTTTGATGACAATGATAATGGAGTATTGTGATGAAAAGCACATAGAGCATTGTAATGACAAAGTCATGTAGCATTATGCTGACAAAGGCATGGAGCATTGTGATGACAGGTGTCATGGAGCACTGTGATGACAACAGTCACAGAGAATTGTGAATACAGGGGTCATGGAGCATTGGGATGACAAGCGCATGGATCACTGTAATGACAAGGGTCATGGAGCACTGCGCTGAAAATGTACATGGAGTGTTGTGATGATAGGGTTCATGGAGCATTGTGATGAGAAGGTCATGGAGTCTTGTGAAGAGAGGTGTCAGGGAGCATTGTGTTGACATATGTAATGGTCCATTGCGATGTCAATGGCATGGAACATTGTGATGCCAAATGTAATGGAGGATTGTGATGACAAATATAATGGAGCATTTTGATGGTTAGGGCTTGGAGCATTATGATGACAAGGGCCATTGAAAATTTTCAAGACAAGGTCGTGAAGCATTGCGATGAAAAGGTCCTGGAACATTGTGATGACAAAACCATGGAGCCTTGTGATGACAAGTCTCATGGAGCATACTGATGTAAAGGGGCATGGAGCATTGTGATTACAGGGGTCTTGGAACATTGTGATGACAAGGGCATTGAGCATTGTGAGGAGAAGAGCAAGGAGCATTCTGATGGCATGCATCACTGAGCTTTGTGATGACAAGGGCATGGAGCATTGTGATTACATGGGTCTTGGAGCATTGTGATGACAACGTCATGAAGCATTTGCTGATAAAGGCATGGATCATTGTGATGACAGGTGTCATGGAGCACTGTGATGACAAGCGTCACGGAGCATTGTGAATACAGGGGTCATGGAGCATTGTGATGAGAAGGCAAAGGAGAATTCTGATGACATGTGTCATGGAGCTTTGTGAAGACAAGGGCATGGAGCAATGTGATGAGAGCGTTCATGGCGCATTGTGATGCCAATGACATGGAGCATTTTGATGCCAAGGGTCATGGATCTTTGTGATGACAAATGTTATGGAGCATTTTGATGGCAAAGGCGTTGTGCATTGTGATGAGAAGGGCAGGGAGCATTCTGATGACAGGGTCATGGAGCAATTTGATGAAAAGGGTCATGGAACATTTTGATGACAGGGGTTATGGAGCATTGTGATGTCAGGAGTCATCGAACATTGTGATGATAAGTGCATGTAGCATTGTGATGACAGGTGTCTTTGAGCATTGTGTTGGCTAGGGCATGGAGCATTGTGATGAGAAGGCCATGGAGCATTCTTATGACATGCGTCATTGAGCTTTGTGATGACAAGGGCATGGAGCATTGTGATGACAGGGGAATGGAGCATTGGTCTGACAAGTTTCATAGATTATTGTGATGACAGTGGACATTGTGCATTGTGATGACAAGGGCATGGGGCATTGAGATGAGAAGGTCATGGCGTATTTTGAAGACAGGTGTCACGGAGCATTGTGATGAAATATCTCATGGTCCATTGCGATGACAATGGCAGGGAACATTGTGATGCCAAATGTAATGGAGGATTATGATGACAAATATAATGGAGCATTGTGATGACTAGGGCTTGGAGCATTATGATGACAAAACCATGGAGCCATGTGATGACAAGTCTCATGGAACATACTGATGAAAAAGGGCATGGAGCATTGTGATTACAGTGCTCTTGGAACTTTGTGATGACAAGGGCATGGAGCATTGTGAGGAGAAGACCAAGGAGCATTCTGATGGCATGCGTCATTGAGCTTTGTGATGACAATGGCATGGAGCATCGTGATTACATGGGTCTTGGAGCATTGTGATGAAAAGGGCATGGATCATTGTGATGAAAAAGGCATGGAGCCCTGTCATGACAGGGTAAAAGGAGCATACAGACAACAAGTGTCCGGGAGCATTTGGATGACAAGTGTATTGAGCATTGTGATGACAAAGGTCATGGAGCATTGTGATGAGAAGACCATGGATGATTGTGATGATGAGCGTCATGTGGTTTTGTGATGATAAGTGTTATGGAACATTGTGATCACAAGGGTTTGGAGCATTATGATTACAGAGGTCATGGAGATCATTGATTTCATTGTGATGACAATAGCCTGTAGCATTATGATGATGGGAATGGTGCATTGTGATGACAGGGTTCATGGAGCATTGAGATGAAAATGGGCATGGAGCATTTTGATTACAAGGGTCTTGGAGGATTGTGATGACAAGGGCATGGAACATTGTGATGAGAAGGCCATGGAACTTTCTGATGACAAGCGTCATGGAGCTTTGTGATGACAAGGGCATGGAGCATTGTGATTTCAGCGGTCTGGAGCATTGTGATGACAAGTGTCATGGAACCTTGTGATTACTAGGCCGTGGATCATTTTGATGACAAGGGTCATGGTGCATTGTTATGACAGGTGTAATGGAGCATTTTGATGAGAAGGGCATGGAACATTTGTCTGAAATATTTCATGGATTATTGTGATGAGAGTGGGCATGGAGCATTGTGATGACAAGGGCACGGAACACTGTGATACATGGGTCATGCAGGATTGTAATGACAAGGGCATGGAGCATTGTGATGAGAAGGGCATCGAGCATTGTGATGACAAGTGTCATGGAGCTTTGTGATGACAAGGGCATGGAGCAATGTGATGAGAGGGTTCATGGAGCATTGTGATGACAATGACATTGAGCATTGTGATGCCAAGGGTCATGGAGCTTTGTGATGACAAGTCATGGAGCATTTTGATGACAAGGGCATGGTGCATTGTGCTGAGAAATGCAGGGAGCATTTTGATGACCAGGTCATGCAGCAATTTGATAAAAAGTGTAAAGGAACATTTTGATGGCAGGGGTTATAGAATATTGTGATGTCAGGGGTCTTGG